>NC_060149.1:966420497-966723528 GCF_021461385.2 Schistocerca piceifrons
TTTTGTATTAAATCCCGACCCAATGTCTGTGTTTCATCTTCAATGCGAATGTCGAAGGGATAGAGTAAAGCTGCAGTAGTGCATCGGAATATAATACTGATTTCACAGGAAACGCTCAAAGCAAAACACTAACTATGAGAAGATTTACTCTTCTTGTACTTAAGTTGCCTTTGTGTCTTTTGTATTAAATCCCGACACAATTTCTGTGTTTCATCGTCAATATGAAGGTCCAAGTTGTAGAGTAAACCTGCAGTAGTGCATCGGAATCTAATACTGATCTCGCAGGAAACGCTCAAAGCAAACCGTAAACAATGAGAAGATTTACTCTACTTGTACATAAGTCGGCATTGTGCCTTTTGTATTAAATCCCGAGACAATTTCTGTGTTTCATCGTCAGTGTGAAGGTCCAAGGGATAGAGTAAAGCTGCAGAAGAGCATCTAAATAAAATACTGATCTCCCAGGAGACGCTCATAGTAAACCACAATCAACGAGAATATTTAATGTGCTTGTACTTAAGTCGGCATTGTGCCTTTTCTATTAAATCCCGACGCAATTTCGGTGTTTCGTCGTCAATGTTAAGGTCCAAGGGATAGAGTAAAGCTTCATTAGTGCATAGGAATCTAATACTGATCTTCCAGGAAACGCTCAGAACATACCACAAACAATGAGAAAATTTACTCTTCTTGTACTTAAGTCAGCTTTGTGTCTCTTGTATTAAATCCCGACGCAATTTCTGTGTTTCATCGTCAATGTGAAAGTCCAAGGGATAGAGTGAGGCTGCAGTAGTGCATCGGAATCTAATACTGATCTCCCAGGAAACGCTCAAAGCAATCCACAAACTATGAGGAGTTTTACTCTTCTTGCACTCAAGTCGACATTGTGCCTTTTGTATTACATCGCGACGCAATTTCTGTGTTTCATCTTCAATGTGAATGGCCAATGGATAGAGTGAAGCTACAGTAGTGCATCGGAATATAATACTGATCTCCCAGGAAAAGCTCAAAGCAAACCACAGACAATGAGGAGATTCGCTCTTCTTGTACTTAGGTCGGCATTGTGGCTTTTGTATTAAATCCCGACGAAACTTCTATGTTTCATCATCAATGTGGAGGTCCAAGGGATAGAGTAAAGCTGCAGTAGTGCAACGGAATCTAATACTGATCTCCCAGGATAAGCTCAAAGCAAACCACAAACAATTAGGATATATACTCTGCTTGTACTAAATTCGGCATAGTGCCTTTTGTATTAAATACCGACGCAATTTCTGTGTTTCATCGTCAATGTGAAGATGCAAGGGATAGAGTAAAGCTGCAGTAGTGCAACGGAATCTAATACTGATCTCCGAGGAAATGCTCTAAGCAAACCATAAGCAATGAGAAGATTTACTCTTCTTGTACTTAAGTCGGCATTGTGCCTTTTGTATTAAAATTCCGACTTTTCTCTCCGTGTTTCATCGTCAATGTGAAGGTCCAAGCTATAGAGTAAAGCTGCGGTAGTGCATCGGAATCTGATACTTATCTCCCAGGAATTGCTCAAAGCAAACCACAAACAATGAGAATATTTATTCTTCTTGTACTAAAGCTGGCATTGTGCCCTTTGTATTAATTCCCGACGCTATATCTGTGTTTCATCGTCAATGTGAATGTCCAAGGAATAGAGTAAAGCTGCAGTAGTGCATCGGAATCTAATACTAATCTTCCAGGAAACGCTCAAAGCAAACCACAAACAATGAGAAGATTTACTCTTCTTGTACTTATGTTGGCATTGTGCCTTTTGTATTAAATACCGACGCAATTTCTGTCTTTCATCGTCAATGTGAAGGTCCACGGGATGGAGTAAAGCTGCAGTAGTGCATCGGAATCTAATACTGATCTCCCAGGAAACGCTCAAAGCAAACCTCAAACAATGAGAAGATTTACTCTTCCTGTACTTGGTTGGCATTGTGCCTTTAGTATTAAATCCCAACGCAATTTCTGGGTTTCATCGTTAATGTGAAGATGCAAGAGATAGAGTAAAGCTGCAGTAGTGCAACGGAATCTAATACTGATCTCCGAGGAAATGCTCTAAGCAAACCATAAGCAACGAGAAGATTTACTCTTCTTGTACTTAAGTCGGCATTGTGCCTTTTGTATTAAATCCCGACGCAATTTCTGTGTTTCATCTTCAATGTGAATGTCCAATGGATAGAGTGAAGCTACAGTAGTGCATCGGAATCTAATACTGATCTCCCAGGAAACGCCCAAAGCAAACCACAGACAATGAGAAGATTCGCTCTTCTTGTACTTAGGTCGGCATTGTGCCTTTTGTATTAAATCCCGACGCAACTTCTATGTTTCATCGTCAACGTGAAGGTCCAAGGGATAGAGAAAAGCTGCAGTAGTGCATCGGAATCTAATACAGACCTCCCAGGAAACGTTCAAAGCATACCACAAACAATGAGAAGATTTACTCTTCTTGTACTTAAGTCGGCATTGAGCGTTTTGTATAAAATCCTGACGCAATTTCTGTGTTTCATCGTCAACGCGAATGTCCAAGGGATAGATTTAAGCTGCAGTACTGCAACGGAATCTAATACTGATCTCCGAGGAAATGCTCTAAGCAAACCATAAACAATGAGAAGATTTACTCTTTTCGTACTTAAGTCAGCATTGTGCCTTTTGCATTAAAATTCCGACGTAATTTTCGTGTATCACCGTCAATGTGAAGGTCCAAGGGATAGAGTAAAGCTGCAGTAGCGCATCGGAATCTAATACTTATCTCCCAGGAAATGCTCAAAGCAAACCACAAACAATGAGAAAATTTATTCTTCTTGTACATAAGTCGGCATTGAGCATTTTTTATTAATTCCTGAGGCAATTTCTGTGTTTCATCGTCAATGTGAAGGTACATGGGATAGATTAAAGCTGCAGTAGTGCATCGGTATCTAATACTGATCTCCCAGGAAACGCTCAAAGCAAACCACAAACTATGAGAAGATTTACTCTTCTTGTAGTTAAATCGCTATTGTGCTGTCTGTATTCAATCCCGACGCAATTTCTGTGTTTCATCGTCAATGTGAAACTGCAAGGGATAGAGTACAGCTCCAGTAGTGCATCGGAATCTAATACTGATCTCGCAGGAAACGCTCATAGTAATCCACCATCAATGAGAATATTCAATCTGCGTGTTCTTATGTTGGCATTGTGCCTTTTGTATTAACTCCCGACGCAATTTCTGTGTTTCATCTTCAATGTGAATGTCCAATGGATAGAGTGAAGCTGCAGTAGTGCATCGTAATCTAATACTGATCTCCCAGGAAACGCTCAAAGCAAATCACAGACAATGAGTAGATTCGCTCTTCTTGTATTGTGCCTTTTGTGTTATAACTCGACGCAACTTCTATGTTCCATGGTCAATGCGAAGGTACAAGGGATAGAGTAAAGCTGCAGTTGTGCAACGGAATCTTATACTGATTTTACAGGAAACGCTCAAAGCAAACCACAAACAATGAGATGATTTATTCTTCTTGTTCTTATGTCGGCATTGTGCGTTTTTATATTAAATTCCGACGCAATTTCTGTGTTTCATCGTAAATGAGAAGGTCCAAGGGATAGAGTAAAGCATCAGTAGTGCATCGGAATCTAATACTGATCTACCAGGAAACGCTCAAAGCAAACCACAAACAATGAGGAGATTTACTCTACTTGTACATAAGTCGGCATTGTTCCTTTTGTTTTAAATCCCGACGCAATATCTGTGTTTCAGCGTCAATATTAGGGTCCAAGGAATAGCGTAAAGCTGCAGTAGTGCATCGGAATCTAATACTGATCTCCGAGGAAACTCTCAAAGAAAACCACAAACATTGATAAGATCTACTCCATTAGTAGTGAAGTCTGCATTGTGGCTTTTGTGTTAAATCCCGACGCAATTTCTGTATTTCATCGTCAATGTGAACGTCAAAGGGATAGAGTAAAGCTGCAGTAGTGCATCGGAATCTAATACTGATCTCACAGGAAACGCTCAAAGCAAACCACAAACATTGAAAAGAATTACTCTTCTTGTACCTAAGTCGGCATTGTGCCTTTTGCATTACATCCCGACCCAATTTCTGTAATTCATCGTCCATGTGAGGGTCCAAGGAATAGATTAAACCTGCGGTAGTGCATCGGAATCTAATACTGATCTCCCAGGAAACGCTTAAACGAACCACAAACAATGAAAAGATTTACTCTTCTTGTACTTATATCGGCATTGAGCCTTTTGTATTTCATACCGACGCAATATCTGTGTTTCATCGTCAATGTGAATGTCCAAGGGATAGAGTAAAGCAGAAGTTGTGCATCGGATTCTCATTCTGACCTCCCAGGAAACGATCAATGCAAACCACAAACAATGAGAAAATTTACTCCTCTTGTACATAAGTCGGCTTTGTGAAGTTATTATTCAATCCTGACGAAATTTCTGTGTTTCATCGTCAATGTGAACGTCCAAGTTATAGAGTAAAGCTGCAGTAGTGCATCGGAATCCAATACTGATCTCGCGGGAAACGCTGAAAGCAAACCACAAACAAAGAGAAGGTAGCCTCCTCTTGAACTTAAATCGGCATTGTGCCTTTTGTATTAAATCCCGACGCAATTTCTGTGTCTGATCTTCAATGTGAATGGCCGATGGATAGAGTGAAGCTACAGTAGTGCATCGGAATATAATACTGATCTCCCAGGAAAAGCTCAAAGCAAACCACAGACAATGAGGAGACTCGCTCTTCTTGTACTTAGGTCGGCATTGTGCCTTTTGTATTAAATCCCGACGCAACTTCTATGTTTCATCGTCAATGTGACGGTCCAAGGGATAGAGTAAAGCTGCAGTAGTGCAACGGAATCTAATACTGATCTCCCAGGATAAGCTCAAAGCAAACATCAAACAATTAGGATATACACTCTGCTTGTACTAAAGTCGGCATAGTGCCTTTTGTATAAAATACCGACGTAATTTCTGTGTTTCATCGTCAATGTGAAGATGCAAGGGATAGAGTAAAGCTGCAGTAGTGCAACGGAATCTAATACTGATCTCCGAGGAAATGCTCTAAGCAAACCATAAGCAATGAGAAGATTTACTCTTCTTGTACTTAAGTCGGCATTGTGCCTTTTGTATTAACTCCCGACGCAATTTCTGTGTTTCATCTTCAATGTGAATGTCCAATGGATAGAGTGAAGCTGCAGTAGTGCATCGTAATCTAATACTGATCTCCCAGGAAACGCTCAAACCAACCACAGACAATGAGTAGATTCGCTCTTCTTGTATTGTGCCTTTTGTGTTATAACTCGACGCAACTTCTATGTTCCATCGTCAATGCGAAGGTACAAGGAATAGAGTAAAGCTGCAGTTGTGCAACGGAATCTTATACTGATTTTACAGGAAACGCTCAAGGCAAACCATAAACAATGAGAGGATTTATTCTTCTTGTTCTTATGTCGGCATTGTGCCTTTTTATATTAAATTCCGACGCAATTTCTGTGTTTCATCGTAAATGAGAAGGTCCAAGGGATAGCGTAAAGCTGCAGTAGTACACCGGAATCTAATACTGATCTCCCAGGAAACGCTCGAAGCAAACCACAAACAATGAGATGATTTACTCTTCTATAACTTGAGTCGGCATTGTGCCTTTTGTATTAAATCCCGACCCAATGTCTGTGTTTCATCGTCAATGTGAAGGTCCAAGGAATAGAGTAAAGCATCAGTAGTGCATCGGAATCTAATACTGATCTACCAGGAAACGCTCAAAGCAAACCACAAACAATGAGGAGATTTACTCTTATTGGAATTAAGTCGACATTGTGCCTTTTGTATTAAATCCAGACGCAATTTCTGTGTTTCATCGTCTATGTGAAGGTCCAAGGGAAAGAGCAGAGCTGCAGTAGTGCATTTGAATCTAATACTGATCTCCCAGGAAACGCTCAAAGCAAACAACAAACAATGAGAAGATACACTCTTCTTGTACTTAAGTCGGCATTGTGCCTTTTGTATGAAATAACGACGCAATTTCTGTGTTTCATGGTCAATGTGAAGGTCCAAGGGATAGAGTCGAGCTGCAGTAGTGCATCGGAATCTAATACTGATCTCCGAGGAAACGCTCAAAGAAAACCACAAACATTGATAAGATCTACTCCATTAGTAGTGAAGTCTGCATTGTGGCTTTTGTGTTAAATCCCGACGCAATTTCTGTCTTTCATCGTCAATGTGAACGTCAAAGGGATAGAGTAAAGCTGCAGTAGTGCATCGGAATCTAATACTGATCTCACAGGAAACGCTCAAAGCAAACCACAAACATTGAAAGGAATTACTCTTCTTGTACCTAAGTCGGCATTGTGCCTTTTGCATTACATCCCGACCCAATTACTGTAATTCATCGTCCATGTGAGGGTCCAAGGAATAGATTAAACCTGCGGTAGTGCATCGGAATCTAATACTGACCTCCCAGGAAACGCTTAAACGAACCACAAACAATGAAAAGATTTACTCTTCTTGTACTTATATCGGCATTGAGCCTTTTGTATTTCATACCGACGCAATATCTGTGTTTCATCGTCAATGTGAAGGTCCAAGGGATAGAGTAAAGCAGCAGTTGTGCATCGGATTCTCATACTGACCTCCCAGGAAACGATCAATGCAAACCACAAACAATGAGAAAATTTACTCCTCTTGTACATAAATCGGCTTTGTGAAGTTATTATTCAATCCTGACGAAATTTCTGTGTTTCATCGTCAATGTGAACGTCCAAGTTATAGAGTAAAGCTGCAGTAGTGCATCGGAATCCAATACTGATCTCGCGGGAAACGCTGAAAGCAAACCACAAACAAAGAGAAGGTAGCCTCCTCTTGAACTTAAGTCGGCATTGTGCCTTATGTATTAAATCCCGACGCAATTTCTGTGTTTCATCTTCAGTGTGAATGTCCAAGGGATAGAGTGAAGCTGCAGTAGTGCATCGGAATCTAATACTGATCTCCCAGGAAAAGCCCAAAGGGAACCACAAACAATGGGAAGATTCACTCTTCTTGTACTTATGTCGTCATTGTGCCTTTTGTATTAAATCCCGAAGCCATTTCTATGTTTCATCGTCAATGTGAAGGTCCAAGGGGTAGAGTAATGCTGCAGTAGTGCAACGGAATCTAATACTGATCTCCCAGGAAACGCTCAAAGCAAACCAGAAACAATGAGAGGATTTATTCTTCTTGTACTTAAGTCATCATTGTGCCTTTTGTATTAAATCCCGACGCAATTTCTGTGTTTCATCGTTAATGAGAGGGTAAAAGGGATAGATTAAAGCTCCAGTAGTGCATCGGAATCTAATACTGAACTCCCAGGAAACGCTAATAGTAACCCACAAACAATGCGAATATTCGATCTGCGTGTACTTAAGTCGGCATTCTGCCTTTTGTATTAAATCCCGACGCAAATTCTGAGTTTCATCGTCCATGTGAAGTACCAAGGGATAGAGTACAGCTTCAGTAGTGCATCGGAATCTAATACTGATCTCCCAGGAAACGCTCAAAGCAAACCACAAACTATGAGGAATTTTACTCTTCTTGCACTCAAGTCGACATTGTGCCTTTTGTATTACATTGCGACGCAATTTCTGTGTTTGATCTTCAATGTGAATGGCCAATGGATAGAGTGAAGCTACAGTAGTGCATCGGAATATAATACTGATCTCCCAGGATAAGCTCAAAGCAAACCACAAACAATTAGGATATATACTCTGCTTGTACTAAAGTCGGTATAGTGCCTTTTGTATTAAATAGCGACGCAATTTCTGTGTTTCATCGTCAATGTGAAGATGCAAGGGATAGAGTAAAGCTGCAGTAGTGCAACGGAATCTAATACTGATCTCCGAGGAAATGCTCTAGGCAAACCATAAGCAATGAGAAGATTTACTCTTCTTGTACTTAAGTCGGCATTGTGCCTTTTGTATTAAAATTCCGACGTTATTTCCGTGTTTCATCGTCAATGTGAAGGTCCAAGCTATAGAGTAAAGCTGCGGTAGTGCATCGGAATCTGACACTTATCTCCCAGGAATTGCTCAAAGCAAACAACAAACAATGAGAATATTTATTCTTCTTGTACTAAAGCTGGCATTGTGCCCTTTGTATTAATTCCCGACGCAATATCTGTGTTTCATCGTCAATGTGAATGTCCAAGGCATCGAATAAAGCTGCAGTAGTGCAACGGAATCTAATACTGATCTTCCAGGAAACGCTCAAAGCAAACCACAAACAATGAGATGATTTACTCTTCTTGTACTTATGTCGGCATTGTGCCTTTTGTATTAAATACCGACGCAATTTCTGTGTGTCATCGTCAATGAGAAGGTCCACGGGATGGAGTAAAGCTGCAGTGGTGCATCGGAATCTAATACTGATCTCCCAGGAAACGCTCAAAGCAAACAACAAACAATGAGAATATTTATTCTTCTTGTACTGAAGCCGGCATTGAGCATTTTTTTATTAAATCCTGACGCAATTTATGTGTTTCATCGTCGATGTGAAGATGCAAGGGATAGAGTAAAGCTGCAGTAGTGCAACGGAATCTAATACTGATCTCCGAGGAAATGCTCTAAGCAAACCATAAGCAATGAGAAGATTTACTCTTCTTGTACTTAAGTCGGCGTTGTGCCTTTTGTATTAAAATTCCGACGTAATTTCTGTGTTTCACCGTCAATGTAAAGGTCCAAGGAATAGATTAAGCAGCAGTAGTGCATCGGAATGTAAAACTTATCTCCCAGGATATGCTCAAAGCAAACCACCAACAATAAGATGATTTATTCTTCTTGTACTGAAGCCGGCATTGAGCATTTTTTTATTAAATCCTGACGCAATTTATGTGTTTCATCGTCGATGTGAAGGTCCAAGGGATAGAGTAAAGCTGCAGTAGTGCATCGGAATCTGATACTGATCTCCCAGGAAACGGTCATAGTAAACCACAAACTATGAGATTATTCAATCTGCGTGTACTTAAGACGGCATTGTGCCTTTTGTATTAAATACCGACGCAATTTCTGTGTTTCATCGTCAATGTGAAGGTCCAGGTTAAAGCGTAAAGCTGCAGTAGTGCACCGGAATCTAATACTGATCTCGCAGGAAACGCTCAAAGCAAACCACAAACAATGAGAAGATTTACTCCTCTTGTACGTAAGCTATCATTGTGCCTTTTGTATTAATTCCCGACGCAATATCTGTGTTTCATCGTCAATGTGAAGGTCCAAGGGATAGAGTAAAGCAGCAGTAGTGAATCGGAATCTATTACTGATCTCCCAGGAAACGCTCAAAGCGAACAACAAACAATGAGAAGATTTACTCTTCTTGTACCTAAGTCGGCATTGTGACTTTTGTATTAAATCCTGACGCAATATCTGTGTTTTATCGTCAATGTGAAGGTCCAAGGAATAGACTAAAGCTGCAGTAGTTCATCGGAATCTGATACTGATCTCCCAGGAAACGGTCATAGTAAACCACAAACTATGAGATTATTCAATCTGCGTGTGCTTAAGTCGGCATTGTGCCTTTTGTAGTAAATACCGACGCAATTTCTGTATTTCATCGTCAATGTGAATGTCCAAGGGATAGAGTGAGGCCGCAGTAGTGCATCGGAATCTAATACTGATCTCCAAAGAAACGCTCAAAGCAAACCACAAACTATGATGAATTTTTCTCTTCTTGCACTCAAGTCGGCATTGTGCCTTTTGTATTAAATCCCGACGCAATTTCTGTGATTCATCTTCAATGTGAATGTCCTATGGATAGAGTGAAGCTACAGTAGTTAATCGGAATCTAATACTGATCTCCCAGGAAACGCCCAAAGCAAACCACAGACAATGAGAAGATTCGCTCTTCTTGTACTTAGGTTGGCATTGTGCCTTTTGTATTAAATCCCGACGCAACTTCTATGTTTCATCGTCAACGTGAAGGTCCAAGGGATAGAGAAAAGCTGCAGTAGTGCATCGGATTCTAATACAGACCTCCCAGGAAACGCTCAAAGCATACCTCAAACAATGAGAAGATTTACTCTTCTTGTACTTAAGTCGGGATTGAGCCTTTTGTATTAAATTCTGACGCAATTTCTGTGTTTCATCGTCAACGCGAATGTCCAAGGGATAGATTTAAGCTGCAGTAGTGCATCGGAATATAATACTGATCTCCCAGGAAAAGCCCAAAGCAAACCACAGACAGTGAGAAGATTCGCTCTTCTTGTAATTAGGTCGGCATTGTGCCTTTTGTATTAAATATCGACGCAATTTCTGTGTTTCATCTTCAGTGTGAAGGTCCAAGGGATAGAGTAAAGCTGCAGTAGTGCATCGCAATCTAATACCGATTCCCAGGAGACGCTCAAAGCAAACCACGAAAAATGAGAACAGTTACTCTTGTTGTACTTAGTTGGCATTGTGCCTTTAGTATTAAATCCCAACGCAATTTCTGTGTTTCATCATCTATGTGAAGACCCAAGGGATAGAGTAAAGCTGCAGAAGTGCAACGGAATCTAATACTGATCTCCGAGGAAATGCTCCAAGCAAACCATAAACAATGAGAAGATTTACTCTTCTTGTACTTAAGTCAGCATTGTGCCTTTTGCATTAAAATTCCGACGTAATTTCCGTGTATAATCGTCAATGTGAAGGTCCAAGGGATAGAGTAGAGCTGCAGTAGCGCATCGGAATCTAATACTTATCTCCCAGGAAATGCTCAAAGCAAACCACAAACAATGTGAAAATTTATTCTTCTTGTACTTAAGTCGGCATTGAGCATTTTTTATTAATTCCTGAGGCAATTTCTGTGTTTCATCGTCAATGTGAAGGAACATGGGATAGAGTAAAGCTGCAGTAGTGCATCGGTATCTAATACTGATCTCCCAGGAAACGCTCAAAGCAAACCAGAAACAATGAGAAGATTTACTCTTCTTGTTGTTAAATCGCCATTGTGCCTTTTGTATTAAATCCCGACGCAATTTCTGTGTTTCATCGTCAATGTGAAGGTACAAGGGATAGAGTAAAGCTGCAGTAGTGCATCGGAATCTAATACTGATCTCCCAGGAAACGCTCATAGCAAACCAAAAACAATAAGAATACTTAATCTGCTTGTACTTAAGTCGGCATTGTGCCTTTTGTATTTAATCCCAACGAAATTTCTGTGTTACATCGTCAATGTGAAGGTCCAAGGGATAGAGTACAGCTCCAGTAGTGCATCGGAATCTCATGTTGATCTCGCAGGAAACGCTCAAAGCAAACCACAAACAATGAGAATATTTACTCTGCTTGTACTCAAGTCGGCATTGTGATTTTTGTTTTAAATCCCGACGCCATTTCTGTGTTTCATCGTCAATGTGAAGTTCCAAGGGATAGAGTACAGCTGCAGTAGTGCATCGGAATCTAATACTGATCTCCCAGGAAACGCTCATAGTAAACCACAAACAATGAGAATGTTCAATCTGCGTGTACTTAAGTCGGCATTGTGCCTTTTGTATTAAATCCCGACTCAATTTCTGTGTTTCATCATCAATGTGAAGTTCCAAGGGATAGAGTACAGCTGGAGTAGTGCATCGGAATCTAATACTGATCTCGCAGGAAACGCTCATTGTAATCCACCATCAATGAGAATATTCAATCTGCGTGTTCTTAAGTCGGCATTGTGCCTTTTGTATTAAATCCCGACGCAATTTCTGTGTTTCATCTTCAATGTGAAAGTCCAATGGATAGAGTGAAGCTGCAGTAGTGCATCGGAATCTAATACTGATCTCCCAGGAAACGCTAAAAGCAAACCACAGACAATGAGTAGATTCGCTCTTCTTGTATTGTGCCTTTTGTGTTATAACTCGACGCAACTTCTATGTTCCATCGTCAATGCGAAGGTACAAGGGATAGAGTAAAGCTGCAGTTGTGCAACGGAAGCTTATACTGACTTTCCAGGAAACGCTCAAAGCAAACCACAAACAATGAGAGGATTTATTCTTCTTGTTCTTATGTCGGCATTGTGCCTTTTTATATTAAATTCCGACGCAATTTCCGTGTTTCATCGTAAATTAGAAGGGTCAAGGGCTAGCGTAAAGCTGCAGTAGTACACCGGAATCTAATACTGATCTCCCAGGAAACGCTCAAAGCAAACCACAAACAATGAGGTGATTTATTCTTCTATAACTTAAGTCGGCATTGTGCCTTTCGTATTAAATCCCGACCGAATGTCTGTGTTTCATCGTCAATGTGAAGGTCCAACACATAGAGTAGAGCTTCTGTAGTGCATCGGAATCTAATACTTATCTCCCAGGAAACGCTCAAAGCAAACCACAAACAATGAGATTTACTCCTTTTGTAGTTAAGTCGGCACTGTGCCTTTTGTATTAATTCCCGACGCAATTTCTGTGTTTCATCGTCAATGTGAAGGTCCAAAGGATAGAGTAAAGCAGCAGTAGTGCATCGGAATCTAATACTGATCTACCAGGAAACGCTCAAAGCAAACCACAAACAATGAGGAGATTTACTCTACTTGTACATAAGTCGGCATTGTTCCTTTTGTATTAAATCCCGACGCAATATCTGTGTTTCAGCGTCAATATTAGAGTCCAAGGAATAGAGTAAAGCTGCAGTAGTGCATCGGAATCTAATACTGAACCCCCAGGAAACGCTCAAAGCAAACCACAATCACTGTGAAATTTTACTCTTATTGGAATTAAAGCGGCATTGTGACTTTTGTATTAAATCCCGACGCAATTTCTGTGTTTCATCGTCAATGTGAAGGTCCAAGGGAAAGAGCAGAGCTGCAGTAGTGCATTTGAATCTAATACTGATCTCCCAGGAAACGCTCAAAGCAAACCACAAACAATGAGAAGATACACTCTTCTTGTACTTAAGTCGGCATTGTGCCTTTTGTATTCCATCCCGACCCAACTTCTGTGTTTCATCGTCAATGTGAAAGTCCAAGGGATAGTGTAAAGCTGCACTAGTGCATCGGAACCTAATACTGATCTCCCAGGAAACGCTAAAAGAAAACCACAAACATTGAGAAGATCTACTCCATTAGTAGTGAAGTCTGCATTGTGGCTTTTGTGTTAAATCCCGACGCAATTTCATTCTTTCATCGTCAATGTGAACGTCAAAGGGATAGAGTAAAGCTGCAGTAGTGCATCAGAATCTAATACTGATCTCACAGGAAACGCACAAAGCAAACCACAAACTATGAGAAGATTTACTCTGGTTGTACTTAAGTCAGCTTTGTGTCTTTTGTATTAAATCCCGACGCAATTTCTGTGTTTCATCGTCAATGTGAAAGTCCAAGGGATAGTGTAAAGCTGCACTAGTGCATCGGAATCTAATACTGATCTCCCAGGAAACGCTCAAATCAAACCGCATACTATGAGGAGTTTTTCACTTCTTGCAACTACGTCGGCATTGTGCCTTTTGTATTCCATCCCGACCCAACTTCTGTGTTTCATCGTCAATGTGTAGGTGCAAGGGATAGAGTAAAGCTGCAGTAGAACATCGGAATCTAATACTGATCTCCGAGGAAACGCCCAAAGCAAACCACTAACAATGAGAATATTTACTCTGCTTGTACTTAAGACGGCATTGTGCTTTTGTATTAAATCCCAACGCAATGAAAGGGCCAAGGGATAGAGTGAAGCTGCAGTAGTGCATCGGAATCTAATACTGATTTCCCAGGAAACGCTCAAAGCAAACCACAAACAATAAGAAATTTACTCTTATTGTAATTAAGTAAGCATTGTGCCTTTTGTATTGATTCCCGACGCAATTTCTGTATTTCATCGTCAATGTGAAGGTCCAAGGGATAGAGTAAAGCACCAGTAGTGCATCCGATTCTAATACTGACCTCCCAGGAAACGCTCAATGCAAACCACAAACAATGAGAAAATTAACTCCTCTTGTACATAAGTCGGCTTTGTGAAGTTATTATTCAATCCTGACGAAATTTCTGTGTTTCATCGTCAATGTGAACGTCCAAGTTATAGAGTAAAGCTGCAGTAGTGCATCGGAATCCAATACTGATCTCGTGGGAAACGCTGAAAACAAACCACAAACAAAGAGAAGGTAGCCTCCTCTTGTACTTAAGTCGGCATTGTGCCTTTTGTATTTAATCCCGACGCAATTTCTGTGTTTCATCATCAATGTGAATGTCCAAGGGATAGAGTGAAGCTGCAGTAGTGCATCGGAATCTAATACTGATCTCCCAGGAAAAGCCCAAAGCGAACCACTAACAATGGGAAGGTTCACTCTTCTTGTACTTGTGTCGTCATTGTGCCTTTTGTATTAAATCCCGAAGCCACTTCTATGTTTCATCGTCAATGTGAAGGTCCAAGGGATAGAGTAAAGCTACAGTTGTGCATCGGAATCTAATACTGATCTCGAAGGATACGCTCAAAGTAATCCACAAACATTGAGAAGATTTACTCTTCTTGTACCGAAGTCGGCATTGTGCGTTTTGTATTACTTCCCGACCCAATTTTTGTCCTTCATCATCAATGTTAAGGTTCAAGAGATACAGTAAAGCTGCAGTAGTGCATCGGAATCTAATACTTACCTCCCAGGAAACGCTCAAAGCAAACTACAAACAATGTGGAGATTTACTCATCTTGTACTTAAGTTGGCTTTGTGCATTTTGTATTAAATCCTGACCCAAAATTTGTGTTTCATCGTCAACATGAAGGCCCAAGGGATAGAGTAAAGCTGCAGTAGTGCATCGGAATCTAATACTAATCTCCCAGGAAACGCTCAAAGCAAACCACAAGCAATGAGAATATTTACTTTGCTTGTACATAATTCGGCATCGTGCCTTTTGTATTAAATCCTGAAACAAATTTCTGTGTTTCATAGTCAATGTGAAGCTATAAGGGATTGAGTGAAGCTGCAGTACTGGATTGGAATCTAATCCTGATCTCCCAGGAAACGCTCAGAGTTAATCACAAACAATGAGAATATTTTATCTGCGTGTACTTAGGTCGGCATTGTGCCATTTGTATTAACTCCCGACGCAATTTCTGTGTTTCATCGTCAATGTGAAGTTCCAAGGGATAGAGTACAGCTGCAGTAGTCCATCGGAATCTAATACTGATCTCCCAGGAAACGCTCAAAGCAAACCACAAACTATGAGAAGATTTACTCTGCTTGTGCTTAAGTCAGCTTTGTGTCTTTTGTATTAAATCCCGACGCAATTTCTGTGTTTCATCGTCAATGTGAAAGTCCAAGGGATAGAGTAAAGCAGCAGTAGTGCATCGGAATCTAATACTGATTTCCCAGGAAACGCTCAAATCAAACCCTATACTATGAGGAGTTTTTCTCTTCTTGCAATTGAGTCGGCATTGTGCCTTTTGTACTAAATCCTAACGCAATTTCTGTGTTTCATCTTCAATGTGAATGTCCAAGGGATAGAGTAAAGCTGCAGTAGTGCATCGGAATCTAATACTCACCTCAAAGGAAACGCTCACAGCAAACCACAATCAATGAGAAGATTTAATCTTCTTGTACATAAGTCGGCATTGTGCCTTTTGTATTAAATCCCGACGCAATTTCTGTGTTTCATCGTCAATGTAAAGGTCCAAGGGATAGAGTAAAGCAGCAGTAGAGCATCGGAATCTAATACTGATCTCCCAGGATAAGCTCAAAGCAAACATCAAACAATTAGGATATACACTCTGCTTGTACTAAAGTCGGCATAGTGCCTTTTGTATAAAATACCGACGCAATTTCTGTGTTTCATCGTCAATGTGAAGATGCAAGGGATAGAGTAAAGCTGCAGTAGTGCAACGGAATCTAATACTGATCTCCGAGGAAATGCTCTAAGCAAACCATAAGCAATGAGAAGATTTACTCTTCTTGTACTTAAGTCGGCATTGTGCCTTTTGTATTAACTCCCGACGCAATTTCTGTGTTTCATCTTCAATGTGAATGTCCAATGGATAGAGTGAAGCTGCAGTAGTGCATCGTAATCTATTACTGATCTCCCAGGAAACGCTCAAACCAACCACAGACAATGAGTAGATTCGCTCTTCTTGTATTGTGCCTTTTGTGTTATAACTCGACGCAACTTCTATGTTCCATCGTCAATGCGAAGGTACAAGGAATAGAGTAAAGCTGCAGTTGTGCAACGGAATCTTATACTGATTTTACAGGAAACGCTCAAAGCAAACCATAAACAATGAGAGGATTTATTCTTCTTGTTCTTATGTCGGCATTGTGCCTTTTTATATTAAATTCCGACGCAATTTCTGTGTTTCATCGTAAATGAGAAGGTCCAAGGGATAGCGTAAAGCTGCAGTAGTACACCGGAATCTAATACTGATCTCCCAGGAAACGCTCGAAGCAAACCACAAACAATGAGATGATTTACTCTTCTATAACTTGAGTCGGCATTGTGCCTTTTGTATTAAATCCCGACCCAATGTCTGTGTTTCATCGTCAACGTGAAGGTCCAAGGAATAGAGTAAAGCATCAGTAGTGCATCGGAATCTAATACTGATCTACCAGGAAACGCTCAAAGCAAACCACAAACAATGAGGAGATTTACTCTTATTGGAATTAAGTCGACATTGTGCCTTTTGTATTAAATCCAGACGCAATTTCTGTGTTTCATCGTCTATGTGAAGGTCCAAGGGAAAGAGCAGAGCTGCAGTAGTGCATTTGAATCTAATACTGATCTCCCAGGAAACGCTCAAAGCAAACAACAAACAATGAGAAGATACACTCTTCTTGTACTTAAGTCGGCATTGTGCCTTTTGTATGAAATAACGACGCAATTTCTGTGTTTCATGGTCAATGTGAAGGTCCAAGGGATAGAGTCGAGCTGCAGTAGTGCATCGGAATCTAATACTGATCTCCGAGGAAACGCTCAAAGAAAACCACAAACATTGATAAGATCTACTCCATTAGTAGTGAAGTCTGCATTGTGGCTTTTGTGTTAAATCCCGACGCAATTTCTGTCTTTCATCGTCAATGTGAACGTCAAAGGGATAGAGTAAAGCTGCAGTAGTGCATCGGAATCTAATACTGATCTCACAGGAAACGCTCAAAGCAAACCACAAACATTGAAAGGAATTACTCTTCTTGTACCTAAGTCGGCATTGTGCCTTTTGCATTACATCCCGACCCAATTACTGTAATTCATCGTCCATGTGAGGGTCCAAGGAACAGATTAAACCTGCGGTAGTGCATCGGAATCTAATACTGACCTCCCAGGAAACGCTTAAACGAACCACAAACAATGAAAAGATTTACTCTTCTTGTACTTATATCGGCATTGAGCCTTTTGTATTTCATACCGACGCAATATCTGTGTTTCATCGTCAATGTGAAGGTCCAAGGGATAGAGTAAAGCAGCAGTTGTGCATCGGATTCTCATACTGACCTCCCAGGAAACGATCAATGCAAACCACAAACAATGAGAAAATTTACTCCTCTTGTACATAAATCGGCTTTGTGAAGTTATTATTCAATCCTGACGAAATTTCTGTGTTTCATCGTCAATGTGAACGTCCAAGTTATAGAGTAAAGCTGCAGTAGTGCATCGGAATCCAATACTGATCTCGCGGGAAACGCTGAAAGCAAACCACAAACAATGAAAAGTTTTACTCTTCTTATACTTAAGGCGGCACTGTGCCTTTTGTATTAAATACCGACGCAATATCTGTGTTTCATCGTCAATGGGAAGGTCTAAGTTATAGAGTAAAGCTGCAATAATGCATCGGAATCTAATACTGATCTCGCAGGAAACGCTCAAAGCAAACCACAAACAATGAGATGATTTACTCTTCTTGTACTTATGTCGGCATTGTGCCTTTTGTATTAAATCCCGACGCAATTTCTGTGTTTCATCTTCAGTGTGAATGTCCAAGGGATAGAGTGAAGCTGCAGTAGTGCATCGGAATCTAATACTGATCTCCCAGGAAAAGCCCAAAGGGAACCACAAACAATGGGAAGATTCACTCTTCTTGTACTTATGTCGTCATTGTGCCTTTTGTATTAAATCCCGAAGCCATTTCTATGTTTCATCGTCAATGTGAAGGTCCAAGGGGTAGAGTAATGCTGCAGTAGTGCAACGGAATCTAATACTGATCTCCCAGGAAACGCTCAAAGCAAACCAGAAACAATGAGAGGATTTATTCTTCTTGTACTTAAGTCATCATTGTGCCTTTTGTATTAAATCCCGACGCAATTTCTGTGTTTCATCGTTAATGAGAGGGTACAAGGGATAGATTAAAGCTCCAGTAGTGCATCGGAATCTAATACTGAACTCCCAGGAAACGCTAATAGTAACCCACAAACAATGCGAATATTCGATCTGCGTGTACTTAAGTCGGCATTCTGCCTTTTGTATTAAATCCCGACGCAAATTCTGTGTTTCATCGTCCATGTGAAGTACCAAGGGATAGAGTACAGCTTCAGTAGTGCATCGGAATCTAATACTGATCTCCCAGGAAACGCTCAAAGCAAACCACAAACTATGAGGAGTTTTACTCTTCTTGCACTCAAGTCGACATTGTGCCTTTTGTATTACATTGCGACGCAATTTCTGTGTTTGATCTTCAATGTGAATGGCCAATGGATAGAGTGAAGCTACAGTAGTGCATCGGAATATAATACTGATCTCCCAGGATAAGCTCAAAGCAAACCACAAACAATTAGGATATATACTCTGCTTGTACTAAAGTCGGCATAGTGCCTTTTGTATTAAATAGCGACGCAATTTCTGTGTTTCATCGTCAATGTGAAGATGCAAGGGATAGAGTAAAGCTGCAGTAGTGCAACGGAATCTAATACTGATCTCCGAGGAAATGCTCTAGGCAAACCATAAGCAATGAGAAGATTTACTCTTCTTGTACTTAAGTCGGCATTGTGCCTTTTGTATTAAAATTCCGACGTTATTTCCGTGTTTCATCGTCAATGTGAAGGTCCAAGCTATAGAGTAAAGCTGCGGTAGTGCATCGGAATCTGACACTTATCTCCCAGGAAATGCTCAAAGCAAACAACAAACAATGAGAATATTTATTCTTCTTGTACTAAAGCTGGCATTGTGCCCTTTGTATTAATTCCCGACGCAATATCTGTGTTTCATCGTCAATGTGAATGTCCAAGGCATCGAATAAAGCTGCAGTAGTGCAACGGAATCTAATACTGATCTTCCAGGAAGCGCTCAAAGCAAACCACAAACAATGAGATGATTTACTCTTCTTGTACTTATGTCGGCATTGTGCCTTTTGTATTAAATACCGACGCAATTTCTGTGTGTCATCGTCAATGAGAAGGTCCACCGGATGGAGTAAAGCTGCAGTGGTGCATCGGAATCTAATACTGATCTCCCAGGAAACGCTCAAAGCAAACAACAAACAATGAGAATATTTATTCTTCTTGTACTGAAGCCGGCATTGAGCATTTTTTTATTAAATCCTGACGCAATTTATGTGTTTCATCGTCGATGTGAAGATGCAAGGGATAGAGTAAAGCTGCAGTAGTGCAACGGAATCTAATACTGATCTCCGAGGAAATGCTCTAAGCAAACCATAAGCAATGAGAAGATTTACTCTTCTTGTACTTAAGTCGGCGTTGTGCCTTTTGTATTAAAATTCCGACGTAATTTCTGTGTTTCACCGTCAATGTAAAGGTCCAAGGAATAGATTAAGCAGCAGTAGTGCATCGGAATGTAAAACTTATCTCCCAGGATATGCTCAAAGCAAACCACCAACAATAAGATGATTTATTCTTCTTGTACTGAAGCCGGCATTGAGCATTTTTTTATTAAATCCTGACGCAATTTATGTGTTTCATTGTCGATGTGAAGGTCCAAGGGATAGAGTAAAGCTGCAGTAGTGCATCGGAATCTGATACTGATCTCCCAGGAAACGGTCATAGTAAACCACAAACTATGAGATTATTCAATCTGCGTGTACTTAAGACGGCATTGTGCCTTTTGTATTAAATACCGACGCAATTTCTGTGTTTCATCGTCAATGTGAAGGTCCAGGTTAAAGCGTAAAGCTGCAGTAGTGCACCGGAATCTAATACTGATCTCGCAGGAAACGCTCAAAGCAAACCACAAACAATGAGAAGATTTACTCCTCTTGTACGTAAGCTATCATTGTGCCTTTTGTATTAATTCCCGACGCAATATCTGTGTTTCATCGTCAATGTGAAGGTCCAAGGGATAGAGTAAAGCAGCAGTAGTGAATCGGAATCTATTACTGATCTCCCAGGAAACGCTCAAAGCGAACAACAAACAATGAGAAGATTTACTCTTCTTGTACCTAAGTCGGCATTGTGACTTTTGTATTAAATCCTGACGCAATATCTGTGTTTTGTCGTCAATGTGAAGGTCCAAGGAATAGACTAAAGCTGCAGTAGTTCATCGGAATCTGATACTGATCTCCCAGGAAACGGTCATAGTAAACCACAAACTATGAGATTATTCAATCTGCGTGTGCTTAAGTCGGCATTGTGCCTTTTGTAGTAAATACCGACGCAATTTCTGTATTTCATCGTCAATGTGAATGTCCAAGGGATAGAGTGAGGCCGCAGTAGTGCATCGGAATCTAATACTGATCTCCAAAGAAACGCTCAAAGCAAACCACAAACTATGATGAATTTTTCTCTTCTTGCACTCAAGTCGGCATTGTGCCTTTTGTATTAAATCCCGACGCAATTTCTGTGATTCATCTTCAATGTGAATGTCCTATGGATAGAGTGAAGCTACAGTAGTTAATCGGAATCTAATACTGATCTCCCAGGAAACGCCCAAAGCAAACCACAGACAATGAGAAGATTCGCTCTTCTTGTACTTAGGTTGGCATTGTGCCTTTTGTATTAAATCCCGACGCAACTTCTATGTTTCATCGTCAACGTGAAGGTCCAAGGGATAGAGAAAAGCTGCAGTAGTGCATCGGAATCTAATACAGACCTCCCAGGAAACGCTCAAAGCACACCTCAAACAATGAGAAGATTTACTCTTCTTGTACTTAAGTCGGGATTGAGCCTTTTGTATTAAATTCTGACGCAATTTCTGTGTTCATCGTCAACGCGAATGTCCAAGGGATAGATTTAAGCTGCAGTAGTGCATCGGAATCTAATACTGATCTCCCAGGAAAAGCCCAAAGCAAACCACAGACAGTGAGAAGATTCGCTCTTCTTGTAATTAGGTCGGCATTGTGCCTTTTGTATTAAATATCGACGCAATTTCTGTGTTTCATCTTCAGTGTGAAGGTCCAAGGGATAGAGTAAAGCTGCAGTAGTGCATCGCAATCTAATACCGATTCCCAGGAGACGCTCAAAGCAAACCACGAAAAATGAGAACAGTTACTCTTGTTGTACTTAGTTGGCATTGTGCCTTTAGTATTAAATCCCAACGCAATTTCTGTGTTTCATCATCTATGTGAAGACCCAAGGGATAGAGTAAAGCTGCAGAAGTGCAACGGAATCTAATACTGATCTCCGAGGAAATGCTCCAAGCAAACCATAAACAATGAGAAGATTTACTCTTCTTGTACTTAAGTCAGCATTGTGCCTTTTGCATTAAAATTCCGACGTAATTTCCGTGTATAATCGTCAATGTGAAGGTCCAAGGGATAGACTAGAGCTGCAGTAGCGCATCGGAATCTAATACTTATCTCCCAGGAAATGCTCAAAGCAAACCACAAACAATGTGAAAATTTATTCTTCTTGTACTTAAGTAGGCATTGAGCATTTTTTATTAATTCCTGAGGCAATTTCTGTGTTTCATCGTCAATGTGAAGGAACATGGGATAGAGTAAAGCTGCAGTAGTGCATCGGTATCTAATACTGATCTCCCAGGAAACGCTCAAAGCAAACCAGAAACAATGAGAAGATTTACTCTTCTTGTTGTTAAATCGCCATTGTGCCTTTTGTATTAAATCCCGACGCAATTTCTGTGTTTCATCGTCAATGTGAAGGAACAAGGGATAGAGTAAAGCTGCAGTAGTGCATCGGAATCTAATACTGATCTCCCAGGAAACGCTCATAGCAAACCAAAAACAATAAGAATACTTAATCTGCTTGTACTTAAGTCGGCATTGTGCCTTTTGTATTTAATCCCAACGAAATTTCTGTGTTACATCGTCAATGTGAAGGTCCAAGGGATAGAGTACAGCTCCAGTAGTGCATCGGAATCTCATGTTGATCTCGCAGGAAACGCTCAAAGCAAACCACAAACAATGAGAATATTTACTCTGCTTGTACTCAAGTCGGCATTGTGATTTTTGTTTTAAATCCCGACGCCATTTCTGTGTTTCATCGTCAATGTGAAGTTCCAAGGGATAGAGTACAGCTGCAGTAGTGCATCGGAATCTAATACTGATCTCCCAGGAAACGCTCATAGTAAACCACAAACAATGAGAATGTTCAATCTGCGTGTACTTAAGTCGGCATTGTGCCTTTTGTATTAAATCCCGACTCAATTTCTGTGTTTCATCATCAATGTGAAGTTCCAAGGGATAGAGTACAGCTGGAGTAGTGCATCGGAATCTAATACTGATCTCGCAGGAAACGCTCATTGTAATCCACCATCAATGAGAATATTCAATCTGCGTGTTCTTAAGTCGGCATTGTGCCTTTTGTATTAAATCCCGACGCAATTTCTGTGTTTCATCTTCAATGTGAAAGTCCAATGGATAGAGTGAAGCTGCAGTAGTGCATCGGAATCTAATACTGATCTCCCAGGAAACGCTAAAAGCAAACCACAGACAATGAGTAGATTCGCTCTTCTTGTATTGTGCCTTTTGTGTTATAACTCGACGCAACTTCTATGTTCCATCGTCAATGCGAAGGTACAAGGGATAGAGTAAAGCTGCAGTTGTGCAACGGAAGCTTATACTGACTTTCCAGGAAACGCTCAAAGCAAACCACAAACAATGAGAGGATTTATTCTTCTTGTTCTTATGTCGGCATTGTGCCTTTTTATATTAAATTCCGACGCAATTTCCGTGTTTCATCGTAAATTAGAAGGGTCAAGGGCTAGCGTAAAGCTGCAGTAGTACACCGGAATCTAATACTGATCTCCCAGGAAACGCTCAAAGCAAACCACAAACAATGAGGTGATTTATTCTTCTATAACTTAAGTCGGCATTGTGCCTTTCGTATTAAATCCCGACCGAATGTCTGTGTTTCATCGTCAATGTGAAGGTCCAACACATAGAGTAGAGCTTCTGTAGTGCATCGGAATCTAATACTTATCTCCCAGGAAACGCTCAAAGCAAACCACAAACAATGAGATTTACTCCTTTTGTAGTTAAGTCGGCACTGTGCCTTTTGTATTAATTCCCGACGCAATTTCTGTGTTTCATCGTCAATGTGAAGGTCCAAAGGATAGAGTAAAGCAGCAGTAGTGCATCGGAATCTAATACTGATCTACCAGGAAACGCTCAAAGCAAACCACAAACAATGAGGAGATTTACTCTACTTGTACATAAGTCGGCATTGTTCCTTTTGTATTAAATCCCGACGCAATATCTGTGTTTCAGCGTCAATATTAGAGTCCAAGGAATAGAGTAAAGCTGCAGTAGTGCATCGGAATCTAATACTGAACCCCCAGGAAACGCTCAAAGCAAACCACAATCACTGTGAAATTTTACTCTTATTGGAATTAAAGCGGCATTGTGACTTTTGTATTAAATCCCGACGCAATTTCTGTGTTTCATCGTCAATGTGAAGGTCCAAGGGAAAGAGCAGAGCTGCAGTAGTGCATTTGAATCTAATACTGATCTCCCAGGAAACGCTCAAAGCAAACCACAAACAATGAGAAGATACACTCTTCTTGTACTTAAGTCGGCATTGTGCCTTTTGTATTCCATCCCGACCCAACTTCTGTGTTTCATCGTCAATGTGAAAGTCCAAGGGATAGTGTAAAGCTGCACTAGTGCATCGGAACCTAATACTGATCTCCCAGGAAACGCTAAAAGAAAACCACAAACATTGAGAAGATCTACTCCATTAGTAGTGAAGTCTGCATTGTGGCTTTTGTGTTAAATCCCGACGCAATTTCATTCTTTCATCGTCAATGTGAACGTCAAAGGGATAGAGTAAAGCTGCAGTAGTGCATCAGAATCTAATACTGATCTCACAGGAAACGCACAAAGCAAACCACAAACTATGAGAAGATTTACTCTGGTTGTACTTAAGTCAGCTTTGTGTCTTTTGTATTAAATCCCGACGCAATTTCTGTGTTTCATCGTCAATGTGAAAGTCCAAGGGATAGTGTAAAGCTGCACTAGTGCATCGGAATCTAATACTGATCTCCCAGGAAACGCTCAAATCAAACCGCATACTATGAGGAGTTTTTCACTTCTTGCAACTACGTCGGCATTGTGCCTTTTGTATTCCATCCCGACCCAACTTCTGTGTTTCATCGTCAATGTGTAGGTGCAAGGGATAGAGTAAAGCTGCAGTAGAACATCGGAATCTAATACTGATCTCCGAGGAAACGCTAAAGCAAACCACTAACAATGAGAATATTTACTCTGCTTGTACTTAAGACGGCATTGTGCTTTTGTATTAAATCCCAACGCAATGAAAGGGCCAAGGGATAGAGTGAAGCTGCAGTAGTGCATCGGAATCTAATACTGATTTCCCAGGAAACGCTCAAAGCAAACCACAAACATTAAGAAATTTACTCTTATTGAAATTAAGTAAGCATTGTGCCTTTTGTATTGATTCCCGACGCAATTTCTGTATTTCATCGTCAATGTGAAGGTCCAAGGGATAGAGTAAAGCACCAGTAGTGCATCGGATTCTAATACTGACCTCCCAGGAAACGCTCAATGCAAACCACAAACAATGAGAAAATTTACTCCTCTTGTACATAAGTCGGCTTTGTGAAGTTATTATTCAATCCTGACGAAATTTCTGTGTTTCATCGTCAATGTGAACGTCCAAGTTATAGAGTAAAGCTGCAGTAGTGCATCGGAATCCAATACTGATCTCGTGGGAAACGCTGAAAACAAACCACAAACAAAGAGAAGGTAGCCTCCTCTTGTACTTAAGTCGGCATTGTGCCTTTTGTATTTAATCCCGACGCAATTTCTGTGTTTCATCATCAATGTGAATGTCCAAGGGATAGAGTGAAGCTGCAGTAGTGCATCGGAATCTAATACTGATCTCCCAGGAAAAGCCCAAAGCGAACCACTAACAATGGGAAGGTTCACTCTTCTTGTACTTGTGTCGTCATTGTGCCTTTTGTATTAAATCCCGAAGCCACTTCTATGTTTCATCGTCAATGTGAAGGTCCAAGGGATAGAGTAAAGCTACAGTTGTGCATCGGAATCTAATACTGATCTCGAAGGATACGCTCAAAGTAATCCACAAACATTGACAAGATTTACTCTTCTTGTACCGAAGTCGGCATTGTGCGTTTTGTATTACTTCCCGACCCAATTTTTGTCCTTCATCATCAATGTTAAGGTTCAAGAGATACAGTAAAGCTGCAGTAGTGCATCGGAATCTAATACTTACCTCCCAGGAAACGCTCAAAGCAAACTACAAACAATGTGGAGATTTACTCATCTTGTACTTAAGTTGGCTTTGTGCATTTTGTATTAAATCCTGACCCAAAATTTGTGTTTCATCGTCAATATGAAGGCCCAAGGGATAGAGTAAAGCTGCAGTAGTGCATCGGAATCTAATACTAATCTCCCAGGAAACGCTCAAAGCAAACCACAAGCAATGAGAATATTTACTTTGCTTGTACATAATTCGGGATCGTGCCTTTTGTATTAAATCCTGAAACAAATTTCTGTGTTTCATAGTCAATGTGAAGCTATAAGGGATTGGGTGAAGCTGCAGTACTGGATTGGAATCTAATCCTGATCTACCAGGAAACGCTCAGAGTTAATCACAAACAATGAGAATAATTTATCTGCGTGTACTTAGGTCGGCATTGTGCCATTTGTATTAACTCCCGACGCAATTTCTGTGTTTCATCGTCAATGTGAAGTTCCAAGGGATAGAGTACAGCTGCAGTAGTCCATCGGAATCTAATACTGATCTCCCAGGAAACGCTCAAAGCAAACCACAAACTATGAGAAGATTTACTCTGCTTGTGCTTAAGTCAGCTTTGTGTCTTTTGTATTAAATCCCGACGCAATTTCTGTGTTTCATCGTCAATGTGAAAGTCCAAGGGATAGAGTAAAGCAGCAGTAGTGCATCGGAATCTAATACTGATTTCCGAGGAAACGCTCAAATCAAACCCTATACTATGAGGAGTTTTTCTCTTCTTGCAATTGAGTCGGCATTGTGCCTTTTGTACTAAATCCTAACGCAATTTCTGTGTTTCATCTTCAATGTGAATGTCCAAGGGATAGAGTAAAGCTGCAGTAGTGCATCGGAATCTAATACTCACCTCAAAGGAAACGCTCACAGCATACCACAATCAATTAGAAGATTTGCTCTTCTTGTACTTAAGTCGGCGTTGAGCATTTTGTGTTAAATACTGACGCAATTTCTGTGTTTCATCGTCAATGCGAAGGTCCAAGGGATAGAGTAAAGCTGCAGTAGTTCATGGGAATCTAATACTGATCTCCCGGGAAACGCTCAAAGCAAACCACAAACAATCAGAAGATTTACTCTTCTTGTACTTAGGTCGGCATTGTGTATTTTCTATTAAATAACGACGCAATGTCTGTGTTTCATCGTCAATGTGAAAGTCCAAGCGATAGAGTTAAGCTGCAGTAGTACGTCTGAATATAATACAGATCTTCCAGGAAACGCTCAAAGCAAACCACAAACAATGAGATGATTTACTCTTCTTGTACATTAGTCGGCATTGTGCCTTTTGTATTAAATCCCGACTCAATTTCTGTGTTTTATCGTCAATGTGGGTGTCCAAGGGACAGATTAAAGCTGTAGTAGTGCAACGGAATCAAATACTGATCTCCCAGGAAACGCTCATAGCAAACCACAAACAATGAGAATATTTAATCTGCTTCTACATAAGTCGGCATTGTGCCTTTTGTATTAAATAACGGCGCAATTTCTGTGTTTCATCGTCAATGTGAAGTTCCAAGAAATTGAGTAAAGCTGCAGTAGTGCATCGGAATCTAATTCTGATCTTCCAGGAAACGCTCAAAGCAAACCACAAACAATGAGAAGATTTACGTTTCTTGTACTTAAGTCGGCATTGTGCCTTTTGTATTCCATCCCGACCCAACTTCTGTGTTTCATCGTCAATGTGTAGGTGCAAGGGATAGAGTAAAGCTGCAGTAGAACATAGGAATCTAATACTGATCTCCGAGGAAACGCCCAAAGCAAACCACTAACAATGAGAATATTTACTCTGCTTGTACTTAAGTCGGCATTGTGCCTTTTGTATTAAATCCCGACGCAATTTCTGTGTTTCATCGTCTATGTGAAGGTCCAAGGGATAGAGTAACGCTGTTGTGGCGCATTGGAATCTAATACTGATCTCCCAGGAAACGCTTAAACGAACCAAAAACAATGAAAAGGTTTACTCTTCTTGTACTTATGTCGGCATTGAGCCTTTTGTATTTAATACCGACGCAATATCTGTGTTTCATCGTCAATGTGAAGGTCCAAGGGATAGAGTGAAGCTGCAGTAGTGCAACGGAATCTAATGCTGATCTCCCAGGAATCGCTCAAAGCAAACCAGAAACAATGAGTAGATTTTCTCTTCTTGTACTTAAATCGGCATTGTGCCTTTTGTATTAAATCCCCACGCAAATTCCGTGTTTCATCGTCAATGTGAAGGTCCACGGGATAGAGTAAAGCTGCAGTAGTGCATCGGAATTTAATACTGATCTCCCAGGAAACTCTCATAGCAAACCACAAACTATGAGAATATTTACTCTGCTTGTACTTAAGTCGGCATTGTGCCTTTAGTATTAAATCCCGACGCAGTTTCTGTCTTTCATCGTCAATGTGTAGGTCCAAGTTGTAGAGTAGAGCTGCTGTAGTGTATCGGAATCTAATACTTACCTCCCAGGAAACGCTCAAAGCAAACCACAAACAATGTGGAGATTTACTCATCTTGTACTTAAGTTGGCATTGTGCATTTTGTATTAAATCCTGACCCAAAATTTGTGTTTCATCGTCAATATGAAGGCCCAAGGGATAGAGTAAAGCTGCAGTAGTGCATCGGAATCTAATACTAATCTCCCAGGAAACGCTCAAAGCAAACCACAAGCAATGAGAATATTTACTTTGCTTGTACATAATACGGGATCGTGCCTTTTGTATTAAATCCTGACGCAATTTCTGTGTTTCATAGTCAATGTGAAGCTATAAGGGATAGAGTGAAGCTGCAGTACTGCATCGGAATCTAATCCTGATCTCCCAGGAAACGGTCAAAGCAAACCACAAACAATGAGAAGATTTAAACTTATTGTACTTAAGTCGGCATTGTGCCATTTGTATTCAATCCCGACGCAATTTCTGTGTTTCATCGTCAATGTGAAGGTCCAAGTTATAGACTGAAGCAGCTGTAGTGCATCGGAGTCTGATATCGATTTCCAAGGATACGCTCAAAGCAAACCACAATCAATGAGAAGATTTAATCTTCTTGTACTTAAGTCGGCATTGTGCCTTTTGTATTAAATCCCGACTAAATTTCTGTGTTTTATCGTCAATGTGAGGGTCCAAGGGATAGATTAAAGCTGCAGTAGTGCATCGGAATCAAATACTGATCTCCCAGGAAACGCTCATAGCAAACCACAAATAAAGAGAATATTTAATCTGCTTGTACATAAGTCGGAATTTTGCCTTTTGTATTAAATAACGACGCAAATTCTGTGTTTCACCGTCAATGTGAAGTTCCAAGAGATAGAGTAAAGCTGCAGTAGTGCATCGGAATCTAATACTGATCTCCCAGGAAACGCTCAAAGCAAACCACAAACTATGAGAAGATTTACTCTTCTTGTACTTAAGTCGGCTTTGTGTCTTTTGTATTAGATCCCGACAAAAATTTCTGTGTTTCATCGTCAATGTGGAGGTCCAAGGGATAGAGTAAAGCAGCAGTAGTGCATTGGATGCTAATACTGATCTCTTTAGGAGACGCTCAAAGCAAACCACAACCATTGAGAAGATTTACTCTTCTTGTACTTAAGTCGGCATTGTGCCTTTTGTATTACATCCCGACCCAACTTCTGTGTTTCATCGTCAATGTGTAGGTGCAAGGGATAGAGTAAAGCTGCAGTAGAACATCGGAATCTAATACTGATCTCCGAGGAAACGCCCAAAGCAAACCACTAACAATGAGAATATTTACTCTGCTTGTACTTAAGTCGGTATTGTGCCTTTTGTACTAATTCCCGACGCAATTTCTGTGTTTCATCGTCAATGTGAAGGGCCAAGGGATAGAGTGAAGGTGCAGTAGTGTATCGGAATCTAATACTGATCTCCCAGTAAAAGCTCAAAGCGAACCACAAACAATGGGAAGATTCACTCTTCTTGTACTTATGTCGTCATTGTGCCTTTTGTATTAAATCCCGAAGCCACTTCTATGTTTCATCGTCAATGTGAAGGTCCAAGGGATAGAGTAAAGCTACAGTTGTGCATCGGAATCTAATACTGGTCTCCCAGGAAACTCTCATAGCAAACCACAAACAATGAGAAGATTTCATTCGATGTAGGCTTTCATGGCCCGCGTCTTTATCAGTAAACTCTTCTGGGCTAAGTTGCCGTGGTCGATCTGTAGAACTTCTTCTCCCTGACGTTTCGTTCTCAACTACGGAGAACATCTTCCGAGGTGAGTCGACGACTGGCTGCTAGGAGCTGGGGCCGCCGCTTTATATAGAGTTCGTAGGGGGCGCCACCACACGTCACATGGCGTCGATGTGCAGCTATCTCTGGCTATCGTCTGTTCTCTCGATTGCAGGCAATCGATTGTCACGTGATTGATGCAACGTCGACCGCCACCAAGCGTCTGATAAAACAGTCTTCAATTCCTACAGAAGTTAAAAAGTATCTTTGTGAAACGGAGGCTTATCCTCCGAGATTATATGGATTACCAAAGATACATAAACCTGATGTTCCTTTGAGACCAATAGTCAGCGCAATTGGAGCTCCTACCCAAGAACTAGCCAGACACCTTGCCTCTTTGTTACAACCTCACATAGGCAAAACTGAGAGTCATATTAAAAACTCTCTACACTTCATTGAGAAATTGAGGGAAATTACTGTCGGTCCTAATCACATACTTGTCAGTATTGATATAGTGTCTTTGTTCACGATGGTTCCAGTTGATGAAGCTCTCTCCCATATAGCCAATATGTTCCCTACTGATATAGTAGCCTTGTTCCAACACTGTCTATCCTCAACCTATTTTCAGTATAATGGTGAATTTTATGAACAGATCGATGGGGTAGCCATGGGAAGTCCCCTAAGTCCCGCAATTGCGAATTTATTCATGGAATATTTTGAACAAAGAGCATTGCAGTCGGCCAAAAAAAGCCCCTCGAAGTGGTATCGGTATGTGGATGATACCTTTGTAATATGGAATCATGAGGAAGAAGACTTGAATGATTTTCTGGTACACTTAAATAGCATCAACCCAAAGATTAAATTTACTATGGAGAAGGAGAAGAATGGACAACTTAACTTCTTGGATGTATCAGTTATCAAACGGGCGGATGGGACCTTAGGCCATAAGGTCTACAGGAAAGGTACACATACCGATCGCTACCTCCATAAGAACTCAAACCACCACCCTAGGCAAAAGAGGGGGATCATAAAAACATTAGTGGATAGGGCCAATAAGATTTGTGAACCAGGCTACTTACAAGAAGAACTAAATCATTTACGAATGGCCTTTGCGAAAAATGGTTATACAAAAAACGAGATTAATCGAGCACTTCACCCAAATAGAAAAATGCCTAAAAATAGGAGACAGCAACAACCATCAGCTGGAAAAGTATTTCTTCCGTTCATCCATAATATCACGGATCGCATTGGAAAAGTACTAGCCAAGTTTCAGGTAGAGACCATTTTTAGACCTACTAAGGAAATTAGTGAATGCCTAAGATCAACAAAAGATGCTCGTCAACCCCTAGCCACCCCAGGGGTATATAAAATTCCGTGTAGTTGTGGCAGGGTTTACATAGGAACTACCAAAAGAAGCATCAATACACGGTTGACGGAGCACAAAAGAAACTGTCGCTTGGGACATATCGACAAATCGGCAGTAGCGGAACATGTTTTTAAGGATGGAGATCACGACATAAAATTTGGTGAAACAAGCGTGCTAGCGAGGACGTCGCACTATTATACACGTATGTATAGAGAGGCAATTGAAATCCACAAACATCAATACAATTTTAATCGTAAAGAAGAAGGATTAAAATTGGATAAGATATGGCGGTCGACGTTGCATCAATCACGTGACAATCGATTGCCTGCAATCGAGAGAACAGACGATAGCCAGAGATAGCTGCACATCACCGCCATGTGACGTGTGGTGGCGCCCCCTACGATCTCTATATAAAGCGGCGGCCCCAGCTCCTAGCAGCCAGTCGTCGACTCACCTCGGAAGATGTTCTCCGTAGTTGAGAACGAAACGTCAGGGAGAAGAAGTTCTACAGATCGACCACAGCAACTTAGCCCGGAAGAGTTTACTGATAATGAGAAGATTTACTCTTCTTGTACTTAGGTCGGCATTGTGCATTTTGTATTAAATAACGACGCAATTTCTGTGTTTCATTGTCTATGTGAAGGTCCAAGCGATAGAATTAAGCTGCAGTAGTACATCTGAATATAATACAGATCTTCCAGGAAACGCTCAAAGCAAACCACAAACAATGCGAGGATTTTGTCTTCTTGTACTTAAGACGGCATTGAGCATTTTGTATTAAATCCCGACGCAATTTCTGTGTTTCATCGTCAATATGAAGGCCCAAGGGATAGAGTAAAGCTGCAGTAGTGCATTGGAATCTTATACTAATCTCCCAGGAAACGCTCAAAGCAAACCACAAACAATGAGAATTTTTACTTTGCTTGTACATAATTCGGGGTCGTGCCTTTTGTATTAAATCCTGACGCAATTTCTGTGTTTCATAGTCAATGTGAAGCCATAAGGGATAGAGTGAGGCTGCAGTACTGCATCGCAATCTAATCCTGATCTCCCAGGAAACGCTCAAAGCAAACCACAAACAATGAGAGGTTTCAAACTTATTGTTCTTAAGTCGGCATTGTGCCATTTGTATTCAATCCCGACGCAATTTCTGTGTTTCATCATCAATGTGAAGGTCAAAGTTATAGACTGAAGCAGCTGTAGTGCATCGGAGTCTAATACCGATTTCCAAAGAAACGCTCAAAGCAAACCACAATCAATGAGAAGATTTAATCTTCTTGTACATAAGTCGGCATTGTGCCTTTTGTATTAAATCCCGACGCAATTTCTGTGTTTCATCGTCAATGTAAAGGTCCAAGGGATAGAGTAAAGCAGCAGAAGAGCATCGGAATCTAATACTGATCTTTCAGGAAACGCTCAAAGCAAACCTCAAACAATGAGAAGATTTACTTTTCCTGTACTTAGTTCAGAATTGTGCCTTTTGCATTAAATCCCGACGCAATTTCTGTGTTTCATCGTCAATGTGACGGTCCAAGTAATAGAGTGAAGCTGCAGTAGTGTATCGGAATCTAATACTGATCTCCCAGGAAAAGCTCAAAGCGAACCACAAACAATGGGAAGATTCACTCTTCTTGTACTTATGTCGTCATTGTGCCTTTTGTATTAAATCCCGAAGCCACTTCTATGTTTCATCGTCAATGTGAAGGTCCAAGGGATAGAGTAAAGCTACAGTTGTGCATCGGAATCTAATACTGGTCTCCCAGGAAACTCTCATAGCAAACCACAAACAATGAGAAGATTTCATTCGATGTAGGCTTTCATGGCCCGCGTCTTTATCAGTAAACTCTTCTGGGCTAAGTTGCCGTGGTCGATCTGTAGAACTTCTTCTCCCTGACGTTTCGTTCTCAACTACGGAGAACATCTTCCGAGGTGAGTCGACGACTGGCTGCTAGGAGCTGGGGCCGCCGCTTTATATAGAGTTCGTAGGGGGCGCCACCACACGTCACATGGCGTCGATGTGCAGCTATCTCTGGCTATCGTCTGTTCTCTCGATTGCAGGCAATCGATTGTCACGTGATTGATGCAACGTCGACCGCCACCAAGCGTCTGATAAAACAGTCTTCAATTCCTACAGAAGTTAAAAAGTATCTTTGTGAAACGGAGGCTTATCCTCCGAGATTATATGGATTACCAAAGATACATAAACCTGATGTTCCTTTGAGACCAATAGTCAGCGCAATTGGAGCTCCTACCCAAGAACTAGCCAGACACCTTGCCTCTTTGTTACAACCTCACATAGGCAAAACTGAGAGTCATATTAAAAACTCTCTACACTTCATTGAGAAATTGAGGGAAATTACTGTCGGTCCTAATCACATACTTGTCAGTATTGATATAGTGTCTTTGTTCACGATGGTTCCAGTTGATGAAGCTCTCTCCCATATAGCCAATATGTTCCCTACTGATATAGTAGCCTTGTTCCAACACTGTCTATCCTCAACCTATTTTCAGTATAATGGTGAATTTTATGAACAGATCGATGGGGTAGCCATGGGAAGTCCCCTAAGTCCCGCAATTGCGAATTTATTCATGGAATATTTTGAACAAAGAGCATTGCAGTCGGCCAAAAAAAGCCCCTCGAAGTGGTATCGGTATGTGGATGATACCTTTGTAATATGGAATCATGAGGAAGAAGACTTGAATGATTTTCTGGTACACTTAAATAGCATCAACCCAAAGATTAAATTTACTATGGAGAAGGAGAAGAATGGACAACTTAACTTCTTGGATGTATCAGTTATCAAACGGGCGGATGGGACCTTAGGCCATAAGGTCTACAGGAAAGGTACACATACCGATCGCTACCTCCATAAGAACTCAAACCACCACCCTAGGCAAAAGAGGGGGATCATAAAAACATTAGTGGATAGGGCCAATAAGATTTGTGAACCAGGCTACTTACAAGAAGAACTAAATCATTTACGAATGGCCTTTGCGAAAAATGGTTATACAAAAAACGAGATTAATCGAGCACTTCACCCAAATAGAAAAATGCCTAAAAATAGGAGACAGCAACAACCATCAGCTGGAAAAGTATTTCTTCCGTTCATCCATAATATCACGGATCGCATTGGAAAAGTACTAGCCAAGTTTCAGGTAGAGACCATTTTTAGACCTACTAAGGAAATTAGTGAATGCCTAAGATCAACAAAAGATGCTCGTCAACCCCTAGCCACCCCAGGGGTATATAAAATTCCGTGTAGTTGTGGCAGGGTTTACATAGGAACTACCAAAAGAAGCATCAATACACGGTTGACGGAGCACAAAAGAAACTGTCGCTTGGGACATATCGACAAATCGGCAGTAGCGGAACATGTTTTTAAGGATGGAGATCACGACATAAAATTTGGTGAAACAAGCGTGCTAGCGAGGACGTCGCACTATTATACACGTATGTATAGAGAGGCAATTGAAATCCACAAACATCAATACAATTTTAATCGTAAAGAAGAAGGATTAAAATTGGATAAGATATGGCGGTCGACGTTGCATCAATCACGTGACAATCGATTGCCTGCAATCGAGAGAACAGACGATAGCCAGAGATAGCTGCACATCACCGCCATGTGACGTGTGGTGGCGCCCCCTACGATCTCTATATAAAGCGGCGGCCCCAGCTCCTAGCAGCCAGTCGTCGACTCACCTCGGAAGATGTTCTCCGTAGTTGAGAACGAAACGTCAGGGAGAAGAAGTTCTACAGATCGACCACAGCAACTTAGCCCGGAAGAGTTTACTGATAATGAGAAGATTTACTCTTCTTGTACTTAGGTCGGCATTGTGCATTTTGTATTAAATAACGACGCAATTTCTGTGTTTCATTGTCTATGTGAAGGTCCAAGCGATAGAATTAAGCTGCAGTAGTACATCTGAATATAATACAGATCTTCCAGGAAACGCTCAAAGCAAACCACAAACAATGCGAGGATTTTGTCTTCTTGTACTTAAGACGGCATTGAGCATTTTGTATTAAATCCCGACGCAATTTCTGTGTTTCATCGTCAATATGAAGGCCCAAGGGATAGAGTAAAGCTGCAGTAGTGCATTGGAATCTTATACTAATCTCCCAGGAAACGCTCAAAGCAAACCACAAACAATGAGAATTTTTACTTTGCTTGTACATAATTCGGGGTCGTGCCTTTTGTATTAAATCCTGACGCAATTTCTGTGTTTCATAGTCAATGTGAAGCCATAAGGGATAGAGTGAGGCTGCATCGCAATCTAATCCAGATCTCCCAGGAAACGCTCAAAGCAAACCACAAACAATGAGAGGTTTCAAACTTATTGTTCTTAAGTCGGCATTGTGCCATTTGTATTCAATCCCGACGAAATTTCTGTGTTTCATCATCAATGTGAAGGTCAAAGTTATAGACTGAAGCAGCTGTAGTGCATCGGAGTCTAATACCGATTTCCAAAGAAACGCTCAAAGCAAACCACAATCAATGAGAAGATTTAATCTTCTTGTACATAAGTCAGCATTGTGCCTTTTGTATTAAATCCCGACGCAATTTCTGTGTTTCATCGTCAATGTAAAGGTCCAAGGGATAGAGTAAAGCAGCAGTAGAGCATCGGAATCTAATACTGATCTTTCTGGAAACGCTCAAAGCAAACCTCAAACAATGAGAAGATTTACTTTTCCTGTACTTAGTTCAGAATTGTGCCTTTTGCATTAAATCCCGACGCAATTTCTGTGTTTCATCGTCAATGTGACGGTCCAAGTAATAGAGTGAAGCTGCAGTAGTGTATCGGAATCTAATACTGATCTTCCAGGATACTCTCAAAGCAAACCTCAAACAATGTAAAGTTTTACTCTTCTTGTACTTAAGTCAGGATTGTGCCTTTTGTATTAAATCCCGACGCAAATTCTGTGCTTCATCGACAATGTGAAGGTCCAAGGGATAAAGTAAAGCTGCAGTAGTGCATCGGAATCTAATACTGATCTCCCAGGAAACGCTCAAAGCAAACCAAGCAAACCACACACAATGAGACGATTGACTCTTCTTGTACTGAAGTCGGCATTGTGCCGTTTGCATTCAATCCCGACGCAATTTCTGTGTTTCATCGTCAATGTGAAGGTCCAGGTTATAGAGTAAGGCAGCAGTAGTGCATCGGAATTTAATACTGATCTCCCAGGAAACGGTCAAAGCAAACCACAAACAATGAGAAGATTTACTCTTCTTGTAATTAAGTCGGCATTGTGCCGTTTGTATTCAATCCCGACGCAATTTCTGTGTTGCATCGTCAATGTGAAGGTCCATGTTACAGAGTGAAGCAGCTGTAGTGCATCGGAATCTAATACCGATCTCCGAGGAAAGGCTCCAAGCAACCACAATCAATGAGAAGATTTACTCTTCTTGTACTGAAGTCGGAATTGTGCAGTTTGTATTAAATCCCGACGCAATTTCTGTGTTTCATCGTCAATGTGAAGGTCCAAGATATGGAGTGAAGCAGCAGTAGAGTATCGGAATTTAATACTGTTCTCCCAGGAAATGTTCAAAGCAAACCACAAACAATGAGAAGATTTACTCATCTTTTACTTCAGTTGGCATTGTGCCGTTTGCATTCAATCCCGATGCAATTTCTGTGTTTTATCTTCAATGTGGAGTTCCAAGTTATAGTGTAAAGCAGCAGTAGTGAATCGGAATCTAATACTGATCTCCCAGGAAACGGTCAAAGCAAACCACAATCAATGAGAAGATTTACTCTTCTTGTACTTAAGTCGGCATTGTGCATTTGTATTAAATCCCGACTCAATTTCTGTGTTTCATCGTCAATGTGTAGGTCCAAGGGATGGAGTAAAGCTGCAGTAGTTCATCGGAATCTAATACTGATCTCACAGGAAACGCTCAAAGCAAACCAGAAACAATGAGAAGATTTACTCTTCTTGTACTTAGGTCGTAATTGTGCCTTTTATATTAAATCCCGGCGTAACTTCTGTGTTTCATCGTCAATGTGAAGTTCCAAGGGATAGAGTAAAGCTGCAGTAATGCATCGGAATTTAATACTGATCTCCCAGGAAACGCTCAAAGCAAACCAAGCAAACCACACACAATGAGACGATTTACTCTTCTTGTACGTAAGTCCGCATTGTGCATTTCGTATTAAATCCCGACGCAATCTCTGAGTTTCATCGTCAATATGAACGTCCAAGGGATAGAGTAAAGCTGCAGTAGTGCATCGGAATCTAATACTGAACACCCAGGAATCGCTAAAAGCAAATCACAAACAATGAGAAGATTAACTCTTCCTTTACTTGAGTTGGCAGTATGGCATTTGTATTAAATCCGGCCGCAATTTCTGTGTTTCATCATCAATGCGAAAGTCCAAGGGATAGAGTAAGTCCACTGTAGAGCATCGGAATCTAATACTGATCTCCGAGGAAACGTTCAAAGCAAACCAGAATCAATGAGAAGATTTACTCTTCTTTTACTTAAGTCGACAATGTGCCTTTTGTGTTAAGTCCCGACGCAATTTCTGTGTTTCTTCGTCAATGTGAAGGTCCAAGGGGTAGAGTAAAGCTGCAGTAGTGCATCGGAATCGAATACTGATCTCACAAAAAACGCTCAAAGCAAACCACAAACTATGTGATGATTTACTCTTCTTGTACATAAGTCGGCATTGTGCTATTTGTATTAAATACCGACGCTATATCTGTGTTTCATCGTCAATGTGAAGGTCCATGGGATACAGTTAAGCAGCAGTAGTGCATCGGAATCTAATACTGATCTCCCAATAACGGTCAAAGCAAACCACAACGAATGAGAAAATTTACTCTTCTTGTACTTAAGTTGGCATTGTGCCGTTTGTATTAAATCCCGACGCAATTTCTGTGTTTCATGGTCAATGTGAAGGTCCAAGTTATTGAGTAAAGCTGCAATGGTTCATCGGAATATAATACTGATCTCGCAAGAGACGCTCAAATCAAACCACAAACAATGAGAAGTTTTACTCCTCTTGTACTTAAGTCGGCATTGTGCCTTTTGCATTAAATCCCGACGCAATTTCGGTGTTTCATCGTCAATGTGAGCATCAGAGGGATAGAGTAAAGCTGCAGTAGTGCAACGGAATCTAATACTGATCTCCCAGGAACCGCTCAAAGTAAACCACAAACAATGAGAAGATTTACTCTTCTTGTACTTAAGTCGGAATTGTGCCTTTTGTATTAAATCCCGACGCAATTTCTGTATTTCATCGTCAATGTCAACGTGCAAGGGATAGAGTAAAGCAGCAGTAGAGTATCGGAATTTAATACTGTTCTCCCAGGATATGTTCAAAGCAAACCACAAACAATGAGAAGATTTACTCATCTTGTACTGAAGTCGGCATTGTGCCGTTTGCATTCAATCCCGACGCAATTTCTGTGTTTTATCTTCAATGTGGAGTTCCAAGTTATAGAGTAAAGCAGCAATAGTGCATCGGAATCTAATACTGATCTCCCAGGAAACGGTCAAAGCAAACCACAATCAATGAGAAGATTTACTCTTCTTGTACTTAAGTCGGCATTGTGCATTTGTATTAAATCCCGACGCAATTTCTGTGTTTCATCGTCAATGTGTAGGTCCAAGGGATGGAGTAAAGCTGCAGTAGTTCATCGGAATCTAATACTGATCTCACAGGAAACACTCAAAACAAACCAGGAACAATGAGAAGATTTACTCTTCTTGTACTTAAGTCGTAATTGTGCCTTTTATAATAAATCCCGGCGTAACTTCTGTGTTTCATCGTCAATGTGAAGGTCCAAGGGATAGAGCAAAACTGCAGTAGTTCATCGGAATTTAATACTGATCTCCCAGGAAACGCTCAAAGCAAACCAAGCAAACCACACACAATGAGACGATTTACTCTTCTTGTACTTAAGTCGGCATTGTGCTTTTTGTATTAAATCCCGACGCAATTTCCATGTTTCATCGTAAATGTGAAGGTCCAAGGGGTAGAGTAAAGCTGCAGTAGTGCATAGGAATCTAATACTGATTTTCCAGGAAACGCTCACAGCAAACCAAATACAAAGAGAAGATTTACTCTTCTTGTACGTAAGTCGGCATTGTGCATTTCGTATTTAATCCCGACGCAATCTCTGAGTTTCATCGTCAATGTGAACGTCCAAGGGATAGAGTAAAGTTGCAGTAGAGCATCGGAATCTAATACTGAACACCCAGGAAACACTAAAAGCAAATCACAAACAATGAGAAGATTAACTCTTCCTTTACTTGAGTTGGCAGTATGGCATTTGTATTAAATCCGGACGCAATTTCTGTGTTTCATCATCAATGTGAAAGTCCAAGGGATAGAGTAAGTCCACTGTAGTGCATCGGAATCTAATACTGATCTCCGAGGAAACGTTCAAAGCAAACCAGAATCAATGAGAAGATTTACTCTTCTTTTACTTAAGTCGACAATGTGCCTTTTGTGTTAAGTCCCGACGCAATTTCTGTGTTTCTTGGTCAATGTGAAGGTCCAAGGGACAGAGTAAAGCTGCAGTAGTGCATCGGAATCTAATACTGATATCACAAAAAACGCTGAAAGCAAACCAGAAACAATTAGAAGATTTACTCTTCTTGTACTTAAATCGTAAATGTTTCTTATATATTAAATCCCGACGCAACTTCTGTGTTTCATCGTCAATGTGAAGGTCCAAGGGATACGGTAAAGCAGCAGTAGTGCATCGGAATCTAATACTGATCTACCAGGTAACGGTCAAAGCAAACCACAAACAATGAGAAAATTTACTCTTCTTGTACTTAAGTTGGCATTGTGCCGTTTGTATTAAATCCCGACGCAATTTCTGTGTTTCATGGTCAATGTGAAGGTCCAAGTTATTGAGTAAATCTGCAATAGTTCATCGGAATATAATACTGATCTCGCAGGAAACGCTCAAATCAAACCACAAACAATAAGTAGTTTTACTCCTCTTGTACTTAAGTCGGCATTGTGCCTTTTGCATTAAATCCCGACGCAATTTCGGTGTTTCATGGTCAATGTGAGCTTCAGGGGGATAGAGTAAAGCTGCAGTAGTGCAACGGAATCTAATACTGATCTCCCAGGAAACGCTCAAATTAAACCACAAACACTGAGAACATTTACTCTTCTTGTACTTAAGTCGGAATTGTGCCTTTCGTATTAAATCCCGACGCAATTTCTGTGTTTCATCGTCAATGTGAAGGTCCAAAAGATAGAGTAAAGCGGCAGTAGTGCATCGGAGTCTAATGCTGATCTCCGTGGAAACGCTCAAAGCAAACCACAAACAATGAGAAGACTTACCCTTCTTGTACTTAAGTCGGCATTGTGCCTTTTGTATTAAGTCCCGACCGAATTTCTGTGTTTCATCGTCAATGTGAAGGTCCAAGGGATGGAGTAAAGCTGCAGTAATGCAGTGGAATCTAATACAGATCTCCCAGGAAACGCTCAAAGCAAACCAGATACAATGAGAAGACTTACTCTTCTTGTACTAAAGTCGGCATTGTGCCGTTTGTATTCAATCCCGACGCACTTTCTGTGTATCATCGTCAATGTGAAGGTCAAAGTTATAGAGTAAAGCTGCAGTGGTGCATCGGAATCTAATAATAATCTCCCAGGAAACGATCGAAGCAAACCACAAACAGTGGAAGAATTACACCTCTTGTACTTAAGTCGGCATTGTGCCTTTTGTTTTAAATCCCGACGCAATCCCTGTGTTTCATCGTCAATGTGAACGTCCAAGTGATAGAGTAAAGTTGCAGTAGTGCATCGGAATCTAATACTGTTCTCACAGGAAACGCTCAAAGCAAACCTCAAATAATGACAAGATTTACTCTTCTTGTACTAAAGTTGGCATTGTACCGCTTGTATTAAATCCCGACGCAATTTCTGTGTTTCTTGGTCAATGTGAAGGTCCAAGTTATTGAGTAAATCTGCAATAGTTCATCGGAATATAATACTGATCTCACAGGAAACGCTCAAATCAAACCACAAACAATAAGAAGTTTTACTCCTCTTGTACTTAAGTCGGCATTGTGCCTTTTGCATTAAATCCCGACGCAATTTCGGTGTTTCATCGTCAATGTGAGCATCAGAGGGATAGAGTAAAGCTGCAGTAGTGCAACGGAATCTAATACTGATCTCCCAGGAAACGCTCAAAGTAAACCACAAACAATGAGAATATTTACTCTTTTTGTACTTAAGTCGGAATTGTGCCGTTTGTATTAAATCCCGACGCAATATCTGTGTTTCATGGTCAATGTGAAGGTCCAAGTTATTGAGTAAAGATGCAATAGTTCATCGGAATATGATACTGATCTCGCAGGAGACGCTCAAATCAAACCACAAACAATGAGAAGTTTTACTCCTCTTGTACTTAAGTCGGCATTGTGCCTTTGGCATTAAATCCCGACGCAATTTCGGTGTTTCATCGTCAATGTGAGCATCAGAGGGATAGAGTAAAGCGGCAGTAGTGCAACGGAATCTAATACTGATCTCTCAGGAAACGCTCAAAGTAAACCACAAACAATGAGAAGATTTACTCTTCTTGTAAAGTCGGAATTGTGTCTATTGTATTAAATCCCGACGCAATTTCTGTGTTTCATCGTCAATGTGAAGGTGCAAGGGATAGAGTAAAGCAGCAGTAGAGTATCGGAATTTAATACTGTTCTCCCAGGAAATGTTCAAAGCAAACCACAAACAATGAGAAGATTTACTCATCTTGTACTTAAGTCGGCATTGTGCCGTTTGCATTCAATCCCGACGCAATTTCTGTGTTTTATCTTCAATGTGGAGTTCCAAGTTATAGAGTAAAGCAGCAATAGTGCATCGGAATCTAATACTGATCTCCCAGGAAACGGTCAAAGCAAACCACAATCAATGAGAAGATTTACTCTTCTTGTACTTAAGTCGGCATTGTGCATTTGTATTAAATCCCGACGCAATTTCTGTGTTTCAACGTCAATGTGTAGGTCCAAGGGATGGAGTAAAGCTGCAGTAGTTCATCGGAATCTAATACTGATCTTACAGGAAACGCTCAAAGCAAACCAGAAACAATTAGAAGATTTACTGTTCTTGTACTTAAGTCGTAATTGTGCCTTTTATATTAAATCCCGGCGTAACTTCTGTGTTTCATCGTCAATGTGAAGGTCCAAGGGACAGAGCAAAGCTGCAGTAGTTCATCGGAATTTAATACTGATCTCCCAGGAAACGCTCAAAGCAAACCAAGCAAACCACACACATAGAGACGATTTACTCTTCTTGTACTTAAGTCGGCATTGTGCTTTTTGTATTAAATCCCGACGCAATTTCCATGTTTCATCGTAAATGTGAAGGTCCAAGGGGTAGAGTAAAGCTGCAGTAGTGCATAGGAATCTAATACTGATTTTCCAGGAAACGCTCACAGCAAACCAGATACAAAGAGAAGATTTACTCTTCTTGTACGTAAGTCGTCATTGTGCATTTCGTATTAAATCCCGACGCAATCCCTGAGTTTCATCGTCAATGTAAACGTCCAAGGGATAGAGTAAAGTTGCAGTAGAGCATCGGAATCTAATACTGAACACCCAGGAAACACTAAAAGCAAATCACAAACAATGAGAAGATTAACTCTTCCTTTACTTGAGTTGGCAGTATGGCATTTGTATTAAATCCGGACGCAAATTCTGTGTTTCATCATCAATGTGAAAGTCCAAGGGATAGAGTAAGTCCACTGTAGTTCATCGGAATCTAATACTGATCTCCGAGGAAACGTTCAAAGCAAACCAGAATCAATGAGAAGATTTACTCTTCTTTTACTTAAGTCGACAATGTGCCTTTTGTGTTAAGTCCCGACGCAATTTCTGTGTTTCTTGGTCAATGTGAAGGTCCAAGGGACAGAGTAAAGCTGCAGTAGAACATCGGAATCTAATACTGATCTCACAAAAACGCTCAAAGCAAACCAGAAACAATTAGAAGATTTACTCTTCTTGTACTTAAATCGTAATTGTTTCTTATATATTAAATCCCGACGCAACTTCTGTGTTTCATCGTCAATGTGAAGGTCCAAGGGATACGGTAAAGCAGCAGTAGTGCATCGGAATCTAATACTGATCTCCCAGGTAACGGTCAAAGCAAACCACAAACAATGAGAAAATTTACTCTTCTTGTACTTAAGTTGGCATTGGGCCGTTTGTATTAAATCCCGACGCAATTTCTGTGTTTCATGGTCAATGTGAAGGTCCAAGTTATTGAGTAAATCTGCAATAGTTCATCGGAATATAATACTGATCTCGCAGGAAACTCTCAAATCAAACCACAAACAATAAGAAGTTTTACTCCTCTTGTACTTAAGTCGGCATTGTGCCTTTTGCATTAAATCCCGACGCAATTTCGGTGTTTCATCGTCAATGTGAGCATCAGAGGGATAGAGTAAAGCTGCAGTAGTGCAACGGAATCTAATACTGATCTCCCAGGAACCGCTCAAAGTAAACCACAAACAATGAGAAGATTTACTCTTCTTGTACTTAAGTCGGAATTGTGCCTTTTGTATTAAATCCCGACGCAATTTCTGTATTTCATCGTCAATGTCAACGTGCAAGGGATAGAGTAAAGCAGCAGTAGAGTATCGGAATTTAATACTGTTCTCCCAGGATATGTTCAAAGCAAACCACAAACAATGAGAAGATTTACTCATCTTGTACTGAAGTCGGCATTGTGCCGTTTGCATTCAATCCCGACGCAATTTCTGTGTTTTATCTTCAATGTGGAGTTCCAAGTTATAGAGTAAAGCAGCAATAGTGCATCGGAATCTAATACTGATCTCCCAGGAAACGGTCAAAGCAAACCACAATCAATGAGAAGATTTACTCTTCTTGTACTTAAGTCGGCATTGTGCATTTGTATTAAATCCCGACGCAATTTCTGTGTTTCATCGTCAATGTGTAGGTCCAAGGGATGGAGTAAAGCTGCAGTAGTTCATCGGAATCTAATACTGATCTCACAGGAAACACTCAAAGCAAACCAGGAACAATGAGAAGATTTACTCTTCTTGTACTTAAGTCGTAATTGTGCCTTTTATAATAAATCCCGGCGTAACTTCTGTGTTTCATCGTCAATGTGAAGGTCCAAGGGATAGAGCAAAGCTGCAGTAGTTCATCGGAATTTAATACTGATCTCCCAGGAAACGCTCAAAGCAAACCAAGCAAACCACACACAATGAGACGATTTACTCTTCTTGTACTTAAGTCGGCATTGTGCTTTTTGTATTAAATCCCGACGCAATTTCCATGTTTCATCGTAAATGTGAAGGTCCAAGGGGTAGAGTAAAGCTGCAGTAGTGCATAGGAATCTAATACTGATTTTCCAGGAAACGCTCACAGCAAACCAAATACAAAGAGAAGATTTACTCTTCTTGTACGTAAGTCGGCATTGTGCATTTCGTATTTAATCCCGACGCAATCTCTGAGTTTCATCGTCAATGTGAACGTCCAAGGGATAGAGTAAAGTTGCAGTAGAGCATCGGAATCTAATACTGAACACCCAGGAAACACTAAAAGCAAATCACAAACAATGAGAAGATTAACTCTTCCTTTACTTGAGTTGGCAGTATGGCATTTGTATTAAATCCGGACGCAATTTCTGTGTTTCATCATCAATGTGAAAGTCCAAGGGATAGAGTAAGTCCACTGTAGTGCATCGGAATCTAATACTGATCTCCGAGGAAACGTTCAAAGCAAACCAGAATCAATGAGAAGATTTACTCTTCTTTTACTTAAGTCGACAATGTGCCTTTTGTGTTAAGTCCCGACGCAATTTCTGTGTTTCTTGGTCAATGTGAAGGTCCAAGGGACAGAGTAAAGCTGCAGTAGTGCATCGGAATCTAATACTGATATCACAAAAAACGCTGAAAGCAAACCAGAAACAATTAGAAGATTTACTCTTCTTGTACTTAAATCGTAAATGTTTCTTATATATTAAATCCCGACGCAACTTCTGTGTTTCATCGTCAATGTGAAGGTCCAAGGGATACGGTAAAGCAGCAGTAGTGCATCGGAATCTAATACTGATCTACCAGTTAACGGTCAAAGCAAACCACAAACAATGAGAAAATTTACTCTTCTTGTACTTAAGTTGGCATTGTGCCGTTTGTATTAAATCCCGACGCAATTTCTGTGTTTCATGGTCAATGTGAAGGTCCAAGTTATTGAGTAAATCTGCAATAGTTCATCGGAATATAATACTGATCTCGCAGGAAACGCTCAAATCAAACCACAAACAATAAGTAGTTTTACTCCTCTTGTACTTAAGTCGGCATTGTGCCTTTTGCATTAAATCCCGACGCAATTTCGGTGTTTCATGGTCAATGTGAGCTTCAGGGGGATAGAGTAAAGCTGCAGTAGTGCAACGGAATCTAATACTGATCTCCCAGGAAACGCTCAAATTAAACCACAAACACTGAGAACATTTACTCTTCTTGTACTTAAGTCGGAATTGTGCCTTTCGTATTAAATCCCGACGCAATTTCTGTGTTTCATCGTCAATGTGAAGGTCCAAAAGATAGAGTAAAGCGGCAGTAGTGCATCGGAGTCTAATGCTGATCTCCGTGGAAACGCTCAAAGCAAACCACAAACAATGAGAAGACTTACCCTTCTTGTACTTAAGTCGGCATTGTGCCTTTTGTATTAAGTCCCGACCGAATTTCTGTGTTTCATCGTCAATGTGAAGGTCCAAGGGATGGAGTAAAGCTGCAGTAATGCAGTGGAATCTAATACAGATCTCCCAGGAAACGCTCAAAGCAAACCAGATACAATGAGAAGACTTACTCTTCTTGTACTAAAGTCGGCATTGTGCCGTTTGTATTCAATCCCGACGCACTTTCTGTGTATCATCGTCAATGTGAAGGTCAAAGTTATAGAGTAAAGCTGCAGTGGTGCATCGGAATCTAATAATAATCTCCCAGGAAACGATCGAAGCAAACCACAAACAGTGGAAGAATTACACCTCTTGTACTTAAGTCGGCATTGTGCCTTTTGTTTTAAATCCCGACGCAATCCCTGTGTTTCATCGTCAATGTGAACGTCCAAGTGATAGAGTAAAGTTGCAGTAGTGCATCGGAATCTAATACTGTTCTCACAGGAAACGCTCAAAGCAAACCTCAAATAATGACAAGATTTACTCTTCTTGTACTAAAGTTGGCATTGTACCGCTTGTATTAAATCCCGACGCAATTTCTGTGTTTCTTGGTCAATGTGAAGGTCCAAGTTATTGAGTAAATCTGCAATAGTTCATCGGAATATAATACTGATCTCACAGGAAACGCTCAAATCAAACCACAAACAATAAGAAGTTTTACTCCTCTTGTACTTAAGTCGGCATTGTGCCTTTTGCATTAAATCCCGACGCAATTTCGGTGTTTCATCGTCAATGTGAGCATCAGAGGGATAGAGTAAAGCTGCAGTAGTGCAACGGAATCTAATACTGATCTCCCAGGAAACGCTCAAAGTAAACCACAAACAATGAGAAGATTTACTCTTTTTGTACTTAAGTCGGAATTGTGCCGTTTGTATTAAATCCCGACGCAATTTCTGTGTTTCATGGTCAATGTGAAGGTCCAAGTTATTGAGTAAAGATGCAATAGTTCATCGGAATATGATACTGATCTCGCAGGAGACGCTCAAATCAAACCACAAACAATGAGAAGTTTTACTCCTCTTGTACTTAAGTCGGCATTGTGCCTTTGGCATTAAATCCCGACGCAATTTCGGTGTTTCATCGTCAATGTGAGCATCAGAGGGATAGAGTAAAGCGGCAGTAGTGCAACGGAATCTAATACTGATCTCTCAGGAAACGCTCAAAGTAAACCACAAACAATGAGAAGATTTACTCTTCTTGTAAAGTCGGAATTGTGTCTATTGTATTAAATCCCGACGCAATTTCTGTGTTTCATCGTCAATGTGAAGGTGCAAGGGATAGAGTAAAGCAGCAGTAGAGTATCGGAATTTAATACTGTTCTCCCAGGAAATGTTCAAAGCAAACCACAAACAATGAGAAGATTTACTCATCTTGTACTTAAGTCGGCATTGTGCCGTTTGCATTCAATCCCGACGCAATTTCTGTGTTTTATCTTCAATGTGGAGTTCCAAGTTATAGAGTAAAGCAGCAATAGTGCATCGGAATCTAATACTGATCTCCCAGGAAACGGTCAAAGCAAACCACAATCAATGAGAAGATTTACTCTTCTTGTACTTAAGTCGGCATTGTGCATTTGTATTAAATCCCGACGCAATTTCTGTGTTTCAACGTCAATGTGTAGGTCCAAGGGATGGAGTAAAGCTGCAGTAGTTCATCGGAATCTAATACTGATCTTACAGGAAACGCTCAAAGCAAACCAGAAACAATTAGAAGATTTACTGTTCTTGTACTTAAGTCGTAATTGTGCCTTTTATATTAAATCCCGGCGTAACTTCTGTGTTTCATCGTCAATGTGAAGGTCCAAGGGACAGAGCAAAGCTGCAGTAGTTCATCGGAATTTAATACTGATCTCCCAGGAAACGCTCAAAGCAAACCAAGCAAACCACACACATAGAGACGATTTACTCTTCTTGTACTTAAGTCGGCATTGTGCTTTTTGTATTAAATCCCGACGCAATTTCCATGTTTCATCGTAAATGTGAAGGTCCAAGGGGTAGAGTAAAGCTGCAGTAGTGCATAGGAATCTAATACTGATTTTCCAGGAAACGCTCACAGCAAACCAGATACAAAGAGAAGATTTACTCTTCTTGTACGTAAGTCGTCATTGTGCATTTCGTATTAAATCCCGACGCAATCCCTGAGTTTCATCGTCAATGTAAACGTCCAAGGGATAGAGTAAAGTTGCAGTAGAGCATCGGAATCTAATACTGAACACCCAGGAAACACTAAAAGCAAATCACAAACAATGAGAAGATTAACTCTTCCTTTACTTGAGTTGGCAGTATGGCATTTGTATTAAATCCGGACGCAAATTCTGTGTTTCATCATCAATGTGAAAGTCCAAGGGATAGAGTAAGTCCACTGTAGTTCATCGGAATCTAATACTGATCTCCGAGGAAACGTTCAAAGCAAACCAGAATCAATGAGAAGATTTACTCTTCTTTTACTTAAGTCGACAATGTGCCTTTTGTGTTAAGTCCCGACGCAATTTCTGTGTTTCTTGGTCAATGTGAAGGTCCAAGGGACAGAGTAAAGCTGCAGTAGAACATCGGAATCTAATACTGATCTCACAAAAACGCTCAAAGCAAACCAGAAACAATTAGAAGATTTACTCTTCTTGTACTTAAATCGTAATTGTTTCTTATATATTAAATCCCGACGCAACTTCTGTGTTTCATCGTCAATGTGAAGGTCCAAGGGATACGGTAAAGCAGCAATAGTGCATCGGAATCTAATACTGATCTCCCAGGTAACGGTCAAAGCAAACCACAAACAATGAGAAAATTTACTCTTCTTGTACTTAAGTTGGCATTGGGCCGTTTGTATTAAATCCCGACGCAATTTCTGTGTTTCATGGTCAATGTGAAGGTCCAAGTTATTGAGTAAATCTGCAATAGTTCATCGGAATATAATACTGATCTCGCAGGAAACTCTCAAATCAAACCACAAACAATAAGAAGTTTTACTCCTCTTGTACTTAAGTCGGCATTGTGCCTTTTGCATTAAATCCCGACGCAATTTCGGTGTTTCATCGTCAATGTGAGCATCAGGGGATAGAGTAAAGCTGCAGTAGTGCAACGGAATCTAATACTGATCTCCCAGGAAACGCTCAAAGTAAACCACAAACACTGAGAAGATTTACTCTTCTTGTACTTAAGTCGGAATTGTGCCTTTTGTATTAAATCCCGACGCAATTTCTGTGTTTACTCGTCAATGTGAAGGTCCAAAAGATAGAGTAAAGCGGCAGTAGTGCATCGGAGTCTAACACTGATCTCCGTGGAAGCGCTCAAAGCAAACCACAAACAATGAAAAGACTTACCCTTCTTGTACTTAAGTCGGTATTGTGCCTTTTGTATTAAGTCCCGACCCAATTTCTGTGTTTCATCGTCAATGTGAAAGTCCAAGGAATGGAGTAAAGCTGCAGTAATGCATTGGAATCTAATACAGATCTCCCAGAAACGCTCAAAGCAAACCAGATACAATGAGATGACTTACTCTTCTTGTACTTAAGTCGGCATTGTGCCGTTTGTATTCTATCCCGACGCACTTTCAGTGTATCATCGTCAATGTGAAGGTCAAAGTTATAGAGTAAAGCTGCAGTGGTGCATCGGAATCTAATACTGATCTCGCAGGAAACGCTCAAAGTAAACCACAAACAATGAGAAGATTTACTCTTCTTGTACTTAAGTCGGAATTGTGCCGTTTGTATTAAATCCCGACGCAATTTCTGTGTTTCATGGTCAATGTGAAGGTCCAAGTTATTGAGTAAAGCTGCAATAGTTCATCGGAATGTAATACTGATCTCGCAGCAGACGCTCAAATCAAACCACAAACAATGAGAAGTTTTACTCCTGTTGTACTTAAGTCGGCATTGTGCCTTTTGCATTAAATCCCGACGCAATTTCGGTGTTTCATCGTCAATGTGAGCATCATAGGGATAGAGTAAAGCTGCAGTAGTGCAACGGAATCTAATACTGATCTCTCAGGAAACGCTCAAAGTAAACCACAAGCAATGAGAAGATTTACTCTTCTTGTACTTAAGTCGGAATTGTGCCTTTTGTATTAAATCCCGACGCAATTTCTGTGTTTCATCGTCAATGTAAAGGTGCAAGGGATAGAGTAAAGCAGCAGTAGAGTATCGGAATTTAATACTGTTCTCCCAGGAAATGTTCAAAGCAAACCACAAACAATGAGAAGATTTACTCATCTTGTACTTAAGTCGGCATTGTGCCGTTTGCATTCAATCCCGACGCAATTTCTGTGTTTTATCTTCAATGTGGAGTTCCAAGTTATAGAGTAAAGCAGCAGTAGTGCATCGGAATCTAATACTGATCTCCCAGGAAACGGTCAAGGCAAACCACAATCAATGAGAAGATTTACTCATCTTGTACTTAAGTCGGCATTGTGCATTTGTATTAAATCCCGACGCAATTTATGTCTTTCATCGTCAATGTGTAGGTCCAAGGTATGGAGTAAAACAGCAGTAGTTCATCGGAATCTAATACTGATCTCACAGGAAACGCTCACAGCAAACCAAATACAAAGAGAAGATTTACTCTTCTTGTACGTAAGTCGGCATTGTGCATTTCGTATTTAATCCCGACGCAATCTCTGAGTTTCATCGTCAATGTGAACGTCCAAGGGATAGAGTAAAGTTGCAGTAGAGCATTGGAATCTAATACTGAACACCCAGGAAACACTAAAAGCAAATCACAAACAATGAGAAGATTAACTCTTCCTTTACTTGAGTTGGCAGTAAGGCATTTGTATTAAATCCAGACGCAATTTCTGTGTTTCATCAGCAATGTGAAAGTCCAAGGGATAGAGTAAGTCCACTGTAGTGCATCGGAATCCAATACTGATCTCCGAGGAAACGTTCAAAGCAAACCAGAATCAATGAGAAGAGTTACTCTTCTTTTACTTAAGTCGACAATGTGCGTTTTGTGTTAAGTCCCGACGCAATTTCTGTGTTTCTTGGTCAATGTGAAGGTCCAAGGGATAGAGTAAAGCTGCAGTAGTGCATCGGAATCTAATACTGATCTCACAAAAAACGCTCAAAGCAAACCAGAAACAATTAGAAGTTTTACTCTTCTTGTACTTATATCGTAATTGTTTCTTATATATTAAATCCCGACGCAACTTCTGTGTATCATCGTCAATGTGAAGGTCCAAGGGATACAGTAAATCAGCAGTAGTGCATCGGAACCTAATACTGATCTCACAGGTAACGGTCAAAGCAAACCACAAACAATGAGAAAATTTACTCTTCTTGTACTTAAGTCGGCATTGTGCCTTTTGTATTAAGTCCCGACCCAATTTCTGTATTTCATCGTCAACGTGAAGGTCCAAGGGATGGAGTAAAGCTGCAGTAGTGCATTGGAATCTAATACAGATCTCCCAGGAAACGTTCAAAGCAAACCTGATACAATGAGAAGACTTACTCTTCTTGTACTTAAGTCGGCATTGTGCCATTTGTATTCAATCCCGACGCACTTTCTGTGTATCATCGTCAATGTGAAGGTCAAAGTTGTAGAGTAAAGCTGCAGTGGTGCATCGGAATCTAATACTGATCTCGCAGGAAACGATCAAAGCAAACCACAAACAATGAGAAGATTAATCATCTTGTACTTAAGTCGGAACTGTGCCTTTTGTATTAAATCCCGACGCAATTTCTGTGTTTCATCGTCAATGTGAAGGTCCAAAAGATAGAGTAAAGCGGCAGTAGTGCATCGGAGTCTACTACTGATCTCCGTGGAAACGCTCAAAGCAAACCACAAACAATGAGAAGATTTACCCTTCTTGTACATAAGAAGGCATTGTGCCTTTTGTATTAAGTCCCGACCCAATTTATGTGTTTCATCGTCAATGTGAAGGTCCAAGGGATGGAGTAAAGCTTCTGTAGTGCATTGGAATCTAATACTGATCTCCCAGGAAACGCTCAAAGCAAACCAGATACAATGAGAAGACTTGCTCTTCTTGTACTTAAGTCGGCATTGTGCCGTTTGTATTCAATCCCGACGCAATTTCTGTGTTTCATCGTCAATTTGAGGGTCAAAGTTATAGAGTAAAGCTGCAGTGGTGCATCGGAATCTAATACTGATCTCGCAGGAAACGATCAAAGCAAACCACAAACAGTGGAAGATTTACACGACTTGTACTTAAGTCGGCATATTGCCTTTTGTTTTAAATCCCGACGCAATCCCTGTGTTTCATCGTCAATGTGAACGTCCAAGTGATAGAGTAAAGCTGCGGTAGTGCATCGGAATGTAATACTGATCTCACAGGAAACGCTCAAAGCAAACCTCAAATAATGACAAGATTTACTCTTCTTGTACCTAAGTCGGCATTGTGCCTTTTGTATTAAATACCGACGCAATATCTGTGAATCATCGTCAATGTGAAGGTCCAAGGGATAGAGTAAAGCGGCAGTAGTGCATCGGAATCTAATACTGATCTTCCAGGAAACGCTCAAAGTAAACCACAAACAATGAGAAGATTTACTCTTCTTGTACTTATGTCGGCATTGTGCCGTTTGTTTTAAATCCCGACGCGATTTCTGTGTTTCATCGTCAATGCGAAGGTCCAAGGGATAGGGTAAAGCAGCAGTAGAGTATCGGTATCTAATACCGATCTCCCAGGAAATGTTTAAAGCAAACCACAAACAATGAGAAGACTTACTCATCTTGTACTTAAGTCGGCATTGTGCCGTTTGCATTCAATCGCGACGCAATTTCTGTGTCTTATCGTCAATGTGAAGGTCCAAGTTATTGAGTAAAGCAGCAGTAGTGCATCGGAATCTAATACTGATCTCCCAGGAAACGGTCAAAGCAAACCACAATCAATGAGAAGATTTACTCTTCTTGTACTTATCTTGGCATTGTGCCTTTTGTATTAAATAATATGTAGGTCCAAGGGATGGAGTAAAGCTGCAGTAGTTCATCGGAATCTAATACTGATCGCACAGGAAACGCTCAAAGCAAACCAGAAACAATTAGAAGATTCACTCTTCTTGTACTTAAATCGTAATTGTTTCTTATATATTAAATCCCGACGCAATTTCTGTGTTTCATCATCAATGTGAAGGTCCAAGGGATAGAGTAAAGCTGCAGTAGTGCATCGGAATCTAATACTGATCTTCCAGGAAACGCTCAAAGTAAACCACAAACAATGAGAAGATTTACTCTTCTTGTACTTATGTCGGCATTGTGCCTTTTGTATTAAATCCCGACGCAATTTCTGTGTTTCATCGTAAATGTGAAAGTCCATGGGATAGAGTAAAGCGGTAGTAGTGCATTGGAGTCTAATACTGATCTCCGTGGAAACGCTCACAGCAAACCACAAACAATGAGAAGATTTACCGTTCTTGTACTTAAGTCGGCCTTGTGAATATTGCATTAAATCCCGACCCAATTTCTGTGTTTCTTCGTCAATGTGAAGGTCCAAGGAATGGAGTAAATCTGCAGTAGTGCATTGGAATCTAATACTGAACTCCCAGGAAACGATCAAAGCAAACCAGATGCAATGAGAAGATTTGCTCTACTTGTACGTATGTCAGCATTGTGCCTTTCGTATTAAATCACGACGCAATATCTGAGTTTCATCGTCAATGTGAACGTCGAAAGGATAGAATGAAGGTGCAGTAGTACAACGGAATCTAATACTGAACTCCCAGGAAGCGGTCAAAGCAAATCACAAACTATGAGAAGATTAACTCTTCCTTTACTTAAGTCGGCATTATGGGATTTGTATTAAATCCCGACGCAATTTCTGTGTTTCATCATCAAAGTGCAAGTCCAAGGGATAGAGTAAGTAAGGCTGCTGTAGTGCATCGGAATCAAATACTAATCTCCCAGGAACCGCTCAAAGCAAAACACAAACAATGGGAAGATTAACTCTTCTTGTACTTAAGTCGGCATTGTGCCTTATGTATTAAATCCCGACGCAATTTCTGTGTTTCATCGTCAATGTGGAGGTCCAAGGGATGGAGTAAAGCTGCAGTAGTGCAGCGGAATATAATACTGATCTCACATGAATCGCTCAAAGCAAACCAGAAACATTAAGAAGATTTACTCTTCTTGTACTGAAGTCCGAATTGTGCCTTTTGTATTAAATCCCGACGCAATTTCTGTGTTTCATTGTCAAAGAGAAGGTCAAAGGGATGGAGTAAAGCTGCAGTAGTGCATCGGAATCTAATACTGATCTCCCAGGTAACGCTCAAAGCAAACCAGACACAATGAGAAGATTTATTCTTCTTGTACGTAAGTCGGCATTGTGCGTTTTGTATTAAATCCCTACTCAATTTCTGTGTTTCATCGTCAATGTGAGCATCAAAGGGATAGAGTAAAGCTGCAGTAGTGCATCGGAATCTAATACTGATCTCCAAGGAGACGCTCAAAGCAAACCACAAACAATGAGAAGATTTACTCTTCTTGTACTTAAGCCGGCATTGTGCCTTTTGTATTAAATCCCGACGCAATTTCTGTGTTTCATCGTCAAAGAGAAGGTCAAAGGGATGGAGTAAAGTTGCAGTAGTGCATTGGAATCTAATACTGATCTCCCAGGTAACGCTCAAAGCAAACCAGACACAATGAGAAGATTTATTCTTCTTGTACGTAAGTCGGCATTGTGCATTTCGAAATAAATCCCGACGCAATCTCTGAGCTTCATCGTCAATGTGGACGTCCAAGGGATAGAGTACAGCTGCAGTAGTGCATCGGAATCTAATACTGAACTCCCAGGCAACGCTCAAAGCAAATCACAAACAATGAGAAGATTAACTCTTCTTTCACATAAGTTGGCATTATGGCACTTGTATTAAATCCCGACGCAATTTATATGTTTCATCGTCAATGCGAAAGTCGAAGGGATTCAGTAAATCTGCTGTAGCCCATCGGAATCTAATACTGATCTCCGAGGAAACGCTCAAAGCAAACAAGAATCAATGCGATCATTTTCTCTTCTTGTACATAAGTCGGCTTTATGCTTTTTTTATTAAATCCCGACGCAATTTCTGTGTTCCTTCGTCAATGTGAAGGTCCAAAAGATAGAGTAGAGCTGCAGTAGTGCATCGGAATCTAATACTGATCTAACAGGAATCGCTCAAAGCAAACCACAAACAATGAGAAGATTTACTCTTCTTGTACTTAAGACTGCATTGTGCATTTTGTATTAAATTCCGACGCAATACATGTGTTTCATCGTCAATTTGACGGTCGAAGGGATAGAGTAAAGCAGCAGTAGTGCATCGGAATCTAATACTGATCTCCCAGGAAACGGTCAAAGCAAACCACTAACAATGAGAAGATTTACTCTTCTTGTACTTAAGTCGGCATTGTGCCGTTTGTATTCTATCCCGACGCAATTCCTGTGTTTCATCGTCAATGTGAAGGTCCAAGTTATAGAGTTAAGCAGCAGTAGTGCATCAAAATCTAATACTGATCTCGCAGGAGCCGCTCAAAGCAAACCACAAACAATGAGAAGATTTAATTCTCTTGTACCTAAGTCGGCATTGTGCCTTTTGTTTTGAATCCCGACGTAATTTCTGTGTTTCATCGTCAATGTGAACGTCAAAGGGATAGGGTAATGCTGCAGTAGTGCATCGGAATCTAATACTGATCTCCCAGGAATTTCTCAAAGCAAACCACAAACAATGAGAAGATTTACTCTTTTTGTATGTAAGCTGGCATTCTGCCTTTTGTAATAAATCCCGACGCAATTTGTGTGTTTCATCGTCAACGCGAAAGTCCAAGGGATAGAGTAAAGAGGGTGTAGTGCATCGGAATCCAATACTGATCTCACAGGAAACGCTCAAAGCAAACCACGAACAGTGAGAAGATTTACCCTTCTTGTACTTATGTCGGCATTGTGCCTTTTGAATTAAACCCCGACCCAATATCTGTGTTTCATCGTCAATGTGAAGGTCCAAGGGATGGAGTAAAGCTGCAGTAGTGCATTAGAATCTAATACTGATTTCCCAGGAAACGCTCAAAGCAAACCAGATACAATGGGAAGGTTTACTCTTCTTTTACTTAAGTCAGCATTACGGTCTTGTATTAAATTCCGATGCAATATCTGTGTTTCATCGCCAATACGAGGGTCCAAGGGATAGAGTAAAGCTGGAGTAATGCATCGGAATCTATTACTGAACTCCGAAGAAACGGTCAAAGCAAACCACAAACAAAGAGAAGATTATGTCTTCTTTTCCTTAATTCGGCATTATGGCTTTTGTATTAAATCCCGACGCAATATCTGTGTTTCATCGTCTATGTGAAGGTCCAAGGGATAGTGTAAAGCTGCAGTAGTGCATCGGAATCTAATCCTGATCTCCCAGGAAACGCTCAAAGCATACCACAAACATTGAGTAGATGTACTCTTCTAATACTGATGTCGGCATTGTGCCTTTTGTATTAAATCCCGTCGCAATTTCTATGTTTCATCGTCAATTTGAAGGTCCAAGGGATAGAGTACAGCTCAGTACTGAATCAGAATCTAATACTGATCTCCGAGGAAACGCTCAAAGGATACCACATGCAATGAGGAGATTTACTCTTCTTGTACTTACGTCGGCATTGTGCCTTTTGTATCAAATCCCGACGCAATTTCTGTGTTTCATCGTCAATGTGAAGGTCCAAAGGATAGAGTAAATCTGCTGTAGTGCATCGGAATCTAATACTGATCTCCGAGGAAATGCTCTAATCAATCCAGAATCAATGAGAAGATTTACTCTTCTTGTATGTAAGCTGGCATTGTGCCTTTTGTAATAAATCCCGACGCAATATCTTTGTTTCATCGTCAACGTGAAGGACCAAAGGATAGAGTAAAGCGGCGGTAGTGCATCGGAATCAAATACTGATCCCACAGGAAACGCTCAAAGCAAACCACGAACAGTGAGAAGATTTACCCTTCTTGTACTTAAGTCGGCATTGTGCCTTTTGAATTAAATCCCGACCAGATATCTGTGTTTCATCGTCAATGTGATGGTCCAAGGGATGGAGTAAAGCTGCAGTAGTGCATTAGAGTCTAATACTGATCTCCCAGGAAACGCTCAAAGCAAACCAGATACAATGGGAAGGTTTACTCTTCCTTTACTTAAGTCGGCATTATGGCCTTGTATTAAATTCCGACGCAACATCTGTGTTTGTTCGTCAATATGAAGGTCCAAGGGATAAAGTAAAGCTGGAGTAGTGCATCGGAATCTAATACTGAACTTCCAGGAAACGGTCAAAGCAAACCACAAACAATGAGATGATTAACTCTTCCTTTACTTAAGTCGGCATTATGGCTTTTGTATAAGATCCCGACGCAATTTCTGTGTTTCGTCGTCAATGTGAGGGTCCAAGGGATAGAGTAATGCTGCAGTAGTGCATCGGAAAGTAATACTGATCTCCCAGGAAACGCCCAAAGCAAACCACAAACAATGAGAGGATTTACTCTTCTTGTACTTAAGTCCGCATTGTGCTTTTTGTATTAAATTCTGACGCAATTTCTGTGTTTCATCGTCAATGTGAAATTCTAAGGGATAGAGTAAAGCTGCAGTATTGCATCCTAATCTAATACTTATTTCCTTGGAATCACTCAAAGAAAACCACAAACAATGAGAAGATATACTATTTTTGTACTTAAATCGACATTGTGCCGTTTGTATTAAATCCCGACGCAATATCTGTGTTTCATCGTCTATGTGAAGGTCCAAGGGATAGAGTAAAGCTGCAGTAGTGCATCGTAATCTAATACTGATCTCCCAGGAAACGCTCAAAGCAAACCACAAACAATGAGAAGATTTACTCTTCTTGTCCATAAGTCGGCATTGTGCTTTTTGTATTAAATCCCGACGCACATTCTGTGTTTCATCGTCAATGTGGAGGTCCAAGGGATAGAGTAAAGGTGCAGTAGTGCATCGCAATTGCCGACTTATGTACAAGAAGAGTAAATATTCTCATTGTTTGTGCTTTGCTTTGAGCGTTCCCTGTTAGATCATTATTAGTTTCCGATGCACTACACCCGCTTTACTCTATCCCTTGGACCTTCACGTTGACGATGACACACAGATATTGCCTCGGGATTTATTACAAAAGGCACAATGCCAGCTTACATACAAGAAGAGTAAATCTTCTCATTGATTCTGGATTGCTTTGAGCATTTCCTCGGAGATCAGTAATATATTCCGATGCACTACAGCAGATTTACTCTATCCCTTGGACCTTCACATTGGCGATGAAACATAGAAATTGCGTCGGGATTTAATACAAAAGGCACAATGCCGACTTAAGTACTAGAAGAGTAATTCTACTCAATCTTTGTGGTTTGCTTTGAGCGTTTTCTGGGAGATCAGTATTAGATTGCGATGCACTAGTGCAGATTTGCTCTATCCCTTGGACCTCCACATTGACGATGAAAAACAGAATGTGCGTCGGTGTTTAATACAAAAGGCACCTTGCCGACTTATGTACAAGAAGAGTAAATCTTCTCATTGTTTGTGGTTTGCTTTGAGCGTTTCCTGGGAGATCAGTATTAGATTACGATGCACTACTGCAGCTTTACTCAATCCCTTAGACCTTCACATTGACGTTCAAACAGAGAATTTACGTCGGGATTTAGTACAAATGGCACAATGCCAATTTTAGTACAAAAAGAGTAAATATTTTCATTGTTTGTGGTTTGCTCTGAGCGTTTCCTGGGAGATCAGTCTCTGATTACGAAGCACTACTGCAGCTTTACTCTATCCCTTGGACCTTCACATAGACGATGAAACACAGATATTGCGTCGGGATTTAATACAAAAAGCAAAATGTCGACTTAAGTACAAAAATAGTATATCTTCTCATTGTTTGTGGTTCTCTTTGAGTGATTCCAAGGAAATAAGTATTAGATTGGGATGCAATACTGCAGCTTTACTCTATCCCTTGCACCTTCACATTGACGATGAAACACAGAAATTGCGTCAGGATTTAATACAAAAAGCACAATGTGGACTTAAGTACAAGAAGAGTATATCGTCTCATGGTTTGTCGTTTGCTTTGGGCGTTTCCTGGGAGATCAGTATAACTTTCCGATGCACTACTACAGCTTTACTCTATCCCTTGGACCTTCACATTGACGATGAAACACAGGAATTGCGTCGGGATTTTATACAAAAGCCATAATGCCGACATAAGTAAAGGAAGACTTAATCTTCTCATTGTTTGTGGTTTGCTTGGACCGTTTCCTGGGAGTTCAGTATTAGATTCCTTTGCACTACTCCAGCTTTACTCTATCCCTTGGACGTCCACATTGACGATGAACCACAGAATGTGCGTCGGGATTTAATACAAAAGGCACAATGCCGACTTGTGTACAAGAAGAGTAAATCTTCTCATTGTTTGTGGTTTGCTTTGAGCGTTCCTGGGAGATCAGTATTACATTACATGCACTACAGCTGCTTTACTAAATCCCTTGGGCCTTCACATTGACGATGAAGCAGAGAAATTACGTCGGGATTTAGGACAAATGGCACAATGCCAATTTTAGTACAAAAAGAGTAAATCTTCTCATTGTTTGTGGTTTTCTTTGAGTGGTTGCAAGGAAATAAGTGTTAGATTGGGATGCAATACTGCAGATTTACTCTATCCCTTGGACATTCAAATTGACGATGAGACACAGAAATTGCGTCAGGATTTAATACAAAAAGTACACTGCGGACTTAAGTACAAGAAGAGTAAATCCTCTCATATGTTTGTGGTTTGCTTTGGGCGTTTCCTGGGAGATCAGTATTAGTTTCCGATGCACTACTGCAGCTTTACTCTATCCCTTCGACTTTCACATTGACGATGAAATACAGAAATTGCGTCGGGATTTTATACAAAGGCCATAATGCCGACTTAAGTAAAGGAAGAGTAAACCTTCCCATTGTATCTGGTTTGCTTTGAGCGTTTCCTGGGAGATCAGTATTTGATTCTATTGCACTACTGCAGCTTTACTCCATCCCTTGGACTTTCACATGAGACGACGAAACACAGATATTGGGTCGGGATTTAATTCAAAAGGCACAATGCCGACTTAAGTACAAAAAGGGTAAATCTTCTCAATGTTCGTGGTTTGCTTTGAGCGTTTCCTGTGAGATCAGTATTAGATTCCGATGCACCACACCCGCTTTACCCTATCCCTTTGACGTTCACATTAACGATGAAACACAGAAATTAGGTCGGGATTTAATACAAAAGGCACAACGCCGACTTAGGTACAAGAAGAGTAAATCTTCTCATTGTTTGTGGTTCGCTTTGAGCGTCTCCAGCGAGATCAGTGTTAGAATTCGATGCACTACTGCAGCTTTACTCTATAACTTGGACCTTCACATTGACGATGAAACACAGGAATTGCGTCGGGATTGAATACAAACGGCACAATGCTGACTTAAGTACAAGAAGAGTAAATCTTCTCATTGTTTGTGGTTTGCTATGACCGTTTCCTGGGAGATCAGTCTCTGATTACGAAGCACTACTGCAGCTTTACTCTATCCCTTGGACCTTCACATTTACGATGAAACACGGAAATTGCGTCGGGATTTAATACAAGAAGCACAATGCCGTCTTAAGTACAAGAAGAGTAAATCTTCTCATTGTGTGCGGTTTGCATTGAGCGCTTCCTGGGAGATCAGTATTAGATTCCGATGCACTACTGCAGCTTTACTCTATCCCTTTGATGCTCACATTGACGATGAAACACAGAAATTGCGTAGGGATTTAATACAATACGCACAATGCCGACTTAAGTACAAGAGGAGTAAATCATGTCATTGTTTGTGGTTTGCTTTGAGCGTTTCCTGCGAGATCAGTATTAGATTCCGATGCATTATTGCAGCTTTACTCTATAACTTAGACCTTCCCATTGACGATGAAACACAGATATTGCGTCGGTATTTAATACAAAAGGCACAGTGCCGCCTTAAGTATAAGAAGAGTAAAACTTTTCATTGTTTGTGGTTTGCTTTGAGAGTTTCCTGGGAGATCAGTATTAGATTCCGATGCACATCTGCAGCTTCACTCAATTCCTTGGATCTTCACATTGACAATGAAACACAGAAATTGCGTCGGGATTTAATACATAAGGCACAATGCCGACTTAAGTACAAGAAGAGTAAATCTTCTCACTGTTTGTGGTTTGCTTTGACCGTGTCATGAAAAATCAGTATTAGATTGCGATGCACTACTGCTGCTTTATTGTATCCCTTGGACCTTCACACTGGCGATGAAACACAGATATTGCGCTGGTATTTAATACAAAAGCCACAGTGCCGAATTAAGTACAAGAAGATTTAATCTTCCCATTGATTGTGTTTTGCTTTGGTCCCCCAGGAGCCGCTCAAACCACAAACTCTTTGAAGATTTACTCTTCTTGTTCTTAAGTCGGCATTGTGCCTTTTGTATTCAATCCCGATGTGATTTTGGTGTTTCATGGTCAATGTGAAGGTCCAAGGGATACAGTAAACCTTCACTGGTGCATCGGAATATAATACTGGTCTTCCAGGAGCCGCTCAAACAACCAACTCTTAGAAGATTCACTTATCTTGTACTTAAGTCTGCATTGTGCATTTTGAATTCAATCCCGCAGCAATTTCTGTGTTTCATAGTCAATGTGAAGGTCCAAGAGATACAGTAAACCTGCACTGGTGGATCGGAATCTAATACTGGTCTCCCAGGAGCCGCTCAAACCACAAACTCTTAGAAGATTCACTCTTCTTGTACTTAAGTCGGCATTGTCCCTTTTGTATTATATCCCGATGCAATTTCTGTGTTTCATCGTCAATGTGAAGGTCCAAGGGATACAGTAAACCTGCGCTGGTGCATCGGAATCTAATACTGGTCTCCCAGGAACCGCTCAAACCACTATAACTTAGAGGATTCACTCTTCTTGTACTTAAGTCGGCATTGTGCCTTTTTTGTTCAATCACAAGGCAACTTCTGCGTTTTAAGTCAATGTGAAAGTCCAAGGGATACAGTAAACGTACCCTGGTGCATCGGGATGTAATACTGGTCTCCCAGGAGTTGCTCAACCCACAAACTCTTAGAAGATTCACTCTTCTTGTACTTAAGTCGGCATTGTCCTTTTTGTATTTAATCCCGAAGCGATTTCGGTGTTTCATGGTCAATGTGAAGGTCCATTTGATACAGTAAACCTGCACTGGTGCATTGGAATCTAATACTGGTCTCCCAGGAGCCGCTGAAAGCACAAACTCTCATAAGTTTCACTCTTCTTGTACTTATTTCAGCATTGTGCCTTTTGTATTCTATCCCGTTGCGATTTCTGTGTTTCATGGTCAATGTGAATGTCCAAGGGATAGAGTTAATTCTGCACTGGTGCGTTGGAATCTAATACTGGTATCCCATGAGCCGCTCAATGCACAAACTCTTCGAAGATTCATTCTTCTTGTCCTTATGTCGGCATTGTGCCTTTTGAATTAAATCCCAATGCGATTTCTGTGTCTCATGGTCAGTGTGAAGGTCCAAGGGATACAGTAAACCAGCACTATTGCATCGGAATCTAATACTGGTCTCCTAGGAGCAGCTCAAACCACAAACTCTCAGAAGATTCACTCTTCTTGTACTTAAGTCGGCATTGTCCCTTTTGTATTCAATCCCAATGCGATTTCTGTGTTTCATAGTCAATGTTAAGGTCCAAGGGATACAGTAAACCTGCACTGGTGCATCGGAATCTAATACAGGTCTCCCAGGAGCCGTACAAAACACAATCTCTTAGAAGATTCATTCGTTTTAGACTTAAGTCGGCATTGTGCCTTTTGCATTTAATCCCGATGAGATTTCTGTGTTTCATGGTCAATGTGAAGGTCCAAGGGATAGAGTTTATTCTGCACTGGTGCGTTGGAATCTAATACTGGTATCCCAGGAGCCGCTCAATGCACAACCTCTTACAAGATTCACTCTTCTTTTATTTTTGTCGGCATTGTGCATTTTGTATTCTATCCTGTTGCGATTTCTGTGTTTCATGGTCGATTTGAAGGTCCAAGGGATACAGCAAACCTGCGCTGGTGCATCGGAATCTAATACTGGCCTCCCAAGGGCCGCTCAAACCACAAACTCTTAGGAGATTCACTCTTCCTGTACATAAGTCGGCATTGTCCTTTTTGTATTCAATCCCGATGCAATTTCTGTGTCTCATGGTCAATGTGAATGGCCAAGGGATACAGTAAACCTCCACTGGTGCATCGGAATCTAATACTGGTGTTCCAGGAGCCGCTCAAACAACCAACTCTTAGAAGATTCACTCCTCTTGTACTTAAGTCGGCTTTGTCCCTTTTGTATTATATCCCGATGCAATTTCTGTGTTTCATCGGCAATGTCAATGTCCAAGGGATACAGTAAACCTGCGCTGGTGCATAGGAATCTAATACTGGTCTCCTAGGAGCCGCTCAAACCACAATCTCTTAGAAGATTCACTCTTCTTGTACTCAAGTCGGCTTTGTGCATTTTGTGTTCAATCCCGATGCAACTTGTGTGTTTCAAGTCAACGTGAAAGTCCAAGGGATTGAGTAAACCTGCACTAGTGGATCGGAATCTATTACTTGTCTCCCAGGAGCCGCTCAAACTACAAACTCTTAGAAGATTCACTCTTCTTGTACTTAAGTCGGCATTTCGTTTTCTGAATTCAATCCCGATTCAATTTCTTTGTTGCATGGTAAACGTGAATGTCCAAGGGATACAGTAAATCTGCACTCTTGCATCGGAATCTAATACTGGGCGCCCAGGAGCCGCTCAAAGCACAAACTCTTCGAAGATTCATTCTTCTTGTCCTTATGTCGGCTGTCGGCATTTTACCTTTTGAATTCAATCCCAATGTGATTTCTGTATCACATGGTGAATGTGAAGGTCCAAGGGATACAGTAAACCAGCACTATTGCATTGGAATCTAATACTGGTCTCCCAGGAGCCGCGCAAACCACAAACTCTTAGAAGATTCACTCTTCTTGTACTTGAGTCTGCATTGTGGCTTTTGTAATCAATCCCGATTCAATTTCTGTGTTTCAAGTTAATGTGAAAGTGCAAGGGATACAGTAAACCTGGAGTCGTGCATCTGATGTAAATACTGGTCTCCCAGGAGCCGCTCAAACAACAAACTCTTAGAAGATTCACTCTTCTTGTACTTAAGTCGGCATTTTGCGTTCTGAATTCCATCCCAATGCAATTTCTTTGTTTCATGGTAAACGTGAATGTCCAAGTGATACAGTGAACCTGCACTGTTGCATCGGAATCTCATACTGGTCTCCCAGGAGCCGCACAAAACACAAACTTTTCGAAGAATCATTCTTCTTGTCCTTATGTCGGCATTTTGCCTTTTGAATTCAATCCCAATGCGATTTCCGTATCGCATGGTCAATGTGAAGGTCCAAGGGATACAGTAAACCAGCACTATTGCATCGGAATCTAATACTGGTCTCCCAGGAGCCGCGCAAACCACAAACTCTTAGAAGATTCACTCTTCTTGTACTTAAGTCGGCATTGTCCTCTTTGTATTCAATCCCGATGTAATTTCTGTGTTTCATGGCCAATGTGAAAGTCCAAGGGATCAGTCAACCTGCACTGGTGCTTTGGAATCTAATACTGGTCTCCCAGGAGCTGCTCAAACCACAAATTCTTAGAACATTCACTCTTCTTGTACTTAAGTCTGCATTGTGCCTTTAGTATTCAATCACGAAGCAATTTCTGTGTTTCAAGGACAATGTGAATGTCCAAGGGATACAGTAAACCTGCGCTGGTGCATCGGAATCTAATACTGGTCTCCCAGGAGCCGCTCAAACCACAATCTCTTAGAAGATTCACTCTTCTTGTACTTAAGTCGGCATTGTGCCTTTTGTATTAAATCCCGATGCAACTTCTGTGTTTCAAGTCAATGTGGTAGTCCAAGGGATAAAGTAAACCAGCACTAATGGATCGGAATATAATACTGGTCTCCCAGGAGCCGCTCAGACCACAAACTCTTAGAAGATTCACTTTTCTTGTACTTAAGTCGGCATTGTCCCTTTTGTATCCAATGACGATGCAAATTCTCTGTTTTATGGTCAATGTGAAGGTCCAAAGGATACAGTAAACCTGCACTAGTGATTCGGAATCTAATGCTATTCTCCCTGGAGCCGCTCAAATCACAAACTCTTAGAAGATTCACTCTTCTTGAACTTAAGTCATTATTGTTCTTTTTGTATTCAATCCCGATGCAATTTCTGTGTTTCATGGTCAATGTGAAGATCCAAGGGATACAGTAAACCTGCACTGGAGCATCGGAATCTAATACTGGTCTCCCAGGAGCTGTTCAAAGCACAAACTCTCAGAAGTTTCAATCTTCTTGTACTTAAGTCGGCATTGTGAATTTTGTATTCTATCCCATTGCGATTTCTGTGTTTCATGGTCAATGTGAAGGTCCAAGGGATACAGTAAACCTGCACTGGTCCATCGGAATCTAATACAGGCCTCCCAGGAGCCGCTCAAACCACAATCACTTAGAAGATTCACTCTTCTTGTACTTGAGTCGGCATTGTCCTTTTTGTATTCAATCCAAATGCAATTTCTGTATTTTCATGGTCAATGTAAAGGTCCACGGGATACAGTAAACCTGCGCTGCTGCATCGGACTCTAATACTGGTCTCAGAGGAGCCGCTCAAACCACAAACTGTTAGAAGATTCACTCTTCTTGTACTTAAGTCGGCATTGTCACTTTTGTATTCAATCCTGATGCAATTTCTGTGTTTCATCGTCAATGTGAAAGTCCAAGGGATACAGTAAACCTGCACTGGTCCATCGGAATCTAATACTGGTCTCCCAGGAGCCGTTCATTGCACAAACTCTTAGAAGATTCATTGTTCTTGTACTTAAATCGGCATTGTGCCTTTTGCATTCCATCCCGATGCGATGTCTGTGTTTGATGGTCAATGTGAAGGTCTAAGGGATACATTAAACCTGCACTGGTGCATCGGAATCTAATCCTGGTGTTCCAGGAGCCGCTCAAACCACAAACTCTTAGAAGATGCACTCTTTTTGTACTTGAGTTGGTACTGTCCCTTTTGTATTTAATCCCGATTCAATTTCGGTGTTTCATGGCAATGTGAATGTCCATGGGATACAGTAAACCTGCGCTGGTGCATCGGAATCTAATACTGACCTCCCAGGAGCCGCTCACAGCACAAAATCTTAGAAGATTCACTCTTCTTGTACTTAAGTCGACATTGAGACTTTTGTATGCAATCCCGATGCGATATCTGTGTTTCATGGTCAATGTGAAGGTCAAAGGGATACAGTAAACCTGCACTGGTGAATCGGAATCAAATTGTGGTCTCGGAGGAGCCGCTCAAATCACTTACTCTTAGAAAATTAACTCTTCTGGTACTTATGTCGGCATTGTCACTCTAGTATTCATTCCCCACGCAATTTGTGCGTTTCATGGTCAATGTGAATTTCCAAGGGATACAGTAAACCTGCACTGGTGCATCGGATTCTAATTCTGGTCTCCCAGGAGCCGCTCAAAGCTCAAACTCATAGATGATTCACTCTTCAAGTACTTAAGTCGGCATTGTCTCTTTTGTATTCAATCCCGATGCAATTTCTGTGTTTCATGATCAATGTGAGGGTCCAAGGGATACAGTAAACCTGCACTGGTGCATCGGAATCTAATACTGGTCTCCCAGGAGCCGCTCTAACCACAAACTATTAGGAGACTCAATCTTCTTGTACTTAAGTCGCCATTGTCCTTTTTGTATTCTATCCTGATGCAATATCTGTGTTTCATGGTCAATGTGAAGTTCCAAAATATACAGTAAACCAGCACTGGTGCATCGGAATCTAATACTGGTCTCTTAGGAGCCACTCAAACCACAAACTCTTAGAAGATTCACTCTTCTTGTACTTAAGTCGGCATTGTGCCTTATGTATTCAATCCCGATGCGATATCTGTGTTTCATGGTCAATGTGAAGGGCCAAGGGATACAGTAAATTCTGCACTGGTGCGTCGGAATCTAATACTGGTCTCCCAGTAGCCGCTGAAACCGCAATCTTTTAGAATATTTACTCTTCTTGTGCTTAAGTCGGCATTGTCACGTTTGCATCCAATCCATATGCAATTTATGTGCTTCATGGTCAATGTGAAGCTCCAAGGGATACAGTTAACCTGCACTGGTGCATTGGAATCTAATACTGGTGTACCAGGAGCCGATCAAAGCACAAACTCTAAGAAGATTCACTCTTCTAGTAGTTAAGTCGGCATTGTCTCTTTTGTATTCAATCCCGAAGCAATTTCTGTGTTTCATGGTCATTGTGAGGGTCCAAGGGATACAGTAAACCTGCACTGGTGCATCGGAATCTAATACTTGTCTCCCAGTAGCCGCTCAAACCGCAATCCCTTAGAAGATTCACTCATCATGTACTGAAGTCGCCATTGTCACTTTTGTATTCAATCCGTATGCAATTTCTGTGTTTCATGGTCAATGTGAAGGTCCAAGGAATACAGTAAACATGCACTGGTGCATCGGAATCTAATACTGGTCTCCCAGGATCCACTCAAACCACAAACTCTTAGAAGATTCACTCTTCTTGTACTTAAGTCGGCATTGTCCCTTTTGTATTCAATCCCGATGCAATTTCTGTGTTTCATGGTCAATGTGAAGGTAAAAGGGATACAGTAAAAATGCACTGAAGCATCGGAATCTAATACTGGTCTCCCAGGAGCCGCTCAAAGCACAAACTCTTGGAAGATTCACACTTCTAGGACTTAAGTCGTCATGGTCCATTTTGTATTATATACCAATGCAATTTCTGTGTGTCATGGTCGATGTGTAGGTCCAAGGGATACAGTAAATTCTGCACTGGAGCATCTGAATCCAATACTGGCCTCCCAGGAGCCGCTCAAACCACAAACTCTTAGAAGATTTACTCTTGTTGTACATAAGTCGGCATTGTGCCATTTGTATTCAATCCCGATCCAATTTCTGTGTTTCATTGTCAATGTGAAGGTCCAAGGGATACAGTAAACCTGCACTGGTGCATCGGAATCTAATACTGGTCTCCGAGGAGCCGGTCAAACCACAAACTCTTCGAAGATTCGGTCTTCTATTACTTAAGTCGGCATTGTCCCATTTATATTACATTCCGATGCAATTTCTGTGTTTCATGGTCGATATGTAGGTCCAAGGGATACAGTAAACCTCCACTGGTGCATCGGAATTTAATACTGCTCTCCCAGGAGCCGCTCATAAGCACAAATTCTTACAAGATTCACTGTCCTTGTACTTAAGTCGGCACTGTCAATTTTGTATTCAATCCCAATGCGATTTTTGTATTTCATGGTCATTGTGCAGGTCCAAGGGATACAGTAAACCTGCACTTTTGCATCGGCATCTAATACTGGTCTTCCAGGAGCCGTTCAAAGCACAACCTCATAGAAGATTCACTCTTCTTGTACTTAAGTCGGCATTGTCCCATTTGTATTACATCCCGATGCAATTTCTGTGTTTCATGGTCGATATGTAGGTCCAAGGGATACAGTAAACTTGCACTGGTGCTTCGGAATTTAATACTGGTCTCTAAGGAGCCGCTCATAAGCACAATCTCTTAGAAGGTTCAATCTTCTTGTACTTAAGTCTGCATTGTCCCTTTTTTAATCAATCCCGATGCAATTTCTGTGATTCATGGTCAATGTGAAGGTTCAAGGGATACATTAAACCAACACTCGTACATCGGAATCCAATACCGGTCTAACAGGAGCAGCTCAAACCACAAACTCTTGGAAGAATCATTCTTCTTGCACATAAGTCGGCATTGTGACTATTGTATTCAGTCCCGATGCGATTTCTGTGTTTGGGGGCAATGTGACTGTCCAAGGGATACAGTAAACCTGCACTCGCGCATCGGAATCTAATGCTGGTCTCCCAGGAGCCGCTAAAAGCCACAAACTTTTCGAAGGTTCACTCTGCTTGTACTTAAGTCGGCATTGTGCCGTTTGTATTCAATCCCATTAAAAAATATGTGTTTCCTGGTAAATGTGAAGGTCCGAGGGATACAGTAAACCTGCACTGGTGCACCGCAATCTAATACTGGTCTCCCAGGAGCCGTTCAAAGCACAAACTCTTAGAAGTTTCACTGTTCTTGTACTTATGTTGCCATTGTGCCTTTTGTATTCAATCCCGATGCAATTTCTGTGTTTCAAGGTCGATGTGAAGGTCCAAGGGATACAGTAAATTCTGCACTGGTGCATTGGAATCTAATACTGGTCCCCCAGGAGCCGCCCAAACCACAATCTCTTAGAAGATTCACTCTTCTTGTAATTAAGTCGGCATTATACCTTTTGTATTCAATCCTGATGCAATTTCTGTGTTTCATGAATAATGTGAAGGTCCAAGGGATACAGTAAACCTACTCTGGGCAATCGGAATCTAATACTGGTCTCCCAGGAGCCGCTCAAATTACAAACTCTTAGAAGATTCACTCTTCTTGTACTTACGTCGGCATTGTCCCTTTTGTATTCAATCCCGATGCAAGTTCTGTGTTTCATGGTCAATGTGAACGTCGAAGGGATACAGTAAACCTGCAGTGGTGCATCGGAATCTAATACTGGTCTCCCAGGAGCCGTTCAAAGCACAAACTCTTAGAAGATTCACTGTTCTTGTACTTAAGTAAGCATTGTGCCTTTTGTATTCAACCTCGATGCGATTTCTGTGTTTCATGGTCAGTGTTAAGGTCCAAGGGATAGAGTAATTCCTGCACTGGTGCATCGGAACCCAATAATGGTCTCCCAGGAGCCGCTCAAACCACAATCTCTCAGAAGATTCACTCTTCTTGTACTTACGTCGGCATTGTCCCTTTTGTATTCAATCCCGATGCAAGTTCTGTGTTTCATGGTCAATGTGAACGTCGAAGGGATACAGTAAACCTGCAGTGGTGCATCGGAATCTAATACTGGTCTCCCAGTAGCCGCTCAAACCACAAACTTATAGAAGATTCACTCTTCTTGAACTTAAGTTGGCATTCTGCCTTTTGTATTCAATCCCGATAAAAAATCTGTGTTTCATGGTAAATGTGAAGGTCCAAGGGATACAGTAAACCTGCACTGGGCAATCGGAATCTAATACTGGTCCCCCAGGAGTCGCTCAAATCTCAAATTCTTAGAATATTTACTCTTCTTGTACTTAGGTCGGCATTGTCCCTTTTGGATTCAATCCTGATTCAATTTTTGGGTTTCATGGTCAATGTGAAAGCCTAAAGGATACGGTAAACCTTCCCTTTTGCATCGGAATCTAATACTGGTCTCCCAGGAGCCGCTCAAACCATAAACTCTTAACAGATTTACTCTTCTTGCATTTAAGTCGGCATACACCCTTTTGTATTCAATCCCGATGAAATTTCTGTGTTTCATGGTCAATGTGAGGATGAAAGAGATGAACTAACCTGCACTGAAGCATCGGAATCTGATACTTATCTCCCAGGAGCCGCTCAAAGCACAAACTCTTAGATGATTCACTCATCTTGTACTTAAGTCGGCACTGTCCCTTTTGTATTCAATCCCTATGCGATTTCTGTGTTTTATGGTCAATGTGAAGTTCCAGGGGATACAGTAAACCAGCACTGGTGCATCGTAATCTAATACTGGTCTCCGAGGAGCCATTCAAACCACAAACTCTTAGAAGATTCACTCTTCTTGTACTTAAGTCGGCATTGTCCCTTTGTATTCAATCACGATGCAATTTCTGTGTTTGATGGTCAATGTGAAGGTCCAAGGGATACAGTAATCTTGCACTGGTACATCGGAATATAATACTGGGCTCCCAGGAGCCGCTCAAACCACAAACTCTTGGAAGATTGACACTTCAAGGACTTAAGTCGGCATTGTCCCTTTTGTATTATATCCCGATGGAACTTCTGTGTTTCATGGTCAATGTGAAGGTCCAAGGGATACAGTAAATTCTGCACTTGTGCATCAGAATCTAATACTGGTCTCCAAGGAGCCGCTCAATGCGCAAACTCTTAGATGATTCACTGTTCTAGTACTTAAGTTGGCATTGTCGCTTTTATATTCAATCCTGATTCAATTTCTGTGTTTCATGGTCAATGTGAAGGTCCAAGGGATACAGTAAACCTCCACTGGTGCATCGGAATCTAATACTGGTCCCCAGTAGCCGCTCAAACCGCAATGTATTAGAAGATTCACTCTTCTTGTACTTAAGTCGGCATTGTCACATTTGTATTCAATCCGTACGCAATTTCTGTGTTTCATGGTCATTGTGTAGGTCCAAGGGATACAGTAAACCTGCACTTTTGCATCGGAATCTAATACTGGTCTTCCAGGAGCCGTTCAAAGCACAAACTCATAGAAGATTCACTCTTCTTGAACTTAAGTTTGCATTCTGCCTTTAGTATACAATACTGATGCTATTTCTGTGTATCAGGGTCTATGTGAAGGTACAAGGAATACAGTAAATTCTGCACTGGTGCATCGGAATCCAATTCTGGCCTCCCAGGAGCCGCTCAAACCACAAAATCTTAGAAGATTTACTCTTGGTGTACTTAAGTCGGCATTGTCCTTTTTGTATTATATCCCGATGCAATTTCTGTGTTTCATGGTCGATCTGTAGGTCCAAGGGATACAGTAAACCTGCACTGGTGCATCGGAATTTAATACTGGTCTCTAAGGAGCCGCTCATAAGCACAAACTCTTAGAACATTCACCCTTCTTGTACTTAAGTCGGCATTGTCCCTTTTTTATTCAATCCCGATGGAATTTCTGTGATTCATGGTCAATGTGAAGGTCCAGGGGATACATTAAACCTGCACTCGTACATCGGAATCCGTTACCGGTCTCCCAGAAGCAGCTCAAACCACGAACTCTTGGAAGAATCACTCTTCTTGCACAAAAGTCGGCATTGTGACTTCTGTATTTAATCCCGATGCGATTTCTGTGTTTCGTGGTCAATGTGACTGTCCAAGGGATTCAGTAAACCTGCACTCGCGCATCGGAATCTAATGCTGGTCTCCCAGTAGCCGCTCAAACCACAAACTTATAGAAGGTTTACTCTTCTTGTACTTAAGTCGGCATTGTGCCTTTTGTATTCAATCCCGATAAAAAATCTGTGTTTCATGGTAAATGTGAAGGTCCGAGGGATACAGTAAACCTGCACTGGTGCATCGCAATCTAATACTGGTCTCCCAGGAGCCGTTCAAAGCACAAACTCTTAGAAGATTCACTGTTCTTGTACTTATGTCCGCATTGTGCCTTTTGTATTCAATCCTGAGGGGCTTTCTGTGTTTCATGGTCAATGTGGAGGTCTAAGGGATACAGTAAATTCTGCACTGGTGCATTGGAATCTAATACTGGTCTCCCAGGAGCCGCTCAAACCACAATCTCTTAGAAGATTCACTCTTCTTGTACTTAAGTCTTCGTTCTCCCTTTTGTATTCAATCCTGATGCAATTTCTGTGTTCTATGGTCAATGTAAATATCCAAGGGATACAGTAAACCAACACTGGTTCATCGGAATCTAATACTGGTTTCCCAGGACTCGCTCAATGCACAAACTCTTAGAAGATTCACTCTTCTTGTACTTAAGACGGCGTTGTGACTTTTTTATTCATTCGCGATGTGATATCTTTGTTTCATGGTTAATGTGAAGGTCCAAGGGATACAGTAAACCTACTCTGGGCAATCGGAATCTAATACTGGTCTCCCAGTAGCCGCTCAAATTACAAACTCTTAGAAGATTCACTCTTCTTGTACTTACGTCGGCATTGTCCCTTTTGTATTCAATCCGGATGCTATTTCTGTGTTTCATGGTCAATGTGATGGTCGACGGGATACAGTAAACCTGCAGTGGTGCATCGGAATCTAATACTGGTTTCCCAGGAGCCGCTCAAAGCAACAACTCTTAGATGATTCACTCCTCTTGTACTTAAGACGGCATTGTGACATTTTTATTCATTCCCGATGCGCTATTGGGGTTTCATGGTTAATGTGAAGGTCCAAGGCATACAGTAATCTGGCATTGGTACATCGGAATCTAATACTGGTCTCCCAGGAGCCGCTCAAACCACAAACTCTTGGAAGATTGACACTTCTAGGACTTAACTCGGATTTGTCACTTTTGTATTATATCCCGATGCAACTTCTGTGTCTCATGGTCAATGTGAAGGTACAAGGAATACAGTAAATTCTGCACTGGTGCATCGGAATCCAATACCGGCCTCCCAGGAGCTGCTCCAGTCACAAACCCTTGGAAGATTCACTCTTCTTGTATTTGAGTCGGCATTGTGACTTTTGTATTCAATCACGATTCGATTTCTGTGCTTCATGGTCAATGTGAAGGTAAAAGGGATACAGTAAACCTGCACTGGTGCATCGGTAACTAATACTGGTCTCCCAGGAGCCGCTCTAACCACAAACTTTTAGAAGGTTCACTCTTCTTGTATTTAAGTCGGCACTGAGTCTTTTGTATTCAAACCCAATGCGATTTCTGTGTTTCATGGTCAATGTGAAGGTCCAAGGGATACAGTAAAACTGCACTGTAGAATCTTAAACTAATACTGGTCTTCCAGGAGCCATTAAAAGCACAAATTCGTAGAAGATTCACTCTTTTTGTCTTAAGTCGGCATTGTGTCTTTTGTATTCAATCCTGATGCAATTTCTGTGTTTCTTGGTCAATGTGAGGGTCCAAGGGATGCAGTAAACCAGCACTGGTGCATCGGAATCTAATACTGGTCTCCCAGGAGCCGCTCAAATCACAAACTCTTAGAGGATTCACTCTTCTTGTACTTAAGTCGGCATTGTGCATTTTGTATTCAATCCCGTTGCAAATTCTGTGTTTCATGGTCAATGTGAAGGTACAAGGAATACAGTAAATTCTGCACTGGTGCATCGGAATCCAATACCGGTCTCCCAGGAGCTGCTCCAGTCACAAACCCTTGGAAGATTCACTCTTCTTGTATTTGAGTCGGCATTGTGACTTTTGTATTCAATCACGATTCGATTTCTGTGCTTCATGGTCAATGTGAAGGTAAAAGGGATACAGTAAACCTGCACTGGTGCATCGGTAACTAATACTGGTCTCCCAGGAGCCGCTCTAACCACAAACTTTTAGAAGGTTCACTCTTCTTGTATTTAAGTCGGCACTGAGTCTTTTGTATTCAAACCCAATGCGATTTCTGTGTTTCATGGTCAATGTGAAGGTCCAAGGGATACAGTAAAACTGCACTGTAGAATCTTAAACTAATACTGGTCTTCCAGGAGCCATTAAAAGCACAAATTCGTAGAAGATTCACTCTTCTTGTCTTAAGTCGGCATTGTGTCTTTTGTATTCAATCCTGATGCAATTTCTGTGTTTCTTGGTCAATGTGAGGGTCCAAGGGATGCAGTAAACCAGCACTGGTGCATCGGAATCTAATACTGGTCTCCCAGGAGCCGCTCAAATCACAAACTCTTAGAGGATTCACTCTTCTTGTACGTAAGTCGGCATTGTGCATTTTGTATTCAATCCCGTTGCAAATTCTGTGTTTCATGGTCAATGTGAAGGTCCAAGGGATACAGTAAATTCTGCACTGGTGTATCGGAATCTTATACTGGTCTCCCAGGAGCCGCTCAAAGCACAAACTCTTAGAGGATTCACTCTTCTTGTACTTAAGTCGGCATTCTCCCTTTTGTAATCAATCCCGATGCAATATCTGTGTTTCTTGGTCAATGTGAAGGTCCAAGGGGTACAGTTAACCTACACTGGTGCATCGGAATCTAATACTGGTCTCAAAGAAGCCGCTCGTACCACACTCTCTTAGAAGATTCACTCTTTTTGTACTAAAGTCGTCTTTGTCCCTTTTATATTCAATCCTGATGCAATTGCTGTGTTTCGTCTTCAGTGTGAAGGTCCAAGGGAAACAGTAAACCTGCAATGTATTGGGCAATCAGAATCTTATACGGGTCTCCCCGGAGCCGCTCAAACCACAAACTCTTAGAAGATTCACTCTTTTTGTACTTAAGTCGGCATTGTGCCCTTTGTATTCAATCCCGATGCAATTTCTCTGTTTCATGGTCAATGTGTAGGTCCAAGGCATACAGTTAACTTGCACTGGTGCATCGGGATCTAATACTGGTCTAACAGGAGCCGCTCAAAGCACAAACTCTTAGAAGATTCACTCTTCTTGCACTTAAGTCGGCATTGTGACTTTGTATTCAATCCCGATGCGGTATCTGTCTCTCATGGTCAATGTCAAGGTCCAAGTGATACAGTAAACCTGTGTTGGTGAATCGTAATCTAATACAAGTCTCCCAGGAGCCGCTCAAATCACATACTCTTGGAAGATTCACTCTTCTTGTACTTAAGTCGGCATTCTCCCTTCTGTATTCAATCCCGATGCAATTTCTGTGTTTCATGGTCGATGTGAATGTCCAAGGGATACAGTAAACCTGCAATGGTGCATCGGAATCTAATACTGGTCCCCCAGGAGCCACTCAAACCACAAAGCCTCAGAAGATTCACTTTTCTTGAACTTAAGTCGGCATAGTCCGTTTGTATTCAATCACGGTGCAATTTCTCTGTTTTACGGTCAATGAGAAGATCCATGGGATACAGTAAACCTGACTCGTGCGCCGGAATCTATTACTGGTCTCCCAGGAGCCGCTCAAACCACAAACTGTTAGAGGATTCACTCTTGTTGTACTTAAGTTGGCATTGTGCTTATTGTATTCAATCCCGATGCAGTGTCTGTGTTTCATGGTCAATGTGAAGGTCCAAGGGATACAGTAAACGTGCACTGGTGCTTAGGAATCTATCACTGGTCTCCCAGGAGCCGCTCGAACCCCAAATTCTTAGAAGATTCACTCTTGTTGTCCTTAATTCGGCATTGTCCCTTCTGTATTCTATCCCATTGCGATTTCTGTGTTTCATGGTTAATGTGAAGGTCCAAGGGGTACAGTAAACATGCATTGATGCATCGGAAGCTAGTACTGCTCTCCCAGGAGCCGCTCAAAACACAAACTCTTAGTAGATTCACTCTTCTTGGTCTTAAGTCGGCATTGTGACATTTATATTCGATCCCGATGCGATATCTGTCCTTCATGGTCAATGTGAAGGTCCAAGGGATACAATAAACCTACACTGGTGAATCGGAATCTAATACTGGTCTCCCAGGGGCCGCTCAAATCACACACTCTTAGAAGATTCACTCTTCTTGTACTTAAGTCGGCATTGTCCCTTTTGTATTCAATCCCGATGCATTTTCTGTGTTTCATGGTCAATGTGAAAGTCCAAGGCATACAGTGAAATTGCACTGGTGCTTCGGAATCTAATACCCGGTCTCCCAAGAGCCGCTCAAACCACAAATTCTTAGAAGATTCAATCTTCTTGTACTTAAGTAGGCGTAGTAACTTTTGTAATTAATCCCGATGCAATATCTGTGTTTCTTGGTCAATGTGAAGGTCCAAAGGATACAGTAAACCTGCACTGGTGCATCGGAATCCAATACTGGTCTCCCAGGAGCCGCTCATACCACAGTCTCTTAGAAGATTCACTCTTCGTCTACTTGAGTCGTCTTTGTCTCTTTCATATTCAATCCTGATGCAATTTCTGTGTTTCGTCTTCAATGTGGAGGTCCAAGGGAAACAGTAAACCTGAACTCGTGCACCGGAATCTAATACTGGTCTCCCAGGAGCCGCTCAAACCCCAGACGCTTAGAAGATTCACTCTTCTCGTACTTAAGTCATCATTGTCCATTTTGTATTCCATCCCGATGCAATTTCTGTGTTTCATGGACAATGTGAAGGTCCAAGGGATACGGCAAACCTGCACTGGTGCATCGGAATCTAATACTGGTCTCCCAGGAGCCGTTCAAACCACAAACTCTTAGACGTTTCACTCTTCTTGTACTAAAGTCGGCTTTGTCCCTTTTGAATTCAAACCCGATGCCATTTCTGTGTTTCATGGACAATGTGTAGTCCAAGGGATACGATAGACCTGCACAGGTGCATCGGAATTTAATACTGGTCTCCCAGGAGCTGTTCAAACCACAAACTGTTAGAGGATTCACTCTTCTTGTACTTAAGTTGGCATTGGGGCTTTTGTATTCAATCCCGATGCAGTTTCTGTGAATCATGGTCAATTAGAGGTTGCAAGGGATACAGTAAACCTGCACTGGTGCTTCGGAATCTATCTCTGGTCTCCCAGGAGCCGCTCGAACCCAAAATTCTTAGGAGATTCACTCTTGTTGTCCTTAATTCGGTATGGTCCCTTTTGTATATTATCCCATTGCGATTTCTGTGTTTCATGGTTAATGTGAAGGTCCAAGGGGTACAGTAAACCTGCATTGATGCATCGGAATCTAATACTGCTCTCCCAGGAGCCGCTCAAAGCATAACTCTTAGAAGATTCACTCTTCTTGAACTTAAGTCGGCATTGTGACTTTTGTATTCGATCCCGATGCGATATCTGTCGTTAATGGTCAATGTGAAGGTCCAATGGATACAGTAAACCTGTACTGGTGAATCGGAATGTAATACTGGTCTCCCAGGAGCCGCTAAAATCACATCTTCTTAGAAGATTCACTCTTCTTGTACTGAAGTCGGCATTGTCCCTTTTTTATTCAATCCCAATGCTATTTCTGTGTTTCATGGTCAATGTGAAGGTCCAAGGGTTACAGTAAACCTGCACTGGTGCATCGAAATCTAATACTGGTTTCCCAGGAGAAACTCAAACCACAAACTCTTAGAAGTTTCACTCTTCTTGTACTAAAGTCGGCATAGTCCGTTTGTATTCAATCACGCTACAATTTCTGTGTTTTACGGTCAACGTGAAGGTCCAAGGGATACAGTAAACCTGCACTGGTGAATCGGAATCTAATACTGGTCTCACAGGGGCCGCTCAAAACACAAACTCTTAGAAGATTCACTCTTCTTGTACTTAAGTCGGCATTGTCCCTTTTGTAGTCAACCCCGATGCATTTTCTGTGTTTCATGGTGAATGTGAAAGTCCAAGGCATACAGTAAAATTGCCCTGGTGCTTCGGATTCTAATACTGGTCTCCAAAGAGCCGCTCAAACCACAAATTCTTAGAAGATTCAATCTTCTTGTACTTAAGTAGGCATAGTAACTTTTGTAATCAATCCCGATGCAATATCTGTGTTTCTTGGTCAATGTGAAGGTCCAAGGGATACAGTAAACCTGCACTGGTGCATCGGAAACTAATACTGGTCTTCCAGGAGCCGCTCATACCACAGTCTCTTAGAAGATTCACTCTTCGTCTACTTGAGTCGTCTTTGTCCCTTTTATATTCAATCCATATGCAATTTCTGTGTTTCGTCTTCAATGTGAACGTCCAAGGGAAACAGTAAACCTGCAATGCACTGGACTATCGGAATCTAATACGGGTCTCCCAGGAGCCGCTCAAACCACAAACTCTTTGAAGATTCACTCTTCTTGTCCTTAAGTCGGTATTTTTTTCTTCAATCCCAATGCTATTTCTGTTTTTCATGGTCAATGTGAAGGTCCTAGGGATACAGTAATCCTGCACTGGTGAATCAGAATCTAATACTGGTCTTACAGGAGCTGTTCAAAGCACAAACTTTTAGAGAATTTACTCTTCTTGTACTTAAGGCGGCATTGTGACTTTAGTAATAAATCCCGATGAGATTTCTGTGCATCATGGTCAATGTGAAGGTCCAGACGATACACTAAATTCTGCACTGGTGCATCGGAATCTAATACTGGTATCCCAGGAGCTGCTCAAACCACAAACTCTTACAAGATTCACTCTTGTTGTACGTCAGTCGGCATTGTGCCTTTTGTATTCTATCCCGTTACGATTCCTGTGTTTCATGGTCAATGTGAAGGTCCAAGGGATACAGTAAACCTGAACTGTTGCATCGTAATCTAATACTGGTCCCCGAGGAGCCGCTCAAACCACAAACACTTAGAAGATTCACTCATTTTGTACTTAAGTCTGCATTGTGCTCTTTGTATTCAATCCCGAATCAATTTCTGTGTTTCATGGTCAATGTGTAGGTCCAAGGCATACAGTTAACCTGCATTGGTGCATCGGGATCTAATACTGGTCTAACAGGAGCCGCTCAAACTACAAACTCTTAGAAGATTCACTCTTCTCGTACTTAAGTCGGCATTGTTCATTTTGTATTCAATCCCGATGCAATTTCTGTGTATCATGGTCAATGTGAAGGTCCAAGGGATACAGTAAACCTGCACTGGTGCTTTGGAATCTTATAGTGGTCTCCCAGGAGAAGCTAAAAGCACAAATTCGTACAAGATTCACTCTACTTGTCTTAAGTCGGCATTGTCTTTTTTATGTATTCAATCCCAATGCGATTTCTGTGTTTCATGGTCAATGTGAAGGTCAAAGGGATACAGAAAACCTGCACTGGTGCATCGGAATCTAATACTGGTCTAACAGGAGCGGTTCAAATTACAAACTCTTAGAGGATTTACCCTTCTTGTGCTTAAGACGTCATTGTCCATTTTGTATTAAATCCCGACGTAATTCCGGTGTTTCATGGTCAATGTGAAGGTCCAAGGGACACAGTAAACCTGCACTGAAGCATCGGAATCTAATACTGCTATCCCAGGAGCCGCTCAAAGCACAAACTCATAGAAGATTCACTCTCCTTGATCTTAAGTCGGCATTGTAACTTTGTATTCAATCCCAATGCGATATCTGTCTTTCATGGTCAATGTCAAGGTCCAAGTGTTACAGTAAACCTGTGTTGGTGAATCGGAATCTAATACAAGTCTCCCAGGAGCCGCTCAAATCACATACTCTTAGAAGATTCACTCCACTTGTACTTAAGTCGGCATTGTCCCTTTTGTATTCAATCCCGATGCAATTTCTGTGTTTCAAGGTCAATGTGAAGGTCCAAGGGATACAGTAAACCTGCACTGGTGCATCGGAATCTAATACTGGTCTCCCAGGAGCCACTCAAACCACAAAGCCTTAAAAGTTTCACTTTTCTTGAACTTAAGTCGGCATAGTCCGTTTGTATTCAATCACGGTGCAATGTTTGTGGTTTACGGTCATTGAGAAGATCCATGGCATACGGTAAACCTGAACTCGTGCACCGGAATCTAATACTGGTCTCCCAGGAGCCGCTCAAACCCCAGACGCTTAGAAGATTCACTCTTCTCGTACTTAAGTCATCATTTTCCATTTTGTATTCAATCCCGATGCAATTTCTGTGTTTCATGGACAATGTGAAGGTCCAAGCGATACGGTAAACCTGCACTGGTGCATCGGAATCTAATACTGGTCTCCCAGGAGGCGTTCAAACCACAAACTCTTAGAAGTCTCACGCTTCTTGTACTAAAGTCGGCTTTGTCCCTTTTGAATTCAAACCCGATGCCATTTCTGTGTTTCATGGTCAATGTGTAGGTCCAAGAGATACAGTAGACCTGCACAGGTGCATCGGAATCTAATACTGGTCTCCCAGGAGCTGTTCAAACCACAAACTTTTAGAGGATTCACTCTTCTTGTACTTAAGTTGGAATTGTGCCTTTTGTATTCAATTCCGATGCAGTTTCTGTGTTTCATGGTCAATTTGAGGGTCCAAGGGATACAGTAAACCTGCACTGGTGCTTCGGAATCTGTCTCTGGTCTCCCTGGAGCCGCTCGAACCCCAAATTCTTAGTGGATTCACTCTTGTTGTCCTTATTTCGGTATGGTCCCTTTTGTATTCGATCCCGATGCGATATCTGTCCTTCATGGTCAATGTGAAGGTCCAACAGATACAGTAAACCTGTACTGGTGAATCGGAATGAAATACTGGTCTCCCAGGAGCCGCTCAAATCACATCTTCTTAGAAGATTCACTCTTCTTGTACTTAAGTCGGCATTGTCCCTTTTTTATTCAATCCCGATGCTATTTCTGTGTTTCATGGTCAATGTGAAGGTCCAAGTGTTACAGTAAACCTGCACTGGTGCACCGAAATCTAATACTGGTCTCCCAGGAGAAACTGAAACCACAAACCCTTAGAAGATTCACTCTTCTTGTACTTAAGTCGGCATAGTCCGTTTGTATTCAATCACGCTGCAATTTCTGTGTTTTACAGTCAATGTGAAGGTCCAAGGGATGCCGTAAACCTGAACTCGTGCACCGGAATCTATTACTGGTCTCCCAGGAGCCGCTTAAACCACAAACTCTTAGAGGATTCACTCTTTTCGTACTTAATTCGGCTTTGTCCCTTTTGTTTTCAATCCCAATGAGATTTCTGTGTTTCATGGTCAATGTGAAGGTCCAAATGATACAGTAAACCTGCACTGGTGAATCGGAATCTAATACTGGTCTCCCAGGGGCCGCTCAAATCACAAACTCTTAGATGATTCACCCTTCTTGTACTTATGTCGGCATTGTCCCTTTTGTATTCAATCCCGATGCAATTTCTGTGTTTCATGGTCAATGTGAAGGTCCAAGGGATACAGTAAAATTGTACTGGTGCTTTGGAATCTAATACTGGTCTCCAAAGAGCAGCTCAAACCACAAATTATTTGAAGATTCACTCTTGTTGTACTTAAGTAGGCATAGTAACTTTTGTAATCAATTCCGATGCAATATCTGAGTTTCTTGGTCAATGTGAAGGTCCAAGGGATACAGTAAACCTGCACTGGTGCATCGGAATCTAATACTGGTCTCCCAGGAGCCACTCAAACCACAAAGCCTTAAAAGTTTCACTTTTCCTGAACTTAAGTCGGCATAGTCCGTTTGTATTCAATCACGGTGCAATGTTTGTGGTTTAAGGTCATTGAGAAGATCCATGGCATACGGTAAACCTGAACTCGTGCACCGGAATCTAATACTGGTCTCCCAGGAGCCGCTCAAACCCCAGACGCTTAGAAGATTCACTCTTCTCGTACTTAAGTCATCATTTTCCATTTTGTATTCAATCCCGATGCAATTTCTGTGTTTCATGGACAATGTGAAGGTCCAAGCGATACGGTAAACCTGCACTGGTGCATCGGAATCTAATACTGGTCTCCCAGGAGGCGTTCAAACCACAAACTCTTAGAAGTCTCACGCTTCTTGTACTAAAGTCGGCTTTGTCCCTTTTGAATTCAAACCCGATGCCATTTCTGTGTTTCATGGTCAATGTGTAGGTCCAAGAGATACAGTAGACCTGCACAGGTGCATCGGAATCTAATACTGGTCTCCCAGGAGCTGTTCAAACCACAAACTTTTAGAGGATTCACTCTTCTTGTACTTAAGTTGGAATTGTGCCTTTTGTATTCAATTCCGATGCAGTTTCTGTGTTTCATGGTCAATTTGAGGGTCCAAGGGATACAGTAAACCTGCACTGGTGCTTCGGAATCTGTCTCTGGTCTCCCTGGAGCCGCTCGAACCCCAAATTCTTAGTGGATTCACTCTTGTTGTCCTTATTTCGGTATGGTCCCTTTTGTATTCGATCCCGATGCGATATCTGTCCTTCATGGTCAATGTGAAGGTCCAACAGATACAGTAAACCTGTACTGGTGAATCGGAATGAAATACTGGTCTCCCAGGAGCCGCTCAAATCACATCTTCTTAGAAGATTCACTCTTCTTGTACTTAAGTCGGCATTGTCCCTTTTTTATTCAATCCCGATGCTATTTCTGTGTTTCATGGTCAATGTGAAGGTCCAAGGGTTACAGTAAACCTGCACTGGTGCACCGAAATCTAATACTGGTCTCCCAGGAGAAACTGAAACCACAAACCCTTAGAAGATTCACTCTTCTTGTACTTAAGTCGGCATAGTCCGTTTGTATTCAATCACGCTGCAATTTCTGTGTTTTACAGTCAATGTGAAGGTCCAAGGGATGCAGTAAACCTGAACTCGTGCACCGGAATCTATTACTGGTCTCCCAGGAGCCGCTTAAACCACAAACTCTTAGAGGATTCACTCTTTTCGTACTTAATTCGGCTTTGTCCCTTTTGTTTTCAATCCCAATGAGATTTCTGTGTTTCATGGTCAATGTGAAGGTCCAAATGATACAGTAAACCTGCACTGGTGAATCGGAATCTAATACTGGTCTCCCAGGGGCCGCTCAAATCACAAACTCTTAGATGATTCACCCTTCTTGTACTTATGTCGGCATTGTCCCTTTTGTATTCAATCCCGATGCAATTTCTGTGTTTCATGGTCAATGTGAAGGTCCAAGGGATACAGTAAAATTGTACTGGTGCTTTGGAATCTAATACTGGTCTCCAAAGAGCAGCTCAAACCACAAATTATTTGAAGATTCACTCTTGTTGTACTTAAGTAGGCATAGTAACTTTTGTAATCAATTCCGATGCAATATCTGAGTTTCTTGGTCAATGTGAAGGTCCAAGGGATACAGTAAACCTGCACTGGTGCATCGGAATCTAATACTGGCCTCCCAGGAGTCGCTCATACCACAGTCTCTTAGAAGATTCACTCTTCTTGTCCTTAAGTCGGTATTTTTTCTTTCAATCGCAATGCTATTTCTGTGTTTCATGGTAAATGTGAAGGTCCAAGGGATACAGTAAACCTGCACTGTAGCATCGGAAACTAATACTGGTCTGCCAGGAGCCGCTCAAACCACAAACTCTTAGAAGATTCACTCTTCTTGCACTTAAGTCGGCATTGTGCCTTTTGTATTCTATCCCGATGCAATTTCTGTGTTTCATGGTCAATGTGAAGATCCAAGGGATACAGTAAACCTGCACTGGTGCTTTGGAATCTAATACTGGTCTCCTAGGAGCCGCTCAAACCACAAACTCTTAGAAGATTCACTCTTCTTGTCCTTAAGTCGGTATTTTTTTTTTAAATCCCAATGCTATTTCTGTGTTTCATGGTAAATGTGAAGGGTAAAGGGATACAGTAAACCTGCACTGTAGCATCGGAAACTAATACTGGTCTGCCAGGAGCCGCTCAAACCACAAACTCTTAGAAGATTCACTCTTCTTGCACTTAAGTCGGCATTGTGCCTTTTGTATTCTATCCCGATGCAATTTCTGTGTTTCATGGTCAATGTGAAGGTCCAAGGGGTACAGTAAACCTGCATTGATGCATCGGAATCTAATACTGCTCTCCCAGGAGCCGCTCAAAGCATAAACTCTTAGAAGATTCACTCTTCTTGAACTTAAGTCGGCATTGTGACTTTTGTATTCGATCCCGATGCAATATCTGTCCTTCATGGTCAATGTGAAGGTCCAATAGATACAGTAAACCTGTACTGGTGAATCGGAATGTAATACTAGTCTCCCAGGAGCTGCTAAAATCACATCTTCTTAGAAGATTCACTCTTCTTGTACTTAAGTCGGCACTGTCCCTTTTTTATTCAATCCCAATGCTAATTCTGTGATTCATGGTCAATGTGAAGGTCCAAGGGTTACAGTAAACCTGCACTGGTGCGTCGAAATCTAATACTGGTTTCCCAGGAGAAACTCAAACCACAAACTCTTAGAAGATTCACTCTTCTTGTACAAAAGTTGGCATAGTCCGTTTGTATTCAATCACGCTACAATTTCTGTGTTTTACGGTCAATAAGAAGGTCCAAGGGATACAGTAAACCTGAACTCGTGCACCGGAATCTATTACTCGCCTCCCAGGAGCCGCATAAACCTCAAACTCTTAGAAGATTCACTCCTCTCGTACTTAATTCGGCATTGTCCCTTTTGTATTCAATCGCAATGCGATTTCTGTGTTTCATGGTCAAGGTGAAGGTCTAAGGGATACAGTAAACCTGCACTGGTGAATCGGAATCTAATACTGGTCTCACAGGGGCCGCTCAAATCACAAACTCTTAGAAAATTCACTCTTCTTGTACTTAAGTCGGCATTGTCCCTTTTGTATTCAATCCCGATGCATCTTCTGTGTTTCCTGCTCAATGTGAAGGTCCAAGGGATACAGTAAAATTGCACTGGTGCTTCGGAATCTAATACTGGTCTCCCAAGAGCCGCTCAAACCTCAAATTCTTTGAAGATTCAGTCTTCTTGTACTTAATTAGTCATAGCAACTTTTATAATCAATCCCGATGCAATATCTGTGTTTCTTGGTCAATGTGAAGGTACAAGGCATACTGTAAACCTGCACTGGTGCATCGGAATTTAATACTGGTCTCCCAGGAGCCGCTCATACCACAGTCTCTTAGAAGATTCACTCTTGGTCTACTTGAGTCGTCTTTGTCCCTTTTATATTCAATCCTGATGCAATTTCTGTGTTTCGTCTTCAATGTGAACGTCCAAGGGAAACAGTAAATCTGCAATGCACTGGGCTATCGGAATCTAATACGGGTCTCCCAGGAGCCGCTCAAACCACAAACTCTTCGAAGATGCACTCTTCTTGTCCTTAAGTCGGTATTTTTTTCTTCGATCCCAATGCTATTTCTGTGTTTCATGGTCAATGTGAAGGTCCTAGGGATACAGTAAACCTGCACTGGTGAATCCGAATCTAATACTGGTCTTCCAGGAGCCGTTCAAAGCACAAACTCTTAGAAGATTCACTCTTCTTGTACTTAAGGCGGCATTGTGACTTTAGTATTAAATCCCGATGAGATTTCTGTGCATCATGGTCAGTGTGAAGGTCCAAGCGATACAGTAAATTCTGCACTGGTGCTTCGGAATCTAATTCTGTTATCCCAGGAGCTGCTCAAACCACAAACTCTTAGAAGAATCACTCTTGTTGTACGTCAGTCGGCGTTGTGCCTTTTGTATTAAATCCCGTTACGATTCCTGAGTTTCATGGTCAATGTGAAGGTCCAAGGGTTACAGTAAACCTGAACTGTTGCATCGTAATCTAATACTGGCCAAGAGTAGCCGCTCAAACCACAAACTCTTAGAAGATTCACTCATTTTGTACTTAAGTCGGCATTGTGCCCTTTGTATTCAATCCCGAATCAATTTCTGTGTTTCATGGTCAATGTGTAGGTTCAAGACATACAGTTAACCTGCACTGGTGCATTGGGATCTAATACTGGTCTAACAGGAGCCACTCAAACTACAAACTCTTAGAAGATTCATTCTTCTCGTACTTAAGTCGGCATTGTTCATTTTGTATTCAATCCCGATGCAATTTCTGTGTTTCATGGTCAATGTGAAGGTCCAAGGGATACAGTAAACCTGCACTGGTGCTTTGGAATCTTATACTGGTCTCCCGGGAGTCGCTAATAGCACAAATTCGTACAAGATTCACTCTACTTGTCTTAAGTCGGCATTGTCTTTTTTATGTATTCAATCCCAATGCGATTTCTGTGTTTTATGGTCAATGTGAAGGTCCAAGGGATACAGAAATCCTGCACTGGTGCATCGGAATCTAATACTGGTCTAACAGGAGCGGCTCAAACTACAAACACTTAGAGGATTTACCCTTCTTGTGCTTGAGACGTCATTGTCCATTTTGTATTCAATCCCGACGTATTTCCGGTGTTTCATGGTCAATGTGAAGGTCCAAGGGATACAGTAAACCTGCACTGAAGCATCGGAATCTAATACTGCACTCCCAGGAGCCGCTCAAAGCACAAACTCATAGAACATTCACTCTTCTTGAACTTAAGTCGGCATTGTGACTTCGTATTCAATCCCGATGCGATATCTGTCTTTCATGGTCAATGTCAAGGTCCAAGTGATACAGTAAACCTGTGTTGGTGAATCGGAATCTAATACAAGTCTCCCAGGAGCCGCTCAAATCACATACTCTTAGAAGATTCACTCTACTTGTACTTAAGTCGGCATTGTCCCTTTTGTATTCAATCCCGATGCAATTTCTGTGTTTCATGGTCAATGTGAAGGTCCAAGGGATACAGTAAACCTGCACTGGTGCATCGGAATCTAATACTGGTCTCCCAGGAGCCACTCAAACCACAAAGCCTTAAAAGTTTCACTTTTCTTGAACTTAAGTCGGCATAGTCCGTTTGTATTCAATCACGGTGCAATGTTTGTGGTTTACGGTCATTGAGAAGATCCATGGCATACGGTAAACCTGAACTCGTGCACCGGAATCTAATACTGGTCTCCCAGGAGCCGCTCAAACCCCAGACGCTTAGAAGATTCACTCTTCTCGTACTTAAGTCATCATTTTCCATTTTGTATTGAATCCCGATGCAATTTCTGTGTTTCATGGACAATGTGAAGGTCCAAGCGATACGGTAAACCTGCACTGGTGCATCGGAATCTAATACTGGTCTCCCAGGAGGCGTTCAAACCACAAACTCTTAGAAGTCTCACGCTTCTTGTACTAAAGTCGGCTTTGTCCCTTTTGAATTCAAACCCGATGCCATTTCTGTGTTTCATGGTCAATGTGTAGGTCCAAGAGATACAGTAGACCTGCACAGGTGCATCGGAATCTAATACTGGTCTCCCAGGAGCTGTTCAAACCACAAACTTTTAGAGGATTCACTCTTCTTGTACTTAAGTTGGAATTGTGCCTTTTGTATTCAATTCCGATGCAGTTTCTGTGTTTCATGGTCAATTTGAGGGTCCAAGGGATACAGTAAACCTGCACTGGTGCTTCGGAATCTGTCTCTGGTCTCCCTGGAGCCGCTCGAACCCCAAATTCTTAGAGGATTCACTCTTGTTGTCCTTAATTCGGTATGGTCCCTTTTGTATTCGATCCCGATGCGATATCTGTCCTTCATGGTCAATGTGAAGGTCCAACAGATACAGTAAACCTGTACTGGTGAATCGGAATGAAATACTGGTCTCCCAGGAGCCGCTCAAATCACATCTTCTTAGAAGATTCACTCTTCTTGTACTTAAGTCGGCATTGTCCCTTTTTTATTCAATCCCGATGCTATTTCTGTGTTTCATGGTCAATGTGAAGGTCCAAGGGTTACAGTAAACCTGCACTGGTGCATCGAAATCTAATACTGGTCTCCCAGGAGTCGCTTAAACCACAAACTCTTAGAGGATTCACTCTTTTCGTACTTAATTCGGCTTTGTCCCTTTTGTTTTCAATCCCAATGAGATTTCTGTGTTTCATGGTCAATGTGAAGGTCCAAATGATACAGTAAACCTGCACTGGTGAATCGGAATCTAATACTGGTCTCCCAGGGGCCGCTCAAATCACAAACTCTTAGATGATTCACCCTTCTTGTACTTATGTCGGCATTGTCCCTTTTGTATTCAATCCCGATGCAATTTCTGTGTTTCATGGTCAATGTGAAGGTCCAAGGGATACAGTAAATTTGTACTGGTGCTTTGGAATCTAATACTGGTCTCCAAAGAGCAGCTCAAACCACAAATTATTTGAAGATTCACTCTTGTTGTACTTAAGTAGGCATAGTAACTTTTGTAATCAATTCCGATGCAATATCTGTGTTTCTTGGTCAATGTGAAGGTCCAAGGGATACAGTAAACCTGCACTGGTGCATCGGAATCTAATACTGGCCTCCCAGGAGTCGCTCATACCACAGTCTCTTAGAAGATTCACTCTTCTTGTCCTTAAGTCGGTATTTTTTCTTTCAATCCCAATGCTATTTCTGTGTTTCATGGTAAATGTGAAGGTCCAAGGGATACAGTAAACCTGCACTGTAGCATCGGAAACTAATACTGGTCTGCCAGGAGCCGCTCAAACCACAAACTCTTAGAAGATTCACTCTTCTTGCACTTAAGTCGGCATTGTGCCTTTTGTATTCTATCCCGATGCAATTTCTGTGTTTCATGGTCAATGTGAAGTTCCAAGGGATACAGTAAACCTGCACTGGTGCTTTGGAATCTAATACTGGTCTCCTAGGAGCCGCTCAAACCACAAACTCTTAGAAGATTCACTCTTCTTGTCCTTAAGTCGGTATTTTTTTTTTTCAATCCCAATGCTATTTCTGTGTTTCATGGTCAATGTGAAGGTCCAAGGGATACAGTAAACCTGCACTGTAGCATCGGAAACTAATACTGGTCTGCCAGGAGCCGCTCAAACCACAAACTCTTAGAAGATTCACTCTTCTTGTACAAAAGTCGGCATAGTCCGTTTGTATTCAATCACGCTGCAATTTCTGTGTTTTACGGTCAATGTGAAGGTCCAAGGGATACAGTGAACCTGAACTCGTGCACCGGAATCTAATACTGGCCTCCCAGGAGTCGCTCATACCACAGTCTCTTAGAAGATTCACTCTTCTCGTCCTTGAGTCGTCTTTGTCCCTTTTATATTCAATCCTGATGCAATTTCTGTGTTTCGTCTTCAATGTGATGGTCCAAGGGAAACAGTAAACCTGCAATGCACTGCGCAATCGGAATCTACTACAGGTCTCCCAGGAGCCGCTCAAACCACATACTCTTAGAAGATTCACTCTTCTTGTCCTTGAGTCGTCTTTGTCCCTTTTATATTCAATCCTGATGCAATTTCTGTGTTTCGTCTTCAATGTGAAGGTCCAAGGGAAACAGTAAACCTGCAATGCACTGGGCAATCGGAATCTACTACGGGTCTCCCAGGAGCCGCTCGAACCCCAAATTCTTAGAAGATTCACTCTTGTTGTGCTTAATTCGGCACTGTCCCTTTTGTATCCTATCCCATTGCGATTTCTGTGTTTCATGGTTAATGTGAAGGTCCAAGGGGTACAGTAAACCTGCATTGATGCATCGGAATCTAATACTGATCTCCCAGCAGCCGCTCAAAGCACAAACTCTTAGAAGATTCACTCTTCTTGAACTTAAGTCGGCATTGTGACTTTTGTATTCGATCCCGATTCGATATCTGTCCTTCATGGTCAATGTGAATGTCCAATAGATATAGTAAACCTGTACTGGTGAATCGGAATGTAATACTGGTCTCCCAGGAGCCGCTCAAATCACATCTTCTTAGAAGATTCACTCTTCTTGTACTTAAGTCGGCTTTGTCCCTTTTTTATTCAATCCCGATGCAATTTCTGTGTTTCATGGTCAATGTGAAGGTACAAGGGTTACAGTAAACCTGCACTGGTGCATCGGAATCTAATACTGGTCTCCCAGGGGCCGGTCAAATCACAAACTCTTAGATGATTCACTCTTCGTGTACTTAAGTCGACATTGTCCCTTTTGTATTCAATCCCGATGCATTTTCTGTGTTTCATGGTCAATGTGAAGGTCCAAGGGATACAGTAAAATTGCACTGGTGCTTCGGAATTTGATACTGGTCTCCAAAGAGCAGCTCAAACCACAAATTCTTTGAAGATTCACTCTTCTTGTACTTAAGGAGGCATAGTAACTTTTGTAATCAATCCCGATGCAATATCTGTGTTTCTTGGTCAATGTGAAGATCCAAGGGATACACTAAACCTGCACTGGTGCATCGGAATCTAATACTGGCCTCCCAGGAGCCGCTCATACCACAGTCTCTTAGAAGATTCACTCTTCTTGTCCTTAAGTCGGTATTTTTTTTTCAACCAAATGCTATTTCTGTGTTTCGTGGTCAATGTGAAGGTCCAAGGGATACAGTAAACCTGCACTGTAGCATCGGAAACTAATACTGGACTGCCAGGAGCCGCTCAAACCACAAATTCTTAGAAGATTCACTCTTCTTGCACTTACGTCGGCATTGTGCCTTTTGTATTCTATCCTGATGTAATGTCTGTGTTTCATGGTCAATGTGAAGGTCCACGGGATACAGTAAACCTGCACTGGTGCATCGGAATCTAATACTGGTCTCCCAGGAGCCGTTCAAACCACAAACTCTTAGAAGATTCACCCTTATTGTACTAATATCGGCTTTGTCCCTTTTGTATTCAAACCCGATGCCATTTCTGTCCTTCATGGTCAATGTGTAGGTCCAAGGGGTACAGTAAACCTTTATTGATGCATCGGAATCTAATACTGCTCTCCCAGGAGCCGCTCAAACCACAAACTCTTAGAAGATTCACTCTTCCTGTACTTAAGTAAGCATTGTCCCTTTGGTATTCAATCCCGATGCAATTTCTGTGTTTCTTGGCCAATGTGAAGGTCCAAAGGATGCAATAAACCTGCACTGGTGCATCTGAATCTAATACTGGTCTCCTAGGAGCCGCTCAAACCACAAACTCTTAGAGGATTCACTCTTCTTGTACTTAAGTCGGCATTGTGCCTTTTGTATTCAATCCCGATGCAAATTCTGTGTTTCATGGTCAATGTGAAGGTCCAAGTGATACAGAAAACCTGCACTGGTGTATCGGAATCTAATACTGGTCTAACAGGAGCCGCTCAAACTACAAACTCTTAGAAGATTCACTCTTCTTGTGCTTAAGACGTCATTGTCCGTTTTGTATTCAATCCCGACGTAATTCCGGTGTTTCATGGTCAATATGAAGGTCCAAGTAATACAGTATACCTACACTGATGCATTGGAATCTATTACTGCTCTCCCAGGAGCCGCTCAAAGCACAAACTCTTAGAAGATTCACTCTTCTTGAACTGAAGTCGGCATTGTGACTTTGTATTCAATCCCGATGCGATATCTGTCTTTCATGGACAATATGAAGGTCCAAGGGATACAGTAAACCTGTACTGGTGAATCGGAATGTAATACAGGTCTCCCAGGAACCGCTCAAATCACATACTCTTAGAAGATTCACTCTTCTTGTACTTAAGTCGGCATTGTCCCGTTTGTATTCAATCCCGATGCAATTTCTGTGTTTCATGGTCAATGTGAAGGTCCAAGGGATACAGTAAACCTGCACTGGTGCATCGGAATCTAATACTGGTCTCCCAGTCTCAAATCACAAACTCTTAGAAGATTCACTCTTCTTGTAATTAAGTCGGCATTGTCCCTTTTGTATTCAATCCCGATGCATTTTCTGTGTTTCATGGTCAATGTGGAGGTCGAGGGGATACAGTAAACCAGCACTAGTGCATCGGAATCTAGTACTGGTCTCCCAGGTACCGCTCAATCCACAAACTCTTAGAAGATTCACTCTTCTTGTACTTAAGTCGGCAATGTGCCTTTTGTATTCAATTCCGATGCAATTTCTGTGTTTCATGGTCAATGTGAGGGTCCAGGGATACAGTAAACCTGCACTGGTGCATCGGAATCTAGTATTGGTCTCCCAGGAACCGCTCAAACCACAGACTCTTAGGAGATTGACTCTTCTTGTACCTAATTCGGCATTGTGCCTTATGTATTCAATCCCGATGCAATTTCTGTGTTTCATGGTCAGTGTGAAGGTCCAAGGGATACAGTAAGGGTGCACTGAAGCGTCTGAATCTGATACTGGTCTCCCAGGAGACGCTCAAAGCACAAACTCTTAGAAGATTCACTCCTCTTGTTCTTAAGTCGGCATTGTCCCATTTGTATTCAATCCCAATGCGATTTCTGTGTTTCATGGTCAATGTGAAGGTCCAAGGGATACAGTAAACATGCACTGTAGCATCGGAATCTAGAACTGGTCTTCCAGGAGCCGTTAAAAGCATAAACTCTTAGAAGATTCACTCTTCTTGTACTTAAGTCGACATTGTGAATTTTGTATTCAATCCCGTCGCAATTCCTATGTTTCATGGTCAATGTGAATGTCCAAGGGATACAGTAAACCTGCACTGGTGCATCGGAATCTAATCCTGGTCTCCCAGGAGCCGCTCAAACCACAACCTCTTGGAAGATTCACTCTTCTGTACTTAAGTCGGCATTGTCCCTCTAGTATTACATCCCGATGCAATTTCTGTGTTTCATGGTCGATGTGTAGGTCCAAGGGATACAGTAAACGTGCACTGGTGCTTCGGAATCTGATACTGGTCTACCAGGAGCCGCGAAAACCACAAACTCTTAGAAGATTCACTCTTCTTGTACTTAAGTCGGCATTGTGCCTTTTGTTTTCAATCCCGATCCAATTTCTGTGTTTCATGGTCAATGTGAAGGCCCAAGGGATACAGTAAAACTGCACTGGTGCATCGGAATGTAATATTGGTCCCCCAGGAGCCGCTCAAACCACAAATTCTTAGAAGATTCACTCTTGTTGTCCTTAAATCGGCATTGTCCCTTTTGTATTCAATCCCAATGCGATTTCTGCGTTTCATGGTCAATGTGAAGGTCCAAGGGATACAGTAAACCTGCACTGATGCATCGGAATCTAATACTGGTCCCCCAGGAGCCGCTCAAAGCACAAGCTCTTAGAAGATTTACTCTTCTTGTACTTATTTATTTATTTATTAATTTATTTAACCTGGCAAGATTAGGGCCATCAGGCCCTCTCTTACATCTAACCCGGCATTCTACTTATTTTACATTCATATGTTTTAGTAGGCATGTTAAACTACAGCTAGCACAAAAAGTGAAATAAGCAATTTGAAAGGTACACCTGGAAAATACATACAAATAGAGTTTATATTCTTAGGTCGCAAGTACTGTTATAATTAGACATTATTGAAGAGACAGATTTTAGATGGGAGTGCTGGCAGCAGGGAGTATGAGGGAGACTCATGGTGAAGGGAGGAGAAGAATAGAGACATGATGAAACATAATTAAGGAAATATAAAGGAAAAGTAGATTGCGTGGCTAATAGAGATAGATGAAGAGGAAGGCATCTCAGGAGCAAGACAGGAGACGCTAGCTTTGCTATTTGACAGATGAGGGGATTGTCCTTGTACATTAATTTTGTGGAGAACTTTGTGAGGATGATAGTAGGAAATGCTTCAACTTCTTCTTTAAAGCAGCAGGAGATCGAATTTTGCGCAAGGTAAGGGGCAGTTTGTTCCAGAGGCGGACAGCGGCAACTGAGAAAGAGTTTGCAAAAGTTTTTGTTTTGTGAGTGGGCACAGTTAGGATACCAAATAAGAGTGACCTCGTGTTTCGATTATGATGACATGACAGGTTTTTAATCTCTGAAGCAAGTTACTGGGGTGCTTGCGCGAGGATGAGTCGGTGGAGTAGACATAGAGTGTGGTTCTCACGCAATTTGTCCGGCCGCAGCCTCCCTAGCTCGGAGTATGAAGCACTAACATGATCATATCGGCGAATGTTGCAGGTGTAACGCACACAGGCATTCATGGTTAGCTCTAGCCGTCTTCTGTTTTCACTACTCATGCCTTGTTGAATCACATCACAATAGTGGGGGTTAGGTAGAACGAGTGCTTGCAGGAGCTGGCGTTTCAAGACCTGTGGAAATATGTTCCGAAACTTTTTGAGAGCATAGAGACAAGCAGACATCTTTCGGCACACTGCGACTGTATTCTCCGCCCAGTTGAGATGCTCATCCAAAGTTACACCCAAGTTCTTCACTGTTTTCTGATATGGCATTGGAGTACCGTCGAGCAGAATAGGAGGTAGCCGTTCGCGGAAATCTGAACTTATTAATTTCTGATGGGCTATTAAAATTACTTGCGTCTTTTTTGCATTTAGTTTAAGCCCCAGGTTTTTCGCCCATGTCACTACTGAAGACAGATCATCATTCATCTGAGCGATTGCAGTGCTTACATCTTCAGGTCTGACGCTTAGGTAGAGCTGGAGGTCGTCAGCATAGAAATGATATTTACAGCAGGACAGAACCGATGAAATATCGTTGCCATATAAAGAAAACAAAAGTGGTCCTAAGACTGATCCTTGTGGCACTCCCGAGGAAACATGTTTCCAGGAAGATTTTTCATTTACGCAGACAACACATTGCTGTCTGTCTTTTAAGTAGCTTTCAAACCATCTCATTGCACTATCAGAGAAATTAAGCTGTTGCATTTTTCTGAGCAATATGTCAAAGTTAACAGTGTCAAAAGCTTTGCTGAAGTCCAGTAGCGTCAATATTGTTGCCTTTCGATTGTTGATGGCATATTTCAGGTCATCAATTACTTTAATTAGAGCAGTGTTTGTGCTGTGATGTTTACGGAAACCGGATTGAAATTTGTCATATAGGCTGAATTCATGCAAGTGTTCAGTGATTTGGTCATGAACAATATATTCAACTGCTTTGGAAACAGCAGGCAGTATGCTAATTGGTCAGTAATCACTAGGCAGTTGCGGGTTTTCGATCTTAGGGATGGGTCGAATTAGGCTTCTTTTCCATGCAGTGGGATATATTCCGTTCATGAGGGAAAAATTAAATATGTCAGTTAAGACAGGTACTAAGATATCGGCAACATTCTTAATCATGGTTATACCGATACTGTCGTTGCCTGTTGCATCAGAAGAGATTATCATTATTGCTTTTCTTGCCGTATTTGTTGTTACATGTTTTAGATGGAAGGTATCGTTGTTAGTTATCTTGTTTGGGGATTCTTGTGGACGGTAATTATCAGCTGTGCTGGTATTCAGAGGTGCAGAGAAGAATTCATTTAATTCGTTAGCTGACACATGAAAAGTAGTTTCCGATCTTGCCTTTCCGACCCCCAAGCTACGGAGATTCTTCCATAGAGTCGTGGGCGTCAGATCGCTGCATACAAGGGAGCGAGCGTGCCTGATTTTAGCATTGCGAATGCGTTGTTTCACTCTGTTCCGTAGCTTTCTATATTCTTCGAAACGCTCGGGTTTCGGATCTGCCTTGAAACGCCTGTGGGCAGCATCCCTATTAGTCATCATTTGACGTAATTCAGCTGTCAGCCATGGAGCAGGAGATTTTCTTACACGGATTGTGCGCACAGGTGCATGTTTGTGATAGAGGGCAGTGAGTTTATCACCAAGTTCATTAATTTTGCCGTCGATTGTGTGTTTTCTGATTATTTGATGCCATGAGATTTCTGAGCAATCGGCTGTTAGAGCGTCAAGGTCAATACGTTTCATGTTCCTACAAGTTATGTAACGCGATTTGATCCTTGGGGTGCTGCACAGAGTAGGCCAGGAATATTACATCATGTGCTGAGAGGCCAGGGGCCGATGTTTGACCAACATCTCTTACTTTGTCAGTCTGTTTCGTTGCGATTACGTCTATAAGAGTATGACTGTGCGCCGTATGGTGTGGAGGTTGTAATGGAAGAATGTTCATGCTATTGCAACTAAACAGTCTTCTTAGGTTTATTGCGGAGGGAGTGTCTCTTAGCAAGTCTATGTTCAAGTCACCCATTACGATGACATGTTCGTATTGACACTGAAGTGAATGTAATTCCGACTGGAAGGAACTCATTGAGCTTATTTTTGGCGGCTTATACACGACGCCAGTCAAGAATTTCCGACTTTGTATATTTATTTCAATGAACATGAATTCAGCCTCTTTTTCTTCAGCAGGATTTGACGTACATAAGACTTTCGCTTTGAGATCTGCTCGTATATACGCGCCGACCCCGCCACCTCGCTTTTTTGATCTGTCTGCCCTAAGAAATGTGTACCCTGGGAGATGAAAAGATGCAGAGGATATGTGTGGTTTCAACCACGTTTCGGATAAGAGGATTACGTGGTAGTTTAGTTGGTTGAAGAGGAGGCTAAGTTCTTCGTAATGCGCAGGTAAAGACTGGATGTTGCAGTGAGCTGCTAAAAGCTCTGACGCGTTCCGCTGAGCAGCCTGGAGTAGGGTGGCAGACTGGTTTGTCCCTTTGTTAGACACTACCTGCCGTGAGGGGCACTGGCCGCTGCTTCCGCCAAGTGACATAACACAGGGGTGTCCGAGATTTTGCACGCCCTGTTTGTGACACCGCGAGTGCCGAAAGAAAGGTGACTGCTAAAGATTTCCTGAGGTGGCGGGAGTATAGAAAATGGATTAGTGGTATTCGGTGCAAGGAGAATATGACCACAATAGTGACGGCTGTGTGTCACTGTGTATCCTCTGTCGTAAGAGGAGAAATGTAATTAGCGTATTTGAAACAGCTTAGGGTGGAAATAAGGGAAAAGGGAGTGATTTAAGAGGCCGATGCTGCCAGCAGAGAGAAGTAAGCTTAATAATTAATAGATTATCATAGGAAGCTAGAATTAAATTGAAATTTACTAAAGTGATACTGGTAGTGATTATCGTAGGAAGCTACAATTAGATTGAAATTTGCTAAAGTGATACTGATGGTGATTTTTGTTATGAACAATTTAAACCGAAGAGATGGGTGATTAATGAACTAAAGGAGAGACTAATAATTGCAATAGAACTATTTCAGAACGGAAGAGAATAAACTGAGAAAATGAAAAAAGTATTAGCAGTAACTAAAATTAAGTAATGGTTAGAGCTACAGACACAAAAAAATAGTGAAAAGTTAATACAGTTACAAAAACAATTAGTTGAAGGTACAAATATGGGTATAATTAAAAAATTAATAAAATTACAAGACTATATCTGAGTATTGGGGCTGTTACAATTGCAAATGGTGTTAAGTTTGCACTTTTGGCTCGAGTAGCTTCACTTAATACTGTTCAGTTCTGTCATGTTTGTGACTGTCTTCTTTCTTAATGATTACTCTGCCATCCTGAGTCCACACATTCTGAAGACCGAAATGGGATATGGCACTGTTTAAAATTTTTAGCCGTTCGTGTGTCAGATCTTCCCTTATTGTAAGCCCTGTCCTTGCTAACTTCTTCTTCTGGGTAAAGATCTCTGCCCTTTTTCGGTACGAGACAAATTTAATTATTATTGGACGAGGTTTGGTGGCACCTGGTAGTTTTCGCCCCAGCCGATGGCTCCTGTCAATGTCTGCCTTGGTCATTTCAACGCCTAATTTTTCACGCGTAACCTGTATAAGCAGGTTGTCCGTGTCTTCACCCTTATTTTCTAATACTCCAAACAGTCGTAGACTATTTCGCCTTTGGTTCGTCAGTTGCGGCAGATAGTTTCACTTCCAACTCTCGTGCCTTTTTCTCGTATTCAGACACAGACTTTTTTAGTGCTGTAATTTCGGCAGTATTGGCCTTAACAGTTTACCACCCACTTTGGCCAATACTGCTGACGTTACAGTATCTGATATAGTGCCTGCTATCTGATCGAGATTGTTTTTATCGCGAAGCGCAGCGTTTACCTCAGAACGGACCAGCTCCGCTATACCGGGAGCCGCGGCCGCACCTTCCGCCAAGAGCGGGCCCGCCGCACCTGCTGCTTCCCCGCTGCTGGACGCGCTGCTGTTCACTCTTCTCTTTACCACTTTCTCGAAGATATTGGCGGAGCACAGAAAAATAATAGCACTACTGCACAGAACACTGTCGTTTTCACGATTACCACTTGTACTAGACAACACCAATGCGAGAACACCTTCGATTTCAACTAAATTTCGCGAGCCAAACTTAACACGTGTTACACTGCAGCCGCCATGACAGAGTCGGCATTGTGAATTTTGTATTCAATCCCGATGCGATATCTGTCTTTCATGGTCAATGTGAAGGTCCATGGGATACTGTAAACCTGTACTGGTGAATCGGAATCTAATACTGGTCTCCCAGGAGCCGCTCAAATCAAAAACTCTTAGAAGATTCACTCTTCTTGTACTTAAGTCAGCATTGTCCCTTTTGTATTCAATCCCGATGCAATTTCTGTGTTTCATGGTCAATGTGAAGGTCCAAGGGATACAGTAAACCTACACTGGTGCATCGGAATCTAATACTGGTCCCCCAGGAGCCGCTCAAACCACGAACCCTTAGAAGATTCACTCTTCGTGTACTTAAGACGGCATAGTAACTTTTGTATTCAATCCCGATGCAATTTCTGTGCTTCATGGTCAATGTGAAGGTCCAAGGGATACAGAAAACCAGCGCTGGTGCATCGGAATCCAATACTGGTCTCCCAGGAGCTGCTCAAATCATAATTTCTTATAAGATTCACTCTTCTTGTACTTAAGTCAGCATAGTCCGTTTGTATTCAATCCCGATGCAATCTCTGTGTTCCATGGTCAATGTGTAGGTCCAAGGGATACAGTAAACCTGGTGGTGCATCGGAATCTCATACTAGTCTACCAGGAGCCGCTCAAACCACAAACTCTTAGAAGTTTCACTCTTCTTGTACTTAAGTCGGCATTGTCCCTTTTATATTCAAACCCGACGCAGTTTCTGTGTTTCATGGTCAATGTGAAGGTGCAAGGGATACAGTAAATCTGCACTGGTGCATCGGAATCTAAAACTGGTCTCCCAGGCGCCGCTCAAGCCGCAAACTCTCAAATGTTTCACTCTTCTTGTACTTAAGTCGGCATTGTCAATTTTGAATTCTATCCCATTGTGATTTCTGTTTTTCATGGTGAATGTGAAGGTCCAAGGGATACAGTAAACCGGCATTGGTGCATCGGAATCTAGCACTGGTCTCCAAGGAACCGCTCAAACCACAAACTCTTAGGAGATTCACTCTTCTTGTACTTAAGTCGGCTTGGTGCCTGTTGAATTCAATCCCGATGCAATTTCTCTGTTTCATGATCAATGTGAAGGACCAATTGATACAGTAAACCTGCACTGGTGAATCGGAATACAATAATGGTCTCCCAGGAGCCGCTCAAACCACAACCTCTTAGAAGATTCACTCTTCTTGTACTACAGTCGACATTAAGCCTTTTGTATTCTATCCCGTTGCGATTTCTGTGTTTCATGGTCAATGTGAAGGTCCACGGGATACAGTAAACCTGTACTGGTGAATCGAAATCTAATACTGGTCTCCCAGGAGCCGCTCAAATCACAAACTCTTAGAACATTCACTCTACTTGTACTTAAGTCGGCATTGTCCCTTTTGTACTCAATCCCGATGCAATTTCTGTGTTTCATGGTCAATGTGAAGGTCCAAGGGATACAGTAAACCTGCACTGGTACATCGGAATCTAATACTGGTCTCCCAGGAGCGGCTCAAACCACAAACTCTTAGTAGATTCACTCTTCTCGTACTTAAGTCTGCATTGTCCATTTTGCAGTCAATCCCGATGCAATTTCTGTGTTTCATGGACAACGTGAAGGTCCAAGGGATACAGTAAACCTTCACTGGTGCATCGGAATCTTATACTGGTCTCCCAGGAGCCGCTCAAGCCACAAACTCTTAGAAGATTCACTATTCTTGTACTTAAGTCGGCATTGTCCATTTTGTATTCAATCCCGTTCCAATTTCTGTGTTTCATGGACAATGTGAAAATCCAAGGGATACAGTAAACCTGCACTGGTGCATCGGAATCTAATACTGGTCTCCCAGGAGCCGCTCAAACCACAAACTCTTAGAAGAATCACTCTTCTTATACTAAAGTCGGCATTGTCACATTTGTATTCAAACCCGATGCAATTTCCATGTTTCATGGTCAATGTGTAGGTCCAAGTGATACAGTAGACCTGCACTGGTGGATCGGAATCTAATACTGGTCTCCCAGGAGCCGCTCAAACCACAAACTCTTAGATGATTCACTCTTCTTGTACTTAATTCGGCATTGTCCCTTTTTTATTCAATCTCCATGCAATTTCTGTGTTCCATGATCAATGTGAAGGTCCAAGTGATACAGTGAACCTGCATTGGTGCATCGGAATCTAATACTGGCCTCCCAGTTGCCGCTCATACCTCAAATTCTAAGAAGATTAATTCTTCTTGTACTTAAGTCAGCATTGTCCGTTTTGTATGCAATCCCGATCCAATTTCTATGTTTCATGGTCAATGTGTTTGTCCAAGGGATACAGTAAACCTGGTGGTCTATCGGAATCCGATACTGGTCTACCAGGAGCCGCTATAACCACATACTCTTAGTAGATTCACTCTTCTTGTACTTAAGTCAGCATTGTGCCTTTTGTATTCAATCCCGATCCAATTTCTGTGTTTCATGGTCAATGTGAAGGTCCAAGGGATACAGTAGACCTGCACTGGTGCATCGGAATGTAATACTGGTAACCCAGGAGACGCTCAAAGCACAAACTCTTAGAAGATTCACTCTTCTCGTACTTAAGTCGGCATTGTGACTTTTGTATTCAATACCGACACGATATCTGTCTTTCATGGTCAATGTGAAGGTCCAAAGGATACAGTAAACATGCAGTGGTGAATCGGAATCTAATACTGGTCTCCCAGGAGCATCTCAAATCACAAATTATTAGATTATTCACTCTTCCTGTACTTCAGTCGGCATTGTCCCTTTTGAATTCGATCCCGATGCAATTTCTGTGTTTCATGGTCAATGTGAAGGTCCAAGGGATACAGCAAACCTGCACTGGTGCATCAGAATCTAATACTGGTCTCCCAGGAGCCGCTCAAACTAAAAACCCTTAGAAGATTCACTCTTCTTGTACTTAAGTCGGCATAGTCCCTTTTGTATTCAATCCCGATTCAATTTCTGTGTTTTATGGTCAATGTGAAGGTCCAAGGGATACAGTAAACCAGAACTGGTGCATGGGAATCTGATACTGGTCTCCCGGGAGCCGCTCAAACCAAAATCTCTTAGAAGATTCACTCTTCTTGTACTTAAGCCGGCATTGTCCCTTTTGTAATCAATCCCGATGCAAATTTCGTGTTTCATGGTGAGTGTGGTGGTCCAAGGGATACAGTAAACCCGCACTGGTGCATCGGAATCTAGTACTGGTCTCCCAGTAGCCGCTCAAACCACAAACTTGTAGAAGATTCACTCTTCTTGTTCCTAAGTCGGCATTGTCCCTTATGAACTCGTTCCCGATGCAATTTCTGTGTTTCATGGTAAATGTGAAGGTCCAAGGGATACAGCAAACCTGCACTGGTGCATCAGAATCTAATACTGGTCTCCCAGGAGCCGCTCAAACTAAAAACCCTTAGAAGATTCACTCTTCTTGTACTTAAGTGGGCATAGTCCCTTTTGTATTCAATCCCGATTCAATTTCTGTGTTTTATGGTCAATGTGAAGGTCCAAGGGATACAGTAAACCAGAACTGGTGCATGGGAATCTGATACTGGTCTCCCGGGAGCCGCTCAAACCAAAATCTCTTAGAAGTTTCACGCTTCTTGTACTTAAGTCGTCATTGTGCATTTTGTATTCAATCCCGATGCGATATCTCTGTTTCATGATCAATGTGAAGGACCAATTGATACAGTAAACCTGCACTGGTGCTTCGGAATCCAATACTGATCTCCCAGGAGCCGCTCATATCACAATTTCTTATTAGATTCACTCTTCTTGTACTTAAGTCGGCATTGTGAATTTTGAATTCTATCCCATTGTGATTTCTGTGTTTCATGGTCAATGTGAAGGTCCAAGGGATACAGAAAACCTGCACTGGTGTATCGTAATCTAATTCTGGCCTAACAGTTGCCGCTAAAACCTCAAAATCTAAGAAGATTAAATCTTCTTCCACTTAAGTCGGCATTGTCATTTTTGTATTCAATCAAGATGCAATGTCTGTGTTTCATGGTCAATGAGTAGGTCCAAGGGATGCAGTGGACCTGCACTGGTGCGTCGGAACCTGATACTGGTCTACCAGGAACCGCTCAAACCACAAACTCTTAGAAGTTTCACTCTTCTTGTACTAAAGTCGGCATTGTCCCTTTTGTATTCAATCCCGATGCAATTTCTATGTTTTATGGTCAATCTGATGTTCCAAGGGATACAGTAAACCTGAACTCGTGCACCGGATTCTAATACTGGTCTCCCAGGAGCCGCTCAAACCACAAACTCTTAGAAGATTCACTCTTATCGTACTTAAGTCGGCATTGTGCATTTTGCATTCAATCCCGATGCAATTTCCGTGTTTCATGGACAATGTGAAGGTCCAAGGGATACAGTAAACCTGCACTGGTGCATCGGAATCTTATACTGGTCTCCCAGGAGCCGCTCAAACCACAAACACTTAGAAGATTCACTCTTCTTGTACTTTACTCGGCATTGTCCATTTTATATTCAATCCCGATGCAATTTCTGTGTTTCATGGACAATGTGAAGGTCCAAGGGATACAGTAAACCTGCTATGGTGCATCAGAATCTAATACTAGTCTCCCAGGAGCCGCTCAAAGCACAAACTCTTAGAAGATTCACTCTTCTTGTACTTAAGTCTGCATTGTCGCTTTTGTATTCAAACCTGATGCAATTTCCGTGTCTCATGGTCAATGTGTAGGTCCAAGGGATACTGTAGACATGCACTGGTGCATCGGAATCTAATACTGGTCTCCCAGGAGCCGCTCAAACCACAAACACTTAGATGATTCACTCTTCTTGTAATGAAGTTGGCATTGTGCCTTTTGTATTCAATCCCGATGCAATTACTGTGTTTCATGCTCAATGTGAATGTCCAAGGGATGCAGTCAACCTGCACTGGTGCTTCGGAATTTATCACTGGTCTCCCAGCAGCCGCTCAAAGCCCAAATTCTTAGAAGATTCACTCTTGTTGTCCTTAATTCGGCGTTGTCCCTTTTGTATTCAATCCCAATGCGATTTCTGTGTTTCATGGTCAATGTGAAGGTCCAAGGGATACAGCAAACTTGCACTGGTGAATCGGAATGTAATACTGGTCTCCCAGGAGCCGCTCAAATCACAAACTCTTAGAAGATTCACTCTTCTTGTACTTAATTCGGCATTGTCCCTTTTTTGTTCAAACCACATGCAATTTCTGTGTTTCATGATCAATGTGAAGGTCCAAGGGATACAGTAAACCTGCACTGGTGCATCGGAATCTAATACTGGCCTCCTTGTTGCCGCTCAAACCTCAAATTCTAAGAAGATTAATTCTCCTTGTACTTAAGTCTGCATTGTCCCTTTTGTATTCAAACCCGATGCAATTTCCGTGTTTCATGGTCAATGTGTAGGTCCAAGGGATACAGCAGACCTGCACCGGTGCATCGGTATCTAATACTGGTCTCTTAGGAGCTGCTCAAACCACAAACTCTAAGATGATTCACTCTTCTTGTATTTATGTCGGCATTGTCCCTTTTGTATTCGATCCCGATGCAATTTCTGTGTTCCATGGTCAATGTGAAGGCCCAAGGGATATAGTAAACCTGCACTGGTCCATCGGAATCTGATGCTGGTCACCCAGCAGCCGCTCGAACCCCAAATTCTTAGAAGAATCACTCTTGTTGTCTTGAAGTCGGCATTGTCCCTTGTGTATTCAATCAAAATGCGATTCTGTGTTTCATGGTCAATGTGAAGGTCTTAGGGATACAGTAAACCCGCACTGGTGCATCGGAATCCAATGCTGGTCTCGCGGGAGCCGCTCAAAGCACAAACTCTTAGAAGATTCACTCTTCTTGTACTTAAGTCGGCATTGTGCCTTTGTATTCAATCTCGATGCGATATCTGTCTTTCAGGGTCAATGTGAAGGTCCAAAGGATACAGTAAACATCCACTGGTGAATCGGAATTTAATACTGGTCTCCCAGGAGCCGCTCAAATCACAAACTGTTTGAAGATGCACTCTTCTTGTACTTAAGCCGGCATTGTCCTTTTTGTATTCAATCCCGATGCAATTTCTGTGTTTCATGGTCATTGTGTAGGTTCAACGGATACAGTAAACCTGCACTGGTGCATCTGAATCTGGTACTGGTCTACCAGTAGCCGCTCAAACTACAAACTCTTGGAAGATTCCCTCTTCTTGTACTTAAGTCGGCTTTGTCCATTTTGTATTCAATCCCGATCCAATTTCTGTGTTTCATGGTCAATGTGAACGTCCAAGGGATACAGTGAACCTGCACTTGTGCATCGGAATGTAATACTGGTCTCCCAGGGGCCGCTCAATTTACAAATTCTTTGAAAATTCACTCTTGTTGGCCTGAAGTCGGCATTGTCCCTTTTGTATTCAATCCCAATGCGATTTCCTTGTTTCATGGACAATGTGAAGGTCCAAGGGATATAGTAAAACTGCACTGGTGCATCGGAATCTAATGCTGGTCTCCCAGGAGCCGATCAAATCACAATCCTTTAGAAGATTCACTCTTCTTGTACTTAAATCGGGATAGTCCCTTTTGTATTCAATTCGGAAGCAATGTCTTTGTTTTATGGTCAATGTGAAGGTCCAAGGGATACGGTAAATTCTGCACTCGTGCATCGGAATCTAATACTTGTCTCCCAGGAGCCGCTCAAACCACAATTTCTTAGAAGATTCACTCTTCTTTCACTTAAGTGTGCATTGTCAAATTTGTTTTCAATCCCGATGGAAATTTTGTGTTTCATGGTAAATGTGAAGGTAAAACATATACAGTAAACCTGAACTGGTGCATCGGAATCTATTACTAGTCTCCCAGGAGCCACTCAAACCACAATCTCTTAGAAGATTCACTCTTCTTGTAGTTAAGTCTACATTGTCTCTTTTGCATTCAAACCCGATGCAATTTCTGTGTTTCATGGTCAATGTGAAGGTCCAAGGGATACAGTAATCCTGCACTCTTTCATCGGAATCTAAAACTGGTCTCCCAGGAACCGCTCAAACCACAAACTCTTAGAAGATTCACTCTATTGGTACTTTCGTCGTCATTGTGCCTTTTGTATTCAATCCCGATGCGGTTTCTCCGTTTGATGATAAATGTGATGGACCAATTGATACAGTAATCCAGCACTGGTGCGTCGGTATCCAATACTGATCTCCATGGAGCCGCTCATATCGCAATTTCTTATTAGATTCACTCTTCTTGTACTTAAGTCGGAATTGTGAATTTTGAATTCTATCCCATTGTGATTTCTGTGTTTCATGGTCAATGTGAAGGTCCAAGCGATACAGAAAACCAGCACTGGTGCATCGGAATCTAATACTGGCTTCCCAGTTGCCGCTCAAACTTCAAACTCTAAGAAGATTAATACTTCTTGTACTTAAGTCGGCATTGTCCTTTTTGTATTCAAACCCGATGCAAGTTCTGTGTTTCATGGTCAATGTGTAGGTCCAAGGGATACAGTGAACCTGCACTGGTGCGTCGGAATCTGATTCTGGTCTACCAGGAGCCGCTCAAACCACAAATTCTTAGAAGATTCGCTCTTGTTGTCCTGAAGTCGGCATTGCCACTTTTGTATTCAATCCCAACGCGATTTCTGTGTTTCATGGTCAACGTGAAGGTCCAAGGGATATAGTAAACCTGCATTGGGCCATCGGAATCTAATGATGGTCTCGCAGGAGCCGCTCAGAGCACAAACTCTTAGAAGATTCACTCTACTTGTACTTAAGTCGGCATTGTGACTTTTGTATTCAATCCCAATGCGATATCTGTCTTTCATGGTCAATGTGAAGGTCCAAGCGATACAGTAAACCTGCACTGGTGAAGCGGAATCTAATACTGGTCTCCCAGGAGCCGCTCAAATCACAAGCTCTCAGAACATTCACTCTTCTTGTACTTAAGTCGGCATTGTCCCTGTTGTACTCAATCCCGATGCAATATCTGTGTTTCATGGTTAATGTGAAGGTCCAAGGGATACAGTAAACCAGCACTAGGGCGTCGGAATCTAATACAGGTCTCCCAGGAGCCGCTCAAACCACAACCCCATAGAGGATTTACTCTTCTTGTACTTAAGTCAGCATACTCCGTTTGTATTCAGTCCCGATGCAATTTCTGTGTTTTATGGTCAATGTAAAGGTCCAAGGGATACAGTAAACCTGCACAGGTGCATCGGAATCTTATGCTGGTCTCCCAGGAGCCTCTCAAACCACAAACTCTTAGAAGATTCACTCTTCTTGAACTTAAGTCGGCATTGTCCATTTTTTATTCAGTCCCCATGCAATTTCTGTGTTTCATGGACAACGTGCAGATCCAGGGGATGCAGTAAACCTGCACTGGTGATTCGGAATCTAATACTGGTCTCCCAGGAGCCGCTCAAACCACAAGCTCTTAGAAGATTCACTCTTCTTGTACTTAAGTCGGCATTGTCAATTTTGTATTCAAACCCGATGCAATTTCTGTGTTTCATGATCTATGTGAAGGTCCAAGGGATACAGTAAATCTGCACTGGTGCATCGGAATCTGCTACTGGTCTACCAGGAGCCTCTCAAACCACAAACTCTTAGAAGATTCCCTCTTCTTGTACTTACGTCGGCATTGTGCATTTGTATTCAATCTCGATGCGATATCTGTCTTTCAGGGTCAATGTGAAGGTCCAAAGGATACAGTAAACATGCACTGGTGCATCGGAATGTAATACTGGTCTCCCAGGGGTGGCTCAAATCACAAATTCTTAGAAGATTCACTCTTGTTGTCCTGAAGTCGGCATTGTCTCTTTAGTATACAATCCCAATCCGATTTCTGTTTTTAATGGTCAATGGGAAGGTCCAAGAGATACAGTAAACCAGCACTGGTGTATCGGAATCTAATGCTGGTCTCGCAGGCTCCGCTCAAAGCACAAACTCGTAGAAGTTTCTCTCTTCTTGTACTTAAATCGGCATTGTGACTTTTGTATTCAATCCCGATGCGATATCTGTTTTTCATGGTCAATGTGAAGGTCCAAGGGATAGAGTAAACCTGCACTGGTGAATCGGAATCTAATACTGGTCTCCCAGGAGCCGCTCAAATCGCAATCTCTTAGAAGATTCACTCTTCTTCTACTTAAGCCGGCATTGTCCCTTTTGTATTCAATCCCGATGCAAATTTTGTGTTTCATTGTGAATGTGATGGTCAAAGTGATTCAGTAAACCTGCACTGGTGCATCAGAATCTAGTACTGGTCTCCCACGAGCTGCTCAAACCACAAACTTTTAGAAGATTCACTCTTCTTATACTTATGTCGGCATTGTGCATTTTGTATTCAATCCCGATCCAATTTCTGTGTTTCATGGTCAATGTGAAGGTCCACGGGATACAGTAAACCAGCACTAATGCGTCGGAATCTAATACAGGTCTCCCAGGAGCCGCTCAAACCACAACCCCTTAGAGGATTTACTCTTCTTGTACTTAAGTCAGCATACTCCGTTTGTATTCAGTCCCGATGCAATTTCTGTGTTTTATGGTCAATGTAAAGGTCCAAGGGATACAGTAAACCTGAACTCGTGCACCGGAATCTAATACTGGACTCCCAGGAGCCGCTCAAACCACAAACTCTTAGAAGATTCATTCTTCTCGTAACTAAGTCGGCATTGTCCATTTTGTATTCAATCCCGATGAAATTTCTGTGTTTCATGGACAATGTGAGGGTCCAAGGGATACAGTAAACCTGCACAGGTGCATCGGAATCTTATACTGGTCTCCCAGGAGCCGCTCAAACCACAAAATCTTAGAAGATTCACTCTTCTTGAACTTAAGTCGGCATTGTCCATTTTGTATTCAGTCCCCATGCAATTTCTGTGTTTCATGGACAACGTGCAGGTCCAGGGGATACAGTAAACCTGCACTGGTGCTTCGGAATCTAATACTGGTCTCCCAGGAGCCGCTCAAACCACAAACTCTTAGAAGATTCACTCTTGTTGTCCTGAAGTCGGCATTGTCCCTTTAGTATTCAATCCCAATCCGATTTCTGTTATTAATGGTCAATGTGAAGGTCCAAGAGATACAGTAAACCAGCACTGGTGCATCGGAATCTAATGCTGGTCTCGCAGGGGCCGCTCAAATCACAAACTCGTAGAAGATTCTCTCTTCTTGTACTTAAATCGGCATTGTGACTTTTGTATTCAATCCCGATGCGATATCTGTTTTTCATGGTCAATGTGAAGGTCCAAGGGATACAGTAAACCTGCACTGGTGAATCGGAATCTAATACTGGTCTCCCAGGAGCCGCTCAAAACGCAATCTCTTAGAAGATTCACTCTTCATGTACTTAAGTCCGCATTGTCCCTTTTGTATTCAATCCTTATTCAATTTCTGTGTTTCATGGTCAATGTGAAGGTCCATGGGATACAGTAAACCTGCACTCGTGCATCGAAATCTAATACTGGTCTCCCAGGAGCCGCTCAAAACACAAACACTTAGAAGGTTCCTTCTTCTTGTACTTAAGTTGGCATAGTCCCTGTTGTATTTAATCCCGATGCAATTTCTGTGTTTCATGGTCAATGTGAAGGTCCAAGGGATACAGTAAACCATATCTGGTGCATCGGAATTTAATACTGGTCTCCCGGGAGCCGCTCAAACCACAATCTCTTAGAAGATTCACTCTTCTTCTACTTAAGCCGGCAATGTCCCTTTTGTATTCAATCCCGATGCTAATTTTGTGTTTCATTGTGAATGTGATGGTCCAAGGGATACAGTAAACCTGCACTGGTGCATCGGAAAGTAGTACTGGTCTCCCACGAGCTGCTCAAACCACAAACTTTTAGAAGATTCACTCTTCTTATACTTATGTCGGCATTGCCCCTTTTATTTTGAAACCCGATGCAATTTCTGTGTTTCATGGTCATTGTGTAGGTTCAAGGGATACAGTAAACCTTCCCTGGTGCATCGGAATCTGGTACTGGTCTACCAGTAGCCGCTCAAACTACAAACTCTTAGAAGATTCCCTCTTCTTGTACTTAAGTCGGCTTTGTGCATTTTGTATTTAATCCCGATCCAATTTCTGTGTTTCATGTTCAATGTGAACGTCCAAGGGATACAGTGAACCTGCACTGGTGCATCGGAATGTAATACTGGTCTCCCAGGACCCGATCAAGTTACAAATTCTTTGAATATTTACTCTTGTTGTCCTGAAGTCGGCATTGTACCTTTTGTATTCAATCCCAATGCGAATTCTGTGTTTCATGGTCAATGGGAAGGTACAAGGGAAATAGTAAACCTGCACTGGTGCATCGGAATCTAACACTGGTCTCCCAGGAGCCGATCAAATCACAAACCTTTAGAAGATTCACTCTTCTTGTACTTAAGTCGGGATAGTCGCTTTTGTATTCATTTCGGAAGCAATTTCATTGTTTTATGGTCAATGTGAAGGTCCAAGGGATACGGTAAATTCTGCACTCGTGCATCAGAATCTAATACTTGTCTCCCAGGAGCCGCTCAAACCACAATTTCTTAGAAGATTCACCCTTCTTTTACTTAAGTGTGCATTGTCCCATTTGTATTCAATCCCGATGCAAATTTTGTGTTTCATGGTAAATGTGAAGGTCCAAGATATACAGTAAACCTGAACTGGTGCATCGTAATCTATTACTGGGCTCCCAGGAGCCGCTGAAACCACAATCTGTTAGAAGATTCACTCTTCTTATAGTTAAGTCCACATTGTCTCTTTTGCATTGAAACCCGATGAAATTTCTGTGTTTCATGGTCAATGTGAAGGTCCAAGGGATACAGTAAACCTGAACTCGTGCACCAGAATCTAATACTGGACTCCCAGGAGCCGCTCAAACCACAAACACTTAGAAGGTTCCTTCTTCTTGTACTTAAGTTGGCATAGTCCCTTTTGTATTTAATCCCGATGCAATTTCTGTGTTTCATGGTCAATGTGAAGGTCCAAGGGATACAGTAAACCAGATCTGGTGCATCGGAGTTTAATACTGGTCTCCCGGGAGCCGCTCAAACCACAAACTATTAGAAGATTCACTCTTCTTCTACTTAAGCCGGCATTGTCCCTTTTGTATTCAATCCCGATGCAAATTTTGTGTTTCATTGTGAATGTGATGGTCCAAGGGATACAGTAAACCTGCACTGGTGTATCGGAATCTAGTACTGGTCTCTTACGAGCCGCTCATACCACAAACTTTTAGAAGATTCACTCTTGTTATACTTATGTCGGCATTGCCCATTTTGTATTGAAACCCGATGTAATTTCTGTGTTTCATGGTCAATGTGATGGTCCAAGGGATACAGTAAACCTGCACTGGTACATCGGAATCTAAAACTGGTCTCCCAGAAGCCGCTCAAACAACAAACTTTTAGAAGTTTCACTCTTCTTGTACTTAAGTCGTCATTTTGCCTTTTGTATTCATTCCCGATGCGATTTCTCTCTTTCATGATCAATGTGAAGAACCAATTGATACAGTAAACCTCAGGTGGAGCATCGAAATCCATTACTGGTCTCAAAGGAGCCGCTCAAATGACAATTTCTTATCAGATTCACTTATCTTGTACTTAAGTCGGCATTGTGAATTTTTAATTTTATCCCATTGTGATTTCTGTGTTTCTTGGTCAATGTGTTGGACCAAGGGATACAGTAAAACTGCACTGGTGCATCGGAATCTAATACTGGACTCCCAGTTGGGGCTCAAACCTCAAACTCTAAGAAGATTAATTCTTCTTGTACTTAAGTCGGCATTGTCCTTTTTGTATTCAATCCCGATGCAGTTACTGTGTTTCATGGTCATTGTGTAGGTTCAAGGGATACAGTAAACCTTCACTGGTGCATCGGAATCTGGTACTGGTCTACCAGTAGCCGCTCAAACCACAAACTCTTAGAAGTTTCACTCTTCTTATACTTAAGTCGGCATTGTGCCTTTTGTATTCAATCCCGATCCAATTTCTGTGTTTCATGGTCAATGTGAAGGTCCAATGGATGCAGTAAACCAGCACTGGCGCATCGGAATGTAATACTGGTCTCCCAGGAGCCGCTCAAACCACAAATTCTTAGAAGATTCGCTCTTGTTGTACTTAAGTCGGGATAGTCCCTTTTGTATTCGATTCGGAAGCAATTTCTTTGCTTTATGGTCAATGTGAAGGTCCAAGGGATACGGTAAATACTGCACTCGTGCTTCGGAATCTAATACTTGTCTCCCAGGAGCCGCTCAAACCACAATTTCTTAGAAGATTCACCCTGCTTTTACTTAAGTGTGCATTGTCCCATTTGTATTCAATCCTGATGCAAATTTTGTGTTTCATGGTAAATGTGAAGGTCCAAGATATACAGTAAACCTGAACTGGTGCATCGTAATCTATTACTGGTCTCCCAGGAGCAGCTCAAACCACAATCTGTTAGAAGATTCACTCTTCTTGTAGTTAAGTCTACATTGTCTCTTTTGCATTGAAACCCGATGCAATTTCTGTGTTTCATGGTCAATGTGAAGGTCCAAGGGATACAGTAAACCTGAACTCGTGCATCGGAATCTAATACTGGTCTCCCAGGAGCCGCTCAAACCACAAGCTCTTACGAGATTCACACTTCTAGTACTTAAGTCGGCATTCTCTCTTTTGTATTCAATCCCGATGCAAATTCTGTGATTCATGGTCAATGTGAAGGTCCAAGGGATACAGTAAACCTACACTGGTGCATCGGAATCTAATTCTGGTCTCCAGGACCCGCCCAAAGCACAAAGTCTGGGAGATTAACTCTTCTTGTACTTAAGTCGGCCTTGTCCATTTTGTATTCAATCCCGATGCAATTTCTGTGTTTCATGGTCAATGTGAAGGTCAAGGGATTCAGTAAACCTACACTGGTGAATCGGAATCTAATACTGGTCTCCCTGAAGCCACTCAAACCACAAGCTCTTAGGAGATTCACTCTTCTTGTACTTAAGTCGGCATTCTCTATTTTGTATTCAATCCCGATGCAAATTCTGTCTTCATGGACAATGTGAAGGTCCAAGTGATACAGTAACCTGCACTGGCGAATCGGAATCTAATACTGGTCTCCCAGGAGCCGCTCAAACCACAAGCTCTTAGAAGATTCACACTTCTTGTACTAAAGTCGGCATTGTCCCTTTTGTATTCAAACCCGATGCAATTTCTGTGATTTATGGTCAATGTGTAGGTCCAAGGGATACAGTAAACCTGCACTAGCCCATCGGAATCTAATACTGGTCTCCCAGGACTCGCTCAATCCACAATCTCTTGGAAGATTTACTCTTCTTGTCCTTAAGTCGGCATTGTCCCTATTGTATTCAATCCCGATGTAATTTCGGTGTTTCATGGTCAATGTGGAGGTCCAAGGGATACAGTAAACCTGCACTGGTGCATCGGAATCTAATACTGGTGTCCCAGGAGCCGCTCAAACTACAAACTTTTAGAAGATTCACTCGTCTTGTACTTAAGTCGGCATTGTCCCTTTTGTATTCAAACCCGATGCGATTTATGTGTTTCATGGTGAATATGAAGGTCCAAGGGGTACAGTAAACCTGCACTGGTACATCGAAATCTAATACTGGTCTCCCAGGAGCCTCTCAAAATACAAACTCTTAGAAGATTCACTCTTCTTGTACTTATGGTTGCATTGTTCCTTTTGTATTCAATCCCGATGCGATATCTGTGTTTCATGGTCAATGTGAAGGTCCAAGGGATACAGTATACCTGCACTGGTGCATCGGAATGTCATAGTGATCTCCTAGGGGCCAGTCAAACCACATACTCTCAGAAGATTCACTCTTTTTGTACTTAAGTCGGCATTGTCCCTTTTGTATTGAAACCCGATGCGATATCTGTGTTTCATGGTCAATGTGAAGGTCCAAGGGATACAGTAAACCTGCACTGATATATCGTAATGTAATACTGTTCTCCCAGGAGCCGCTCAAATCACAAACTCTTAGAAGTTTCACTCTTCTTGTACTTTAGTCGGTATTGTCCTTTTTTTTTCAAACCACATGCAATTTCTGTGTTTCATGGTCAATGTGAAGGTTCAAGGGATACAGTAAACCTCCACTGGTGCATCAGAATCTAATACTGGTCACCCTGGAGCCGCTCAAAGCACAAACTCTTAGAAGACTCACTCTTCTTGTACTTATAACGGCATTGTCCCTTTTGTATTCAATCCCAATTCAATTTCTGTGTTTCATGGTCAATGCGTGGTTCAAGGGATACAGTAAACCTGCATTTGTGCATCGAAATGTAATACTGGTCTCCCAGTAGCCATTCAAACCACAAGCACTTACAAGATTCACTCTTCTTGTACTTAAATCCGAATTCTCCATTTTGTATGCAATCCCGATGCAATTTATGTGTTTCATGGTCAATGTGAACGTCCAAGGCATACAGTTAACCTACACTGGTGCATCGGAATCTAATACTGGTCTCCCAGGAGCCGCTCAAACCACAAGCTCTTAGGAGATTCACACTTCTTGTACTTAAGTCGGCATTCTCTCTTTTGTATTCAATCCCGATGCAAATTCTGTGTTTCATGGTCAATGTGAAAGTCCAAGGGATACAGTAAACCTACACTGGTGCATCAGAATCTAATACTGGTCTCCCAGGACCCGCCCAAAGCACAAACTCTGGGAGATTAACTCCTCTTGTACTTAAGTCGGCATTGTCCATTTTGTATTCTATCCCGATGCAATTTCTGTGTTTCATGGTCAGTGTGAAGGTCCAAGGGATACAGTAAACCTACACTGGTGCATCGGAATCTAATACTGGTCTCCCAGGAGCCGCTCAAACCACAAGCTCTTAGGAGATTCACTCTTCTTGCACTTAAGTCGGCATTCTCTATTTTGTATTCAATCCCGATGCAAATTCTGTCTTTCATGGAAAATGTGAAGGTCCAGGCGATACAGTAAACCTGCACTGGTGCATCGGAATGTAATACTGGTCTCCTAGGAGCCGCTCAAATGACAATTTCTTATTAGATTCACTCTTCTTGTACTTACGTCGGCATTGTGAATTTTGAATTCCATCCCATTGTGATTTCTGTTTTCATGGTCAATGTGAAGGTCCAAGGGATACAGTAAACCTGCACATGTACATCGGAATCTAATACTGGTCTCCCAGGAGCCTCTCCAATCACAAACCCTTAGAAGATTTACTCTTCTTGTACTTAAGTCGGCTTAGTCCCTTTTGTATTCAATCCCGATGCAAATTTTGTGTTTCATGGTGAATGTGAAGGTCCAAGGGATCCAGTAAACCTGAACTGGTGCATCGGAATCTATAACTGGTCCCCCAGGAGCCGCACGAACCACAATCTCTTAGAAGATTCACTCTTGTTGTAGTTAAGTCGACATTGTCCCTTTTGTTTTCGAACTCGATGCAATTTCTGTGTTTCATGGTCAATGTGAAGGTCCAAGGGATACAGTAAACCAGATCTGGTGCATCGGAGTTTAATACTGGTCTCTCGGGAGCCGCTCGAACCACAAACTATTAGAAGATTCACTCTTCTTCTACTTAAGCCGGCATTGTCCCTTTTGTATTTAATCCCGATGCAAATTTTGTGTTTCATTGTGAATGTGATGGTCCAAGGGATACAGTAAACCTGCACTGGTGTATCGGAATCTAGTACTGGTCTCTTACGAGCCGCTCATACCACAAACTTTTAGAAGATTCACTCTTGTTATACTTATGTCGGCATTGCCCATTTTGTATTGAAACCCGATGTAATTTCTGTGTTTCATGGTCAATGTGATGGTCCAAGGGATACAGTAAACCTGCACTGGTACATCGGAATCTAAAACTGGTCTCCCAGAAGCCGCTCAAACAACAAACTCTTAGAAGTTTCACTCTTCTTGTACTTAAGTCGTCATTTTGCCTTTTGTATTCATTCCCGATGCGATTTCTCTCTTTCATGATCAATGTGAAGAACCAATTGATACAGTAAACCTCAGGTGGAGCATCGAAATCCATTACTGGTCTCCCAGGAGCCGCTCAAATGACAATTTCTTATCAGATTCACTTATCTTGTACTTAAGTCGGCATTGTGAATTTTTAATTTTATCCCATTGTGATTTCTGTGTTTCTTGGTCAATGTGATGGACCAAGGGATACAGTAAACCTGCACTGGTGCATCGGAATCTAATACTGGACTCCCAGTTGGGGCTCAAACCTCAAACTCTAAGAAGATTAATTCTTCTTGTACTTAAGTCGGCATTGTCCTTTTTGTATTCAATCCCGATGCAGTTACTGTGTTTCATGGTCATTGTGTAGGTTCAAGGGATACAGTAAACCTTCACTGGTGCATCGGAATCTGGTACTGGTCTACCAGTAACCGCTCAAACCACAAACTCTTAGAAGTTTCACTCTTCTTATACTTAAGTCGGCATTGTGCCTTTTGTATTCAATCCCGATCCAATTTCTGTGTTTCATGGTCAATGTGAAGGTCCAATGGATGCAGTAAACCAGCACTGGCGCATCGGAATGTAATACTGGTCTCCCAGGAGCCGCTCAAACCACAAATTCTTAGAAGATTCGCTCTTGTTGTCCTGAAGTCAGCATTGCCCCTTTTGTATTCAATCCCAACGCGATTTCTGTGTTTCATGGTCAACGTGAAGGTCCAAGGGATATAGTAAACCTGCATTGGTCCATCGGAATCTAATGATGGTCTCGCAGGAGCCGCTCAAAGCACATACTCTTAGAAGATTCACTCTACTTGTACTTAAGTCGGCATTGTGACTTTTGTATTCAATCCCGATGTGATATCTGTCACTCATGGTCAATGTGAAGGTCCAAGCGATACAGTAAACCTGCACTGGTGAATCGGAATCTAATACTGGTCTCCCAGGAGCCGCTCAAATCACAAGCTCTCAGAACATTCACTCTTCTTGTACTTAAGTCGGCATTGTCCCTTTTGTACTCAATCCCGATGCAATTTCTGTGTTTCATGGTCAATGTGAAGGTCCAAGGTATACAGTAAACCAGCACTAGTGCGTCGGAATCTAATACAGGTCTCCCAGGAGCCACTCAAACCACAACCCCTTAAAGGATTTACTCTTCTTGTACTTAAGTCAGCATACTCCGATTGTATTCATTCCCGATGCAATTTCTGTGTTTTATGATCAATATAAAGGTCCAAGGGATACAGTAAACCTGAACTCGTGCACTGGAATCTAATACTGGACTCCCAGGAGCCGCTCAAACCACAAACTCTTAGAAGATTCATTCTTCTCGTACTGAAGTCGGCATTGTCCATTTTGTATTCAATCCCGATGAAATTTCTGTGTTTCATTAACAATGTGAAGGTCCAAGGTACACAGTAAACCTGCACAGGTGCATCGGAATCTTATACTGGTCTCCCAGGAGCCGCTCAAATCACAAACTCTTAGAAGATTCACTCTTCTTGAACTTAAGTCGGCATTGTCCATTTTGTATTCAGCCCCCATGCAATTTCTGTGTTTCATGGACAACGTGCAGGTCCAAGGGATACAGTAAACCTGAACTCGTGCACTGGAATCTAATACTGGACTCCCAGGAGCCGCTCAAACCACAAACTCTTAGAAGATTCACTCTTCTTGTACTTATGTCGGTATTGTCAATTTTGTATTCAAACCCGATGCAATTTCTGTGTTTCATGATCAATGTGAAGGTCCAAGGGATACAGTAAATCTGCACTGGTGCATCGGAATCTGCTACTGGTCTACCAGGAGCCTCTCAAACCACAAACTCTTAGAAGATTCCCTCTTCTAGTACTTAAGTCGGCATTGTGCGTTTGTATTCAATCTCGATGCGATATCTGTCTTTCAGGGTCAATGTGATGGTCCAAAGGATACAGTAAACCTGCACTGGCGCATCGGAATGTAATACTGGTCTCCCAGGGGTGGCTCAAATCACAAATTCTTAGAAGATTCACTCTTGTTGTCCTGAAGTCGGCATTGTCCCTTTAGTATTCAATCCCAATCCGATATCTGTTTTTCATGGTCAATGTGAAGGTCCAAGGGATAGAGTAAACCTGCACTGGTGAATCGTAATCTAATACTGGTCTCCCAGGAGCTGCTCAAATCGCAATCTCTTAGAAGATTCACTCTTCATGTACTTAAGTCCGCATTGTCCCATTTAGTATTCAATCCTTATTCAATTTCTGTGTTTCATGGTCAATGTGAAGGTCCATGGGATACAGTAAACCTGCACTCGTGCATCGGACTCTAAAACTGGTCTCCCAGAAGCCGCTCAAACAACAAACTCTTAGAAGTTTCACTCTTCTTGTACGTAAGTCGTCATTTTGCCTTTTGTATTCAATCCCGATGCGATTTCTCTGTTTCATGATCAATGTGAAGAACCAATTGTTACAGTAAACCTCCGGTGGAGCATCGAAATCCAATACTGGTCTCCCAGGAGCCGCTCAAATGACAATTTCCTATCAGATTCACTTATCTTGTACTTAAGTCGGCCTTGTGAATTTTTAATTCTATCCCATTGTGATTTCTGTGTTTCTTGGTCAATGTGATGGACCAAGGGATACAGTAAACCTGCACTGGTGCATCGGAATCTAACACTGGTCTCCCAGGAGCCGATCAAATCACAAACCTTTAGAAGATTCACTCTTCTTGTACTTAAGTCGGGATAGTCCCTTTTGTATTCGATTCGGAAGCAATTTCTTTGCTTTATGGTCAATGTGAAGGTCCAAGGGATACGGTAAATACTGCACTCGTGCTTCGGAATCTAATACTTGTCTCCCAGGAGCCGCTCAAACCACAATTTCTTAGAAGATTCACCCTGCTTTTACTTAAGTGTGCATTGTCCCATTTGTATTCAATCCTGATGCAAATTTTGTGTTTCATGGTAAATGTGAAGGTCCAAGATATACAGTAAACCTGAACTGGTGCATCGTAATCTATTACTGGTCCCCCAGGAGCAGCTCAAACCACAATCTGTTAGAAGATTCACTCTTCTTGTAGTTAAGCCTACATTGTCTCTTTTGCATTGAAACCCGATGCAATTTCTGTGTTTCATGGTCAATGTGAAGGTCCAAGGGATACAGTAAACCTGAACTCGTGCATCGGAATCTAATACTGGTCTCCCAGCAGCCGCTCAAACCACAAGCTCTTACGAGATTCACACTTCTTGTACTTAAGTCGGCATTCTCTCTTTTGTATTCAATCCCGATGCAAATTCTGTGATTCATGGTCAATGTGAAGGTCCAAGGGATACAGTAAACCTACACTGGTGCATCGGAATCTAATTCTGGTCTCCAGGACCCGCCCAAAGCACAAAGTCTGGGAGATTAACTCTTCTTGTACTTAAGTCGGCATTGTCCATTTTGTATTCGATCCCGATGCAATTTCTGTGTTTCATGGTCAATGTGAAGGTCCAAGGGATTCAGTAAACCTACACTGGTGAATCGGAATCTAATACTGGTCTCCCTGGAGCCACTCAAACCACAAGCTCTTAGGAGATTCACTCTTCTTGTACTTAAATCGGCATTCTCTATTTTGTATTCAATCCCGATGCAAATTCTGTCTTCATGGACAATGTGAAGGTCCAAGTGATACAGTAACCTGCACTGGTGAATCGGAATCTAATACTGGTCTCCCAGGAGCCGCTCAAACCACAAGCTCTTAGAAGATTCACACTTCTTGTACTTAAGTCGGCATTGTCCCTTTTGTATTCAAACCCGATGCAATTTCTGTGATTTATGGTCAATGTGTAGGTCCAAGGGATACAGTAAACCTGCACTAGCCCATCGGAACCTAATACTGGTCTCCCAGGACTCGCTCAATCCACAATCTCTTGGAAGATTTACTCTTCTTGTCCTTAAGTCGGCATTGTCCCTATTGTATTCAATCCCGATGTAATTTCGGTGTTTCATGGTCAATGTGGAGGTCCAAGGGATACAGTAAACCTGCACTGGTGCATCGGAATCTAATACTGGTGTCCCAGGAGCCGCTCAAACTACAAACTTTTAGAAGATTCACTCGTCTTGTACTTAAGTCGGCATTGTCCCTTTTGTATTCAAACCCGATGCGATTTATGTGTTTCATGGTGAATATGAAGGTCCAAGGGATACAGTAAACCTGCACTGGTACATCGAAATCTAATACTGGTCTCCCAGGAGCCGCTCAAAATACAAACTCTTAGAAGATTCACTCTTCTTGTACTTAAGGTTGCATTGTTCCTTTTGTATTCAATCCCGATGCGATATCTGTGTTTCATGGTCAATGTGAAGGTCCAAGGGATACAGTATACCTGCACTGGTGCATCGGAATGTCATAGTGATCTCCTAGGGGCCAGTCAAACCACATACTCTCAGAAGATTCACTCTTTTTGTACTTAAGTCGGCATTGTCCCTTTTGTATTGAAACCCGATGCGATATCTGTGTTTCATGGTCAATGTGAAGGTCCAAGGGATACAGTAAACCTGCACTGATATATCGTAATGTAATACTGTTCTCCCAGGAGCCGCTCAAATCACAAACTCTTAGAAGATTCACTCTTCTTGTACTTTAGTCGGTATTGTCCTTTTTTTTTCAAACCACATGCAATTTCTGTGTTTCATGGTCAATGTGAAGGTTCAAGGGATACAGTAAACCTCCACTGGTGCATCAGAATCTAATACTGGTCACCCTGGAGCCGCTCAAAGCACAAACTCTTAGAAGACTCACTCTTCTTGTACTTATAACGGCATTGTCCCTTTTGTATTCAATCCCAATTCAATTTCTGTGTTTCATGGTCAATGCGTGGTTCAAGGGATACAGTAAACCTGCATTTGTGCATCGGAATGTAATACTGGTCTCCCAGTAGCCATTCAAACCACAAGCACTTACAAGATTCACTCTTCTTGTACTTAAATCCGAATTCTCCATTTTGTATGCAATCCCGATGCAATTTCTGTGTTTCATGGTCAATGTGAACGTCCAAGGCATACAGTAAACCTACCCTGGTGCATCGGAATCTAATACTGGTCTCCCAGGAGCCGCTTAAACCACAAGCTCTTAGGAGATTCACACTTCTTGTACTTAAGTCGGCATTCTCTCTTTTGTATTCAATCCCGATGCAAATTCTGTGTTTCATGGTCAATGTGAAAGTCCAAGGGATACAGTAAACCTACACTGGTGCATCAGAATCTAATACTGGTCTCCCAGGACCCGCCCAAAGCACAAACTCTGGGAGATTAACTCCTCTTGTACTTAAGTCGGCATTGTCCATTTTGTATTCTATCCCGATGCAATTTCTGTGTTTCATGGTCAGTGTGAAGGTCCAAGGGATACAGTAAACCTACACTGGTGCATCGGAATCTAATACTGGTCTCCCAGGAGCCGCTCAAACCACAAGCTCTTAGGAGATTCACTCTTCTTGCACTTAAGTCGGCATTCTCTATTTTGTATTCAATCCCGATGCAAATTCTGTCTTTCATGGAAAATGTGAAGGTCCAGGCGATACAGTAAACCTGCACTGGTGCATCGGAATGTAATACTGGTCTCCTAGGAGCCGCTCAAATGACAATTTTTATTAGATTCACTCTTCTTGTACTTACGTCGGCATTGTGAATTTTGAATTCCATCCCATTGTGATTTCTGTTTTCATGGTCAATGTGAAGGTCCAAGGGATACAGTAAACCTGCACGTGTACATCGGAATCTAATACTTTTCTCCCAGGAGCCTCTCCAATCACAAACCCTTAGAAGATTTACTCTTCTTGTACTTAAGTCGGCTTAGTCCCTTTTGTATTCAATCCCGATGCAAATTTTGTGTTTCATGGTGAATGTGAAGGTCCAAGGGATCCAGTAAACCTGAACTGGTGCATCGGAATCTATTACTGGCCCCCAGGAGCCGCACAAACCACAATCTCTTAGAAGATTCACTCTTGTTGTAGTTAAGTCGACATTGTCCCTTTTGTTTTCGACCTCGATGCAATTTCTGTGTTTCAACGTCAATGTGAAGGTCCAAGGGATACAGTAAACCTGCACTGGTGCGTCGGAATCTAAAACTGGTCTCCCAGGAGCCGCTCAAACAACAAACTCTTAGAAGTTTTATTCTTCTTTATCTTACGTCGTCATTGTGCCTTTTGTATTCAATCCCAATGCGATTTCTCCGTTTCATGATCAATGTGATGGACCAATTGATACAGTAAACCTGCACTGGTGCTTCGGAATCCAATATTGGTCTCCCAGGAGCCGCTAAAATCACAAACTCTTTGAACATTCACTCTTCTTGTACTTAAGTCGGCATTGTCCATTTTGCATTCAATCCCGATGCAATTTCTGTGTTTCATGGTCAATGTGAAGGTCCAAGGGATACAGTAAACCTACACTGGTGAATCAGAATCTAATACTGGTCTCCCTGGAGCCGCTCAAAGCACAAACTCTTAGAAGACTCACTCTTCTTGTACTTATAACGGCATTGTCCCGTTTGTATTCAATCCCAATTCAATTTCTGTGTTTCATGGTCAATGCGTGGTTCAAGGGATACAGTAAACCTGCATTTGTGCATCGGAATGTAATACTGGTCTCCCAGTAGCTATTCAAACCACAAGCACTTACAAGATTCACTCTTCTTGTACTTAAATCCGAATTCTCCATTTTGTATGCAATCCCGATGCAATTTCTGTGTTTCATGGTCAATGTGAACGTCCAAGGCATACAGTAAACCTACACTGGTGCATCGGAATCTAATACTGGTCTCCCAGGAGCCGCTCAAACCACAAGCTCTTAGGAGATTCACACTTCTTGTACTTAAGTCGACATTCTCTATTTTGTATTCAATCCCGATGCAAATTCTGTCTTCATGGACAATGTGAAGGTCCAAGGGATACAGTAAACCTACACTGGTGCTTCGGAATCTACTACTAATCTCCCAGGAGCCGCTCAAATCACAAACTCTTAGAAGTTTCACTCTTCCTGTATTTAAATCGGCATTGTCCCTTTTGTATTCAAACCCGATGCAATTTCTGTGATTTATGGTCAATGTGTAGGTCCAAGGGATACAGTAAACCTGCACTGGTGCATCGGAATCTAATACTGGTGTCCCAGGGGCCGCTCAAACTACAAACTTTTAGAAGATTCACTCGTCTTGTACTTAAGTTGGCATTGTCCCTTTTGTATTCAAACCCGATGCGATTTATGTGTTTCATGGTGAATATGAAGGTCCAAGGGATACAGTAAACCTTCACTGGTACATCGAAATCTAATACTGGTCTCCCAAAAGCCGCTCAAAATACAAACTCTTAGAAGATTCACTCTTCTTGTACTTAAGGTAGCATTGTTCCTTTTGTATTCAATCCTGATGCGATATCTGTGTTTCATGATCAATGTGAAGGTCCAAGGGATACAGTATACCTGCACTGGTGCATCGGAATCTAATACTGGTCTCCCTGGAGCCGCTCATACTACAAACGTTTAGAAGATTCACTCGTCTTGTACTGAAGTTGGCATTGTCGCTTTTGTATTCAAACCCGATGCAATATCTGAGTTTCATAGTCAATGTGAAGGTCCAAATGATACAGTCAACCTGCACTGGTGCATCGCAATCTAATACTGGTCTCCCAGGAGCCGCTCAAACCACAAACTCTAAGAAGATTCACTCATCTCGTACTTAAGTCGGCATTGTCCATTTTGTATTCAATCCCGATGCAATTACTGTGTTTCATGCTCAATTTGAAGGTCCAAAAGATACAGTAAACCTGCACTGGTGAATCGAAATCTAAAACTGGTCTGCCTGGAGCCGTTCAAACCACAAACTCTTAGAAGATTAGCTCTTCTTGTACTTAAGTCGGCATTGTACATTTTGTTTTCAATCCCGATGCAATTTCTGTGTTTCATGCTCAATTTGAAGGTCCAAAAGATACAGTAAACCTGCACTGGTGAATCGGAATCTAATACTGGTCTGCCTGGAGCCGTTCAAAGTACAAACACTTAGAAGATCCACTCTTCTTGTACTTAAGTCGGCATTGTGCATTTTGTATTCAAACCCGATGCAATTTCTGTGATTTATGGTCAATGTGTAGGTCCAAGGGATACAGTAAACCTGCACTAGCCCATCGGAATCTAATACTGGTCTCCCAGGACTCGCCCAATCCACAATCTCTTGGAAGATTCACTCTTCTTGTCCTTAAGTCGGCATTGTCCCTATTGTATTCAATCCCGATGTAATTTCGGTGTTTCATGGTCAATGTGGAGGTCCAAGGGATACAGTAAACCTGCACTGGTGCATCGGAATCTAATACTGGTGTCCCAGGGGCCGCTCAAACTACAAACTTTTAGAAGATTCACTCGTCTTGTACTTATGTTGGCATTGTCCCTTTTGTATTCAAACCCGATGCGATTTATGTGTTTCATGGTGAATATGAAGGTCCAAGGGATACAGTAAACCTTCACTGGTACATCGAAATCTAATACTGGTCTCCCAAAAGCCGCTCAAAATACAAACTCTTAGAAGATTCACTCTTCTTGTACTTAAGGTAGCATTGTTCCTTTTGTATTCAATCCCGATGCGATATCTGTGTTTCATGATCAATGTGAAGGTCCAAGGGATACAGTATACCTGCACTGGTGCATCGGAATCTAATGCTGGTCTCCCTGGAGCCGCTCATACTACAAACGTTTAGAAGATTCACTCGTCTTGTACTGAAGTTGGCATTGTCGCTTTTGTATTCAAACCCGATGCAATATCTGAGTTTCATAGTCAATGTGAAGGTCCAAATGATACAGTCAACCTGCACTGGTGCATCGCAATCTAATACTGGTCTCCCAGGAGCCGCTCAAACCACAAACTCTAAGAAGATTCACTCATCTCGTACTTAAGTCGGCATTGTCCATTTTGTATTCAATCCCGATGCAATTACTGTGTTTCATGCTCAATTTGAAGGTCCAAAAGATACAGTAAACCTGCACTGGTGAATCGAAATCTAAAACTGGTCTGCCTGGAGCCGTTCAAACCACAAACTCTTAGAAGATTAGCTCTTCTTGTACTTAAGTCGGCATTGTACATTTTGTTTTCAATCCCGATGCAATTTCTGTGTTTCATGCTCAATTTGAAGGTCCAAAAGATACAGTAAACCTGCACTGGTGAATCGGAATCTAATACTGGTCTGCCTGGAGCCGTTCAAAGTACAAACACTTAGAAGATCCACTCTTCTTGTACTTAAGTCGGCATTGTGCATTTTGTATTCAAACCCGATGCAATTTCTGTGATTTATGGTCAATGTGTAGGTCCAAGGGATACAGTAAACCTGCACTAGCCCATCGGAATCTAATACTGGTCTCCCAGGACTCGCCCAATCCACAATCTCTTGGAAGATTCACTCTTCTTGTCCTTAAGTCGGCATTGTCCCTATTGTATTCAATACCGATGTAATTTCGGTGTTTCATGGTCAATGTGGAGGTCCAAGGGATACAGTAAACCTGCACTGGTGCATCGGAATCTAATACTGGTGTCCCAGGGGCCGCTCAAACTACAAACTTTTAGAAGATTCACTCGTCTTGTACTTAAGTTGGCATTGTCCCTTTTGTATTCAAACCCGATGCGATTTATGTGTTTCATGGTGAATATGAAGGTCCAAGGGATACAGTAAACCTTCACTGGTACATCGAAATCTAATACTGGTCTCCCAAAAGCCGCTCAAAATACAAACTCTTAGAAGATTCACTCTTCTTATACTTAAGGTAGCATTGTTCCTTTTGTATTCAATCCCGATGCGATATCTGTGTTTCATGATCAATGTGAAGGTCCAAGGGATACAGTATACCTGCACTGGTGCATCGGAATCTAATACTGGTCTCCCTGGAGCCGCTCATACTACAAACGTTTAGAAGATTCACTCGTCTTGTACTGAAGTTGGCATTGTCGCTTTTGTATTCAAACCCGATGCAATATCTGAGTTTCATAGTCAATGTGAAGGTCCAAATGATACAGTCAACCTGCACTGGTGCATCGCAATCTAATACTGGTCTCCCAGGAGCCGCTCAAACCACAAACTCTAAGAAGATTCACTCATCTCGTACTTAAGTCGGCATTGTCCATTTTGTATTCAATCCCGATGCAATTACTGTGTTTCATGCTCAATTTGAAGGTCCAAAAGATACAGTAAACCTGCACTGGTGAATCGAAATCTAAAACTGGTCTGCCTGGAGCCGTTCAAACCACAAACTCTTAGAAGATTAGCTCTTCTTGTATTTAAGTCGGCATTGTACATTTTGTTTTCAATCCCGATGCAATTTCTGTGTTTCATGCTCAATTTGAAGGTCCAAAAGATACAGTAAACCTGCACTGGTGAATCGGAATCTAATACTGGTCTGCCTGGAGCCGTTCAAAGTACAAACACTTAGAAGATCCACTCTTCTTGTACTTAAGTCGGCATTGTGCATTTTGTATTCAATCCCGATGCAATTTTGTGTGTTTCATGGTCAATGTGAAGGTCAAAGGGATACAGTAAACGTGCACTGGTGCATCGGAATCTAATACAGGTCTCCCAGTAAGCGCTCAAAACTTAAATTCTTCGAAGATTAGAACTACTTGTGCTTAAATTGGCATTGTGAGTTTTGAATTCAATCCCGATGGGATTTCTGTGTTTCATGGTTAATGTGAAGGTCCTAGGGATACAGTAAGCCTGCACTGGTGCATCGGAATCTAATACTGGTCTGCCAGGAGCCGCTCAAACCACTAACTCTTAGATGATTCACTCTTCTTGTACTTAAAACGGCATTGTGCCTTTTGTATTCAATCCCGATGCAATTTCTGTTTTTCATGGTCAATGTGAAGGTCCAAGGGATACAGTAAACCCGCACTGGTGCATCGGAATCTAATACGTGTCTGCCAGGAGCCGCTCCAACCACAAACTCTTAGAACATTCACTCTTCTAGTACGTAAATCGGCATTTTGCATTTTGTATTCAATCCCGATGCAATTTCTGTGTTTCATGGTCAATGTGTAGGTCCAAATGATACAGTCAACCAGCACTGGTCGATCGGAATCTAATACTGGTCTGCCAGGAGCCGCTCAAAGCACAAACTCTTAGAAGAATCACAGTTCTTGTACTTAAGTCGGCATTGTGCCTTTTGTATTCAATCCCAATGCAATTTCTATGTTTCATGATCAATGAGAATGTCCAAGGTATACAGTAAACCTGCACTGCTGCATCGGAATCTAATACTGGACTCCCATGAGCCGCTCAAACCACAAACTCTTTGAAGAGTCACTCTTCTTGTACTTAAGTCGTCATTGTGGCTTTTGTATTCAATCCCGATGCGATTTCTGTGTTTCATCGTCAATGTGAAGGTCCAAAGGATACAGTAAACCTGCACTGGTGCATCGGAATCTAATACTGGTCGCTCAGGAGCCGCTGAAACCACAAACTCTTTGAAAATTCAACTTCTTTAACTGAAGTCGGCATTGTCCCATTTGTATTCAATCCCGATGCAATTACTGTGTTTCATGCCCAATTTGAAGGTCCAAAGGGTACAGTAAACCTGCACTGGTGAATCGGAGTCTAATACTGGTCTGCCTGGAGCCGTTCAAAGTACAAACACTTAGAAGATTCACTCTTCTTGTACCTAAGTCGGCATTCTGCCTTTTGTATTAAATCCCGATACAATTTCTGCGATTCATGCTCAATGTGAAGGTCCAAGGGATACAGTAAACCTGCACTGGTGCATCGGAATCTAATACTGGTCTGCCAGAAGCCGCTCCAACGACAAACTTTTAGAAAATTCACCTTCTTGTAGTTAGGTCGGCATTGTCCGTTTTGTATTCAATCCCGATGCAATTTCTGTGTTTCATGGTCAATGTGAAGGTCAAAGGGATACAGTAAACGTGTACTGGTGCATCGGAATGTAATACAGGTCTCCAGGAAGCGCTCAAAGCTTAAAGTCTTCGAAGATTAAAACTACTTGTGCTTAAGTTGGCATTGTGAGTTCTGTATTCAATCCCGATGCGATTTCTGTGTTTCATGGTTAATGAGAAGGTCCAAGGGATACAGTAAGCCTGCACTGGTGCATCGGAATCTAATACTGGTCTGCCAGTAGCCGCTGAAACCACTAACTCTTAGAAGATTCACTCTTCTTGTCCTTAAGTCGGCATTGTGCCCTTTATATTCAATCCCGATGCAATATCTGTGTTTCATGGTCAATGTGAAGGTCCAAGGGATACAGTAAACCCGCACTGGTGCATCGGAATCTAATACTGGTCTCCCAGGAGCCGCTCAAACCACAAAGTCATATAAGATTCACTCTTCTTGTACTTAAGTCGTCATTGTGGCTTTTGTATTCAATCCCGATGCGATTTCTGTGTTTCATCGTCAATGTGAAGGTCCAAAGGATACAGTAAACGTGCACTGGTGCATCGAAATCTAATACAGGTCTCCCAGGAAGCGCTCAAAGCTTAAAGTCTTCGAAGATTAATACTACTTGTGCTTAAGTTGGCATTGTGAGTTTTGTATTCAATCCCGATGCGATTTCTGTGTTTCATGGTTAATTTGAAGGTCCAAAAGATACTGTAAACCTGCACTGGTGAATCGGAATCTAATACTGGTCTACCTGGAGCCGTTCAAAGTACAAACACTTAGAAGATTCATTCTTCTTGTACCTAAGTCGGCCTTGTCCCTTTTGAATTCATTCCCGATGCAATTTCTGTGTTTCCTGCTCAATGTGTGGCTCCAAATGATACAGTCAACCAGCACTGGTCCATCGGAATCTAATACTGGTCTGCCAGGAGCCGCTCAAAGCACAAACTCTTATAAGAATCACTGTTCTTGTACTTAAGTCGGCATTGTGCCTTTGTATTCAATCCCGATGCAATTTCTATGTTTCACGGTCAATGAGAATGTCCAAGGTATACAGTAAATTTGCACTGGTTCATCGAAATCTAATACTGGTCTCCCATGAGACGCTCAAACCACAAATTCTTAGAAGATTCACTCTTCTTGTACTTAAGTCGGCATTCTGCGTTTTGTATTCAATCCCGATGCAATATCTGAGTTTCATAGTCAATGTGAAGGTCCAAATGATACAGTCAACCTGCACTGGTGCATCGCAATGTAATACTGGTCTCCCAGGAGCCGCTCACAGCACAAACTCTTAGAAGATTCACTCTTCTTGCACTTAAGTCGACATTGTGCCTAATGTATTTAATCCCGATGCAATTTCTGTGGTTCACGGTCAATGTGAAGGTCCAAGGGATACAGTAAACCCGCACTGGTGCATCGGAACCTAATACTGGTCTCCCAGGAGCCGCTCAAACCACTAATTCTTAGATGAATCACTCTTCTTGTACTTAAGTCGGCATTGCGACTATTGTATTCAATCCCGATACAATTTCTGTGTTTCATGGTCAATGTGAAGGTCCAAGGGATACAGTAAACCCGCACTGGTGCATCGGAATCTAATACTGATCTCCCAGGAGCCGCTCAAACCACAAAGTCTTATAAGATTCTCTCTTCTTGTACCTAAACCGGCCTTGTCCCTTTTGTATTCATTCCCGATGCAATTTCTGTGTTTCCTGCTCAATGTGAAGGTCCAAGGGATACAGTAAACCTGGACTGGTGAATCGGAATCTAGTACTGGTCTCCGTGGAGCCGTTCAAAGTACAAACTCTTAGAAGATTCACTCTTCTTGTACTTAAGTCTGCATTGTGCTTTTTGTATTCAATCCCGATGCAATTTCTGTGTATCGTGGTCAATATGAAGGTCCAAGGGATACAGTATACCTGCACTGGTGCATCGGAATCTAATACTGGTCTCCCAGGAACCGCTGAAAGCACAAACTCTTAGAAGATTCATTCTTCTTGTACTTAAGTCGGCATTGTCCGTTTTGTATTCAATCCGAATGCAATTTCTGTATTTCATGGTCAATGTGAAGATCCAAGGGATACAGTAAACCTCCACTGGTGCATCGGAATCTCATACTGGTCTCCCAGGAGCCACTCAAAGCACAAACCCCTCGAAGATTCCCTCTTCTTTTACATAAGTCGGTATTGTGCATTTTGTATTCAATCCCGATGCAATTTCTATGTTTCATGGACAATGAGAATGTCAAAGGGATACAGTAAACCTGCACATGTTCATCGAAATCTTATACTGGTCTCCCATGAGCCGCTCAAAGCTGAAACTCTTAGAAGATTCACTCTTTTGTATTTAAGTCGCCATTGTTCCTTTTGTATTCAATCCCGATGCGATGTCTGTGTTTCATGGTCAATATGAAGGTCAAAGGGATACAGTAAACGTGCTCTGGTGCATCGGAATCTAATACAGGTCTCCCAGGAGACGCCCAAAGCACATACTCTTCATAGATTCACATTACTTGTGCTTAAGTCGGCATTGTGACTATTGTATTCAATCCCGATGCAATTTCTGTGTTTCATGGTCAATGTGAAGGTCCTAGGGATACAGTAAACCTGACTGGTGCATCGGAAACTAAAACTGGTCTCCCAGGAGCAGCTGTAAGCACAAACTCCTAGAGGGTTATTTCTACTTGTACTTAAGTCGGCATTGTCCCTTTTGTATTCAATCCGAATGCAATTTCTGTGTTTCATGGTCAATGTGAAGATCCAAGGGATACAGTAAACCTCCACTGGTGCATCGGAATCTCATACTGGTCTCCCAGGAGCCGCTCAAAGCACAAACCCCTCGAAGATTCCCTCTTCATTTACATAAGTCGGAATTGTGCATTTTGTATTCAATCGCGATGCAATTTCTGTGTTTCACGGTCAATGTGAAGGTCCAAGGGACACAGTAAACCTGCACTGGTGCATCGGAATCTGATACTGGTCTCCCAGGAACCGCTCAAACCACAAACTCTTAGAAGATTCACTCTTTATTGTACTTAAGTCGGCATTGTCCATTTTGTATTCAATCCCGATGCAATTACTGTGTTTCATGCTCAATTTGAAGGCCCAAAAGATACAGTAAACCTGCGCTGGTGAATCGGAATCTAATACTGGTGTGCCTGGAGCCGTTCAAACCACAAACTCTTAGAAGATTAGCTCTTCTTGTACTTAAGTCGGCATTGTCCATTTTGTATTCAACCCCGATGCAATTTCTGTGTTTCATCCTCAATTTGAAGGTCCAAAAGATACAGTAAACCTGCACTGGCGAATCGGAATCTAATACTGGTCTGCTTGGAGCCGTTCAAAGTACAAACACTTAGACGATTCACTCTGCTTGTAGTTAAGTCGACATTGTCCCTTTTGTATTCAATCTCCATGCAATTTCTGTAATTCATGGTCAATGTGACGGTCAAAGGGATACAGTAAACGTGCACTGGTGCATTGCAATTTAATACAGGTCTCCCAGGAGACGCTCAAAGCTTAAAGTCTTCGAAGATTCACACCACTTGTGCTGAAGTTGGCATTGTGAGTTTTGTATTCAATCCCGATGCGATTTCTGTGTTTCATGGTCAATGTGAAGGTCCAAGGGATACAGTAAGCATGGACTGGTGCATCGGAATCTAATACTCGTCTGCCAGGAGCCGCTCAAACCACAAACTTCTTGTACCTAAGTTGGCATTGTGCCCTTTGTATTCAATCCCGATGCAATTTCTGTGATTCATGGTCAATGTGAAATCCAAGGGATATAGTAAACCTGCACTGGTGCATCGGAATCTAATACTGGTCTCCCAGGAGCCGCTCAAACCACAAATTCTTAGACGATTCGCTCTTCTAGTACTTTTGTTGGCATTGTGCCTTTTGTATTCAATCCCGATGCAATTTCTGTGATTCATGGACAATGTGAAGGTCCAAGGGATACAGTAAACCTGCACTGGTGCATCGGAATCTAATACTGGTCTTCCAGGAGCCGCTGAAAGCACAAACTCTTAGAAGATCACTCTTCTTGTACTTAAGTCAGCATTGTGCCTTTTGTATTCAATCCCGTTGCAATTTCTGTGTTTCATGGTCAATGAGAAGGTCCAAGGGATACGTTAAACCTGCGGTGGTTCATCGGAATCGAATACTGGTCTCCCATCAGCTTCTCAAACCACAAACTCTTAGGAGATACACTCTTCTTGTACTTAAGTCTGCATTGTGCCTTTTCCAGTCAATCCCTATGCGATATCTGTTTTTCATGGTCAACGTGAAGGTCCAAGGGATAGAGTAAACCTGCACTGGTGCATCGGATTCTAATACTGGTCTCCCAGGAGCCGCTCAAAGCACAAACTCTTAGAAGATTCATTCTTTTTGTACTTAAGTCGGCATTTTTTCTTTTGTAATCAATGCCGATACGATATCTGTGTTTCATGTCCAATGTGAATGTCCAAGGGATACAGTAAACCTGCACTGGTGCATCGGAATCTAATACTGGTCTCTCAGGAGCCGCTCAAACTACAAACTCTTAGAAAATTCACCTTCTTGTACTTAAGTCGGCATTGTGCCTTATGTATTCTATCCCGATGCAATTTCTGTGTTTCATGGTCAATGTGAAGGTCCAAGGGATACAGTTAACCTGCACTGGTGCATCGGAATCTAATACTGGTCTCTCAGGACCCGCTCAAACTACAAACTCTTAGAAAATTCACCTTCTTGTACTTAAGTCGGCATTGTGCCTTATGTATTCAATCCCGATGCAATATCTGTGTTTCATGCTCAATGTGAAGGTCCAAGGGATATAGTAAACCTGCACAGGTGAATCGGAATCTAATACTGATCTCCCTGTAGCTGTTCAAATTACAAACTCTTAGAAGATTCACTCTTCTTGTACTTCAGTCGGCATTGTGCCTTTTCTAATCAATCCCGATGCAATTTCTGTGTGTTATGGTCAATGTGAAGGTCCAAGGGATACAGTAAACCTGCACTGGTGCATCGGAATCTAATACTGGTCTCCCAGGAGCAGCTGAAAGCACAAGTTCCTAGAGGATTATTTCTTCTTGTACTGAAGTTGGCATTGTCCCTTTTATATACAACCCGGATGCAATTTCTGTTTTTCATGCTCAATGTGAAGGTCCAAGGGATACAGTAAACCTGCACAGGTGAATCGAAATCTAATACTGATCTCCCTGTAGCCGTTCAAATTACCAACACTTAGAAGATTCACTCTTCTTGTACTTCAGTCGGCATTGTGCCTTTTCTATTCAATCCCGATGCAATTTCTGTGTGTTATGGTCAATTTGAAGGTCCAAGGAATACAGTAATCCTGCACTGGTGCATCGGAATCTAATACTTGTCCTCCATCAGCCGCTCAAACCACAAACTCTTAGAATATTCACTCTTCTTGTACTTAAGTCGGCATTCAGCCTTATGTATTCAATCCCGATGCAATTTCTGTGTTTCATGGTCAATGTGAAGGTCCAAGGGATACAGTAAACCTACACTGGTGCATCGGAAACTAATACTGGTCTCTCAGGAGGCGCTCAAACCACAAACTCTTCGATGATTCACACTACTTGTGCATAAGTTGGTATTGTGAGTTTTGTATTCAATCAGGATGCAATTACTGTGTATCATGGCCAATGTGAAGGTCCGAGGGATACAGTAAACCTGCACTGGTGCATCGGAACCTAATACTGGTCTGCGAGATGCAGCGCAAACCACAAACTCTTTGAAGATTTACCCTTCTTGTACTGAAGTCGGCATTGTGCCTTTTGTATTCAATCCCGATGCTATATCCGTGTTTCATAGGCAATATGAAGGTCCACGGGATACAGTAAACCTGCACTGGTGCATCGGAATCTAATACTGGTCACCCAAGAGCCGCTGAAAGCTCAAACTCCTAGAAGATTCATTCTTCTTGTACGTAAGTCCTCACTGTCCATATTGTATTCAATCCCGATGCAAATTCTATGTTTCATGGTCAATGTGAAAGTCCAAATGACACAGTCAACCTGCACTGGTTCATCGGAATGTAATAATGGCCTCCCAGGAGCCGGTCAAAGCACAAACACTTAGAAGATCACTCTGCTTGTATTTTAGTCGGCATTGTGCCTTTTTTATTCAATCCCGATGCAATCTCTGTGTTTCATGGTCAATGAGTAGGTCCAGGGGATACGGTAAATTTGCACTGGTTCATCGGAATCTAATACTGGTCTCCCATGAGCCGCTCAAACCACAAACTCTTAGAAGATTTCCTCATCTTAAACTTAAGAAGGCATTGTGCCTTTTCTATTATATCCCGATGCGATTTCTGTGTTTCATGGTCAATGTGAAGGTCCAAGAGATACAGTGAACCTGCGCTGGTGCATCGGAATCTAATACTGGTCTCCCAGGAGCCGCTAAAATCACAAACTCTTAGAGGATCCATTCTTCTTGTACTTAAGTCGGCATTGTCCCTTTTGTATTCAATCTCGATGCAATTTCTGTGTTTCATGGTCAATTTGAAGGTCCAAATGATACAGTCAACCTGCATTGGTCATCGGAATCTAATACTGGTCTCCAAGGAGCTGCTCAACCCACAAACTCTTAGAAACTTCACTCTCATTGTACTTAAGGCAAAATTGTCTCTTTTGTATTCATTCCCGATGCAATTTCTGTGTTTCGTGCTCTATGTGAAGGTCCAAGGGATACAGTAAACCTGGACTGGTAAATCGGAATCTAATACTGTTCTCCCTGGAGCCGTTCAAAGTACAAACTCTTAGAAGATTCACTCTTCTTGTACTTAAGTCTGTATTGTGCATTTTGTATTCAATCCCGATGCAATTTCTGTGATTCATGGTCAATATGAGTGTCCAAGGGATACAGTATACCTGCACTGGTGCATCGGAATCTAATACTGGTCTCCCAGTAGCCGCTCAAAACACAAACTCCTAGAAGATTCATTCTTCTTGTACTTATGTCGCCATTGTCCATTTTGTATTCAATCCCAACGCAATTTCCGTGATTCATGGTCAATATGAAGGTCCAAGGGATACAGTTATCCGGCACTGGTGCATCGGAAAATAATACTGGTCTCCCATGGGCCACTAAAACCACAAATTCTTAGAAGATTCACTCTTCTTGTACTTAAGTCGTAATTGTGCCTTTTCTATTCAATCCCGATGCGATTTATGTGCTTCATGGTCAATTTGAAGGTGCAAGGAATACAGTACACCTGCACTGGTGCATCGGAGTGTAATACTGGTCTCTCAGGAGCCGCTCAAACCACAAACTTTTAGAAAATTCACCTTCTTGTACCTAAGTCGGCATTGTCCCTTTTGTATTCAATCCCGATGCAATTTCTGTGTGTCATGGTCAATGTGAAGGTCCAAGGGACACAGTAAACCTGCACTGGTGCATCGGAATCTAATACTTGTCACCCAGGAGCAACTGAAAGCACAAACTCCTAGAGGATTATTTCTTCTTGTACTTAAGTCGGCATTGTCACTTTTGTATTCAATCGGGATGCAATATCTGTGTTCCTGGTCAATGTGAAGGTCCAAGTGATACAGTAAACCTGCACTGGAACATCGGGTTCTAATACTGGTCTCTCAGAAGCTGCACAAACCACAAAATCGTAGAAAATTCACCTTCTTGTACTTAAGTCGGCATTGTCCCTTTTGTTTTCAATCCCGATGCAAGTTCTGTGATTCATGGTGCATGTGAAAAGCCAAGGGATACACTAATCCTGCACTGTGCATCGGAATATAATACAGGTCTCCCAGGAGCCTCTGAAGGCACAAATTCTTAGAAGATTCACTCTTCTTGAACTTAAGTCCGCATAGTGCATTTTGTGTTCAATCCCGATGCAATTTCTGCGTTTCATAGTCAATGTGAAGGTCAAAATGATACAGTAAAACTGCACTGGTGCATCGGAATCTTATACTGGTCTCCCAGGAGCCCCTCAAAGCACAAACTCTTAGAAGATTCACTCTTCTTGTACTTAAGTCGGTATTGTACATTTTGTATTCAATCCCGATGCAGTTTCTATGTTTCATGGTCAATGAGAATGTCCAAGGTATACAGTAAACCTGCACTGGTTCATCGGAATCAAATACTGGGAGCCCACGAGCCGCTCAACCCACAAACTCTTAGAAAATTCACTTTTCTTGTACTTATGTCGTAATTGTCCCTTTCGTAAACAATCCAGATGCAATTTCTGTGATACATGGTCAATGTGAAGGTCCAAGGGATACAAAAAAAATGCACTGGTGCATCGGAATGTAATACTGGTCTGCCAGGAGCCGCTCCAACCACGAACTCTTATAAGACTCACTCTTCTTGTACTTAAGTCGGCATTGTGCCTTTTGTATTCAATCCCGAAGCAATTTCTGGGTTTCATACACAACGTGAAGGTCCAAGGGATACAGGAAACCTCCACTGGTGCATCGGAATAAAATACTGGTCTCCAAGGAGCCGCCCAAACCACAAACTCTTAGAAGATTCACTCTTCTTGTACTTAAGTCATCATTGTCCGTTTTGTATTCAATCCCGATGCAATTTCTGTGTTTTATGGTCAATGTGAGGGTCCAAGGGATACAGTAAACCTACACTGGTGCATCGCAATCTAATACTGGTCTGCCAGGAGCCGCTCCAACCACAAACCCTTAGAAGATTCATTCTTCTTGTACTTAAGTCGGCATTGTCCCTTTTGTATTCAATCTCGACGCAATTTCTGTGTTTAGTGGTGAATGTGAAAGTCAAAGGGATACAGTAAACATGCTCTGGTGCATCGGAATCTAATACAGGTCTCCCAGGAGCCGCTTAAAGCACAAACTCTTCGAAGATTCACTTTACTTGTGCTTATGTTGGGATTGTGAGTTTCGTATTCAATCCCGATGCAATTTCTGTGTTTCATAGTAAATGTGAAGGTCCAAGGGATACAGTAAACCTGCACTGGTGCATCGGAATCTAATATTGGTCTCTCAGGAGCCGCTCAGAGCACAAATTTTTAGTGAATTCACCTTCCTGTACTTAAGTCGGCATTGTCAATTTTGTATTCAATCCCGATGGAATTTCTGTGTGTCATGGTCAAAGTGAAGGTCCAAGGGATAATGTAAACCTGCACTGGTGCATCGGAATCTAATACTGGTCTCCCAGGAGCAGCTGAAAGCACAAACTCCTAGAGGATTATTTCTTCCTGTACTTAAAACGGCATTGTCACTTTTGTATTCAATCCGGATGCAATTTCATTGTTTCATGGTCAATGTGAAGGTCCAAGGGATACAGTAAACCTGCACTGGTGCATCGGGGTCTAATACTGGTCTCTCAGGAGCCGCTCAAACCACAAAATCGTAGAAAATTCACCTTCTTCTACTTAACTTGGCATTGTCCTTTTGTATTCATTCCCGATGCAATTTCTGCGATTCATGGTCAATGTGAAAAGCCAAGGGATACAGTAACCCTGCACTGGTGCATCGGTAATAATACAGGTCTCCCAGGAGCCTCTGAAGGCGCAAACTTTTAGAAGATTCACTCTTCTTGTACTTAAGTCGGCGTGGTGCATTTTGTATTCAATCCCGATGCAATTTCTGTGTTTCATAGTCAATGTGAAGGTCAAAATGATCCAGTATATCTGCACTGGTGCATCGGAATCTGATACTGGTCTCCCAGGAGCCCCTCAATGCACAAACTCTTAGAAGATTCACTCTTCTTGTACTTAAGTCGTCATTGTGCATTTTGTATTCAATCCCGATGCGGTTTCTGTGTTTCATGATCAATGTGAAGGTCCAAGGGATACAGTAAACCTGCACTGGTGCATCGGAATCTAATACAGGTCTCTCAGGAGCCGCTCAAACCAGAAACTCTTCGATGATTCACACTACTTGTGCATAAGTTGGTAATGTGAGTTTTGTATTCAATCAGGATGAAATTTTTGTGTTTCTTGGCCAATGTGAAGGTCCAAGGGATACAGTAAACCTGCGCTGGTGCATCGGAATCTAATACTGGGCTCCCATGAACCCCTCAAACCACAAACTCTTAGAAGACTCACTCTTCTTGTACTTAAGTCGTCATTGTGCCTTTTGTATTCAATCCCGATGCGATATCTGTGTTTTATCGTCAATGTGAAGGTCCAAGGGATACCGTAAACCTGCACTGGTGCATCGGAATCTAATACTGCGCTCCCATGATCCCCTCAAACCACAAACCCTTAGAAGATTCACTCTTCTTGTACTTAAGTCGTCATTGTGCCTTTTTTATTTAATCCCGATGCGATATCTGTGTTTTATCGTCAATGTGAAGGTCCAAGGGATACCGTAAACGTGCACTGGTGCATCGGAATCTAATACTGGTCTCTCAGGAGCCGCTCAAACCACAAACTCTTAGAAAATTCACCTTCTTGTACTTAAGTCGGCATTGTCCCTTTTTTATTCAATCCCGATGCAATTTCTATGTTTCACGGTGAATGTGAAGGTCAAAGGGATACAGTAAACGTGCACTGGTGCATCGGAATCTAATACAGGTCTCCCGGGACACGCTCAAAGCACAAACTCCTTTCAGATTCACACTACTTGTGCTTACGTTGGCATTGTGAGTTTTGTTTTCAATCCCGATGCAATTTCTGTGTTTCATGGTCAATGCGAAGGTCCAAGGGATACAGTAAACCTGCACTGGTGCATCGGAATCTAATACTGGTCTGCCAGGAGCCGCTCGAAGCACAAACTCTTAGAAGATTCACTCTTCTTGCACTTAAGTCGACATTGTGCCTTATGCATTTAATCCCGATGCGATTTCTTTGATCCAGGTCAATGTGAAGGTCCAAGGGATACAGTAAACCTACACTGGTGCATCGGAATCTAATACTGGTCTCTCAGGAGCCGCTCAAACCACAAACTCTTCGATGATTCACACTACTTGTGCATAAGTTGGTATTGTCAGTATTGTATTCAATCAGGATGCAATTACTGTGTATCATGGCCAATGTGAAGGTCCGAGGGATACAGTAAACCTGCACTGGTGCATCGGAATCTAATACTGGTCTGCCAGAAGGAGCACAAACCACAAACTCTTTGAAGATTCACCCTTCTTGTACTGAAGTCGGCATTGTGCCTTTTGTATTCAATCCCGATGCTATATCCGTGTTTCATAGTCAATATGAAGGTCCAAGGGATACAGTAAACGTGCACTGGTGCATCGGAATCTAATACTGGTCACCCAAGAGCAGCTGAAAGCTCAAACTCCTAGAAGATTCATTCTTCTTGTACGTAAGTCCTAATTGTCCATATTGTATTCAATCATGATGCAAATTCTGTGTTTCATGGACAATGAGAAGGTCCAAGGGATACGTTAAACCTGCGCTGGTTAATCGGAATCTAATACTGGTCTCCCATGAGCCGCTCAAACGACAAGCTCTTAGAAGATTCATTCTTTTTGTACTTAAGTCGGCATTGTTCCTTTTGTAATTAATGCCGATACGACATCTGTGTTTCATGTCCTATGTGAAGGTCCAAGAGATGCAGTAAACCTGCACTGGCGCATCGGAATCTAATACTGGTCTCTCAGGAGCCGCTCAAACCACAAACTCTTAGAAAATTCACCCTCTTGTACTTAAGTCTGCATTGTGCCTTTTGTATTCAATCCCGATTCAATTTCTGTGCTTCATGGTCAATGTGAAGGTCCAAGGGATACAGTATAATTGCACTGGTACATCGGAATCTAATACCGGTCTCCCAGGAGCCGCTGAAAGCAAAAACTCCTAGAAGATTCATTCTACTTGTACTGAAGTCGGCATTATCCTTTTTGTATTAAATTCCGATGCAATTTCTGTGTTTCATGGTCAATGTGAAGTTCCAAATGACACAGTCTACCTGCACTGGTGCATCGCAATCTAATACTGGTCTCCCAGGAGCCGCTCAAAGCACAATCTCTTAGAAAATTCACTCTTCTTGCACTTAAGTTGACATTGTGCCTTATGTATTCAATCCCGATGCAATTTCTGTGTTTCATGGTCAATGTGAAGGTCTGAGGGATACAGTAAACCTGCACTGGTGCATCGGAATGTAATATTTTGTCTCCCAGGAGCCGCTCAAACCACAAACTCTTAGAAGATTCACTCTTATTGTACTTAAATCGGCATTGTCCCTTTTGTATTCGATCCCGATGCAATTTCTGTCCTTCATGCTCAATTTGAAGGCCCAAAAGATACAGTAAACCTGCACTGGTGAATCAAAAACTAATAGTGGTCTCCCTGGAGCCGTTCAAAGTACAAACTCTTAGTGGATTCACTCTTCTTGTACTTAAGTCGGCATTGTCCATTTTGTATTTAATCCCGATGCGTTTTCTGTTCTTCATGCTCAGTTTGAAGGTCCAAAAGATACAGTAAACCTGCACTGGTGAATCAAGATCTAATAGTGGTCTCCCTGGAGCCGTTCAAAGTACAAACTCTTAGTAGATTCACACTTCTTGTACATAAGTCGGCATTGTGCCTTTTGTATTCAATCCCGATGCAATTTCTGTGATACATGGTCAATGTGAAGGTCCAAGGGATACAATAAACCTGCACTGGTGCATCGGAATCTAATACTGGTCTCTCAGGAGCCGCTGAAAGCACAAACCCCTAGAAGATTCACTCTTCTTGTACTGAAGTCGGTATTGGCCTTTTGTATTCAATCCTGATGCAATTTCTGTGTTTAATGGTCAATGTGAAGGTCAAAGGGATACAGTAAACGTGCTCTGGTGCATCGGAATCTAATACAGGACTCCCAAAAGCCGATTAAATCACAAACTCTTCCAAGATTCACATTACTTGTGCTTAAGTTGGCATTGTGAGTTTTGTATTCAATCCCGATGCAATTTCTGTGTGTCATGGTAAATGTGAATGTCCAAGGGATACAAAAAACCTGCACTGGTGCATCGGAATGTGATACTGGTCTGCCAGGAGCCGCTCCAACCACGAACTCTTATAAGACTCACTCTTCGTGTACTTAAGTCGGCATTGTGCTTTTGTATTCAATCCCGAAGCAATTTCTGGGTTTCATACACAATGTGAAGGTCCAAGGGATACAGTAAACCTCCTCTGGTGCATCGGAATAAAATACTGGTCTCCCAGGAGCCGCCCAAACCACAAACTCTTAGAAGATTCACTCTTCTTGTACTTAAGTCATCATTGTCCGTTTTGTATTCAATCATGATGCAATTTCTGTGTTTCATGGTCAATGTGAGGTTCCAAGGGATACAGTAAACCTACACTGGTGAATCGGAATCTAATACTGGTCTCTCAGGAGCCGCTGAAAGCACAAACCCCTAGAAGATTCACTCTTCTTGTACTGAAGTCGGTATTGGCCTTTTGTATTCAATCCTGATGCAATTTCTGTGTTTTGTGGTGAATGTGAAAGTCAAAGGGATACAGTAAACATGCTCTGGTGCATCGGAATCTAATACAGGTCTCCCAGGAGCCGCTTAAAGCACAAACTCTTCGAAGATTCACTTTACTTGTGCTTATGTTGGCATTGTGAGTTTCGTATTCAATCCCGATGCAATTTCTGTGTTTCATAGTAAATGTGAAGGTCCAAGGGATACAGTAAACCTGCACTGGTGCATCGGAATCTAAAACTGGTATATCAGGAGCCGCTCAAACCACAAATTCTTAGAAAATTCACCTTCTTGTACTTAAGTCGGCATTGTCCCTTTTGAATTCAATCCCGATGCAATTTCTGTGATTTGTGGTCAATGTGAAGGTCCAAGGTATACAGTAATCGAGCACTGGTGCATGGGAATGTAATACTGGACTCCCAGGAGCCGCTCAAAGCACAAACTCTTAGAAGATTCACTCTTCTTGATCTTTAGCCGGTATTGTGCATTTTGTATTCAATCCCGGTGCAATTTCTATGTTTCATGGTCAATGATAATGTCCAAGGGATTCAGGAAACCTGCACTGGTTCATCGGAATCTAATACCGGTCTCCCATGAGCTGCTAAAATCACAAACTCTTAGAAGATTCACTCTTCTTGTACTTAAGTCGGCGTGGTGCATTTTGTATTCAATCCCGATGCAATTTCTGTGTTTCATAGTCAATGTGAAGGTCAAAAAGATCCAGTATATCTGCACTGGTGCATCGGAATCTGATACTGGTGTCCCAGGAGCCCTTCAATGCACAAACTCTTAGAAGATTCACTCTTCTTGTACTTAAGTCGTCATTGTGCATTTTGTATTCTATCCCGATGCGGTTTCTGCGTTTCATGGTCAATGTGAAGGTCCAAGGGATACAGTAAACCTGCACTGGTGCATTGGAATCTAATACAGGTCTCTCAGGAGCCGCTCAAACCAGAAACTCTTCGATGATTCACACTACTTGTGCATAAGTTGGTATTGTGAGTTTTGTATTCAATCACGATGAAATTTTTCTGTTTCATGGCCAATGTGAAGGTCCAAGGGATACAGTAAACCTGCGCTGGTGCATCGGAATCTAATACTGGGCTCCCATGAACCCCTCAAACCAGAAATTCTTAGAAGATTCATTCTTCTTGTACCTAAGTCGTCATTGTGGCTTTTGTATTCAATCCCGATGCGATATCTGTGTTTTATCGTCAATGTGAAGGTCCAAGGGATACTGTAAACCTGCACTGGTGCATCGGAATCTAATACTGGGCTCCCATGATCCCTTCAAACCACAAACCCTTAGAAGATTCACTCTTCTTGTACTTAAGTCGTCATTGTGCCTTTTTTATTTAATCCCGATGCGATATCTATGTTTTATCGTCAATGTGAATGTCCAAGGGATACCGTAAACGTGCACTGGTGCATCGGAATCTAATACTGGTCTCTCAGGAGCCGCTCAAACCACAAACTCTTAGAAAATTCACCTTCTTGTACTTAAGTCGGCATTCTCCCTTTTTTATTCAATCCCGATGCAATTTCTGTGTTTCACGGTGAATGTGAAGGTCAAAGGGATACAGTAAACGTGCACTGGTGCATCGGAATCTAATACAGGTCTCCCAGGACACGCTCAAAGCACAAACGCCTTTCAGATTCACACTACTTGTGCTTACGTTGGCATTGTGAGTTTTGTTTTCAATCCCGATGCAATTTCTGTGTTTCATGGTCAATGCGAAAGTCCAAGGGATACAGTAAACCTGCACTGGTGCATCGGAATCTAATACTGGTCTGCCAGGAGCCGCTCGAAGCACAAACTCTTAGAAGATTCACTCTTCTTGCACTTAAGTCGACATTGTGCCTTATGCATTTAATCCCGATGCGATTTCTTTGATCCAGGTCAATGTGAAGGTCCAAGGGATACAGTAAACCTACACTGGTGCATCGGAATCTAATACTGGTCTCTCAGGAGCCGCTAAAACCACAAACTCTTCGATGATTCACACTACTTGTGCATAAGTTGGTATTGTCAGTTTTGTATTCAATCAGGATGCAATTACTGTGTATTATGGCCAATGTGAAGGTCCGAGGGATACAATAAACCTGCACTGGTGCATCGGAATCTAATACTGGTCTGCCAGAAGGAGCGCAAACCACAAACTCTTTGAAGATTCACCCTTCTTGTACTAAAGTTGGCATTGTGCCTTTTGTATTCAATCCCGATGCTATATCCGTGTTTCATACTCAATTTGAAGGTCCAAGGGATACAGTAAACGTGCACTGGTGCATCGGAATCTAATACTGGTCACCCAAGAGCCGCTGAAAGCTCAAACTCCTAGAAGATTCATTCTTCTTGTACGTAAGTCATCATTGTCCATATTGTATTCAATCATGATGCAAATTCTGTTTTTCATGGTCAATGAGAAGGTCCAACGGATACGTTAAACCTGCGCTGGTTAATCGGAATCTAATACTGGTCTCCCACGAGCCGCTCAAACGACAAGCTCTTAGAAGATTCATTCTTTTGGTACTTAAGTCGGCATTGTTCCTTTTGTAGTTAATGCCGATACGATATCTGTGTTTCATGTCCTATGTGAAGGTCCAAGGGATGCAGTAAACCTGCACTGGTGCATCGGAATCTAATACTGGTCTCTCAGGAGCCGCTCAAACCACAAACTCTTAGAAAATTCACCCTCTTGTACTTAAGTCTGCATTGTGCCTTTTGTATTCAATCCCGATTCAATTTCTGTGCTTCATGGTCAATGTGAAGGTCCAAGGGATACAGTATAATTGCACTGGTACATCGGAATCTAATACCGCTCTCCCAGGAACCGCTGAAAGCAAAAACTCCTGGAAGATTCATTCTACTTGTACTGAAGTCGGCATTATCCATTTTGTATTCAATCCCGATGCAATTTCTGTGTTTCATGGTCAATGTGAAGTTCCAAATGACACAGTCTACCTGCACTGGTGCATCGAAATCTAATACTGGTCTCCCAGGAGGCGCTCAAAGCACAATCTCTTAGAAGATTCTCTCTTCTTGCACTTAAGTTGACATTGTGCCTTATGATTCAATCCCGATGCAATTTCTGTGTTTCATGGTCAATGTGAAGGTCCGGGGGATACAGTAAACCTGCACTGGTGCATCGGAATGTAATATTTTGTCTCCCAGGAGCCGCTCAAACCACAAACTCTTAGAAGATTCACTCTTCTTGTACTTAAGTCGGCATTGTCCCTTTTGTATTCGATCCCGATGCAATTTCTGTCCTTCATGCTCAATTTGAAGGTCCAAAAGATACAGTAAACCTGCACTGGTGAATCAAAAACTAATAGTGGTCTCCCTGGAGCCGTTCAAAGTACAAACTCTTAGTGGATTCACTCTTCTTGTACTTATGTCGGCATTGTCCATTTTGTATTCAATCCCGATGCATTTTCTGTCCTTCATGCTCAGTTTGAAGGTCCAAAAGATACAGTAAACCTGCACTGGTGAATCAAAATCTAATAGTGGTCTCCCTGGAGCCGTTCAAAGTACAAACTCTTAGTAGATTCACTCTTCTTGTACTTAAGTCGGCATTGTGCCTTTTGTATTCAATCCCGATGCAATTTCTGTGATACATGGTCAATGTGAAGGTCCAAGGGATACAATAAACCTGCACTGGTGCATCGGAATCTAATACTGGTCTCCCAGGAGCAGCTGAATGCACAAACTCCTAGAGGATTATTTCTTCTTGTACTTAAAACGGCATTGTCACTTTTGTATTCAATCCGGATGCAACTTCATTGTTTCATGGTCAATGTGAAGGTCCAAGGGATACAGTAAACCTGCACTGGTGCATCGGGGTCTAATACTGGTCTCTCAGGAGCCGCTCAAACCACAAAATCGTAGAAAATTCACCCTCTTGTACTTAACTTGGCATTGTCCCTTTTGTATTCATTCCCGATGCAATTTCTGCGATTCATGGTCAATGTGAAAAGCCAAGGGATACAGTAACCTTGCACTGGTGCATCGGTAATAATACAGGTCTCCCAGGAGCCTCTGAAGGCACAAACTCTTAGAAGATTCACTCTTCTTGTACTTAAGTCGGCGTGGTGCATTTTGTATTCAATCCCGATGCAATTTCTGTTTTTCATAGTCAATGTGAAGGTCAAAATGATCCAGTATATCTGCACTGGTGCATCGGAATCTGATACTGGTCTCCCAGGAGCCCCTCAATGCACAAACTCTTAGAAGATTCACTCTTCTTGAACTTAAGTCGTCATTGTGCATTTTGTATTCAATCCCGATGCAGTTTCTGTGTTTCATGTTCAATGTGAAGGTCCAAGGGATACAGTAAACCTGCACTGGTGCATCGGAATCTAATACAGGTCTCTCAGGAGCCGCTCAAACCAGAAACTCTTCGATGATTCACACTACTTGTGCATAAGTTGGTATTGTGAGTTTTGTATTCAATCAGGATGAAATTTTTGTGTTTCATGGCCAATGTGAAGGTCCAAGGGATACAGTAAACCTGCGCTGGTGCATCGGAATCTAATACTGGGCTCCCATGAACCCCTGAAACCACAAACTGTTAGAAGATTCACTCTTCTTGTACTTATGTCGTCATTGTGCCTTTTGTATTCAATTCCGATGCGATATCTGTGTTTTATCGTCAATGTGAAGGTCCAAGGGATACCGTAAACCTGCACTGGTGCATCGGAATCTATTACTGGGCTCCCATGATCCCCTCAAACCACAAACCCTTAGAAGATTCACTCTTCTTGTACTTAAGTCGTCATTGTGCCTTTTTTATTTAATCCCGATGCGATATCTATGTTTATCGTCAATGTGAAGGTCCAAGGGATACCGTAAACGTGCACTGGTGCATCGGAATCTAATACTGGTCTCTCAGGAGCCGCTAAACCACAAACTCTTAGAAAATTCACCTTCTTGTACTTAAGTCGGCATTGTCCCTTTTTTATTCAATCCCGATGCAATTTCTGTGTATCACGGTGAATGTGAAGGTCAAAGGGATACAGTAAACGTGCACTGGTGCATCGGAATCTAATACAGGTCTCCCGGGACACGCTCAAAGCACAAACTCCTTTCAGATTCACACTACTTGTGCTTACGTTGGCATTGTGAGTTTTGTTTTCAATCCCGATGCAATTTCTGTGTTTCATGGTCAATGCGAAGGTCCAAGGGATACAGTAAACCTGCACTGGTGCATCGGAATCTAATACTGGTCTGCCAGGAGCCGCTCGAAGCACAAACTCTTAGAAGATTCACTCTTCTTGCACTTAAGTCGACATTGTGCCTTATGCATTTAATCCCGATGCGATTTCTTTGATCCAGGTCAATGTGAAGGTCCAAGGGATACAGTAAACCTACACTGGTGCATCGGAATCTAATACTGGTCTCTCAGGAGCCGCTCAAACCACAAACTCTTCGATGATTCACACTACTTGTGCATAAGTTGGTATTGTCAGTTTTGTATTCAATCAGGATGCAATTACTGTGTATCATGGCCAATGTGAAGGTCCGAGGGATACAGTAAACCTGCACTGGTGCATCGGAATCTAATACTGGTCTGCCAGAAGGAGCGCAAACCACAAACTCTTTGAGGATTCACCCTTCTTGTACTAAAGTCGGCATTGTGCCTTTTGTATTCAATCCCGATGCTATATCCGTGTTTCATAGTCAATATGAAGGTCCAAGGGATACAGTAAACGTGCACTGGTGCATCGGAATCTAATACTGGTCACCCAAGAGCCGCTGAAATCTCAAACTCCTAGAAGATTCATTCTTCTTGTACGTAAGTCCTAATTGTCCATATTGTATTCAATCATGATGCAAATTCTGTGTTTCATGGTCAATGAGAAGGTCCAAGGGATACGTTAAACCTGCGCTGGTTAATCGGAATCTAATACTGGTCTCCCATGAGCCGCTCAAACGACAAGCTCTTAGAAGATTCATTCTTTTTGTACTTAAGTCATCATTGTTCCTTTTGTAATTAATGCCGATACGATATCTGTGTTTCATGTCCTATGTGAAGGTCCAAGGGATGCAGTAAACCTGCAGTGGTGCATCGGAATCTAATACTGGTCTCTCAGGAGCCGCTCAAACCACAAACTCTTAGAAAATTCACCCTCTTGTACTTAAGTCTGCATTGTGCCTTTTGTATTCAATCCCGATTCAATTTCTGTGCTTCATGGTCAATGTGAAGGTCCAAGGGATACAGTATAATTGCACTGGTACATCGGAATCTAATACCGGTCTCCCAGGAGCCGCTGAAAGCAAAAACTCCCAGAAGATTCATTCTACTTGTACTGAAGTCGGCATTATCCATTTTGTATTCAATCCCGATGCAATTTCTGTGTTTCATGGTCAATGTGAAGTTCCAAATGACACAGTCTACCTGCACTGGTGCATCGCAATCTAATACTGGTCTCCCAGGAGCCGCTCAAAGCACAATCTCTTAGAAGATTCACTCTTCTTGCACTTAAGTTGACATTGTGCCTTATGTATTCAATCCCGATGCAATTTCTGTGTTTCATGGTCAATGTGAAGGTCCGAGGGATACAGTAAACCTGCACTGGTGCATCGGAATCTAATATTTTGTCTCCCAGGAGCCGCTCAAACCACAAACTCTTAGAAGATTCACACTTCTTGTACTTAAGTCGGCATTGTCCCTTTTGTATTCGATCCCGATGCAATTTCTGTCCTTCATGCTCAATTTGAAGGTCCAAAAGATACAGTAAACCTGCACTGGTGAATCAAAAACTAATAGTGGTCTCCCTGGAGCCGTTCAAAGTACAAACTCTTAGTGGATTCACTCTTCTTGTACTTAAGTCGGCATTGTCCATTATGTATTCAATCCCGATGCATTTTCTGTCCTTCATGCTCAGTTTGAAGGTCCAAAAGATACAGTAAACCTGCACTGGTGAATAAAAATCTAATAGTGGTCTCCCTGGAGCCGTTCAAAGTACAAACTCTTAGTAGATTCACTCTTCTTGTACTTAAGTCGGCATTGTGCCTTTTACATTCAATCCCGATGCAATTTCTGTGATACATGGTCAATGTGAAGGTCCAAGGGATACAATAAACCTGCACTGGTGCATCGGAATCTAATACTGGTCTCTCAGGAGCCGCTGAAAGCACAAACCCCTAGAAGATTCACTCTTCTTGTACTTAAGTCGGTATTGGACTTTTGTATTCTATCCTGATGCAATTTCTGTTTTTAATGGTCAATGTGAAGGTCAAAGGGATACAGTAAACGTGCTCTGGTGCATCGGAATCTAATACAGGACTCCCAGAAGCCGCTTAAATCACAAACTCTTCCAAGATTCACATTACTTGTGCTTAAGTTGGCATTGTGAGTTTTGTATTCAATCCCGATGCAATTTCTGTGTGTCATGTAAATGTGAATGTCCAAGGGATACAGTAAACCTGCGCTGGTTCATCGGAATCTAATACTGGACTCCCATGAACCCCTCAAACCACAAATTCTTAGAAGATTCACTCTTCTTGTACTTAAGTCGTCATTGTGCCTTTTGTATTCAATCCCGATGCGATATCTGTGTTTTATCGTCAATGTGAAGGTCCAAGGGATACTGTAAACCTGCACTGGTGCATCGGAATCTAATACTGGGCTCCCATGATACCCTCAAACCACAAACCCTTAGAAGATTCACTCTTCTTGTACTTAAGTCGTCATTGTGCCTTTTTTATTTAACCCCGATGCGATATCTATGTTTTATCGTCAATGTGAAGGTCCAAGGGATACCGTAAACGTGCACTGGTGCATCGGAATCTAATACTGGTCTCTCAGGAGCCGCTCAAACCATAAACTCTTAGAAAATTCACCTTCTTGTTCTTAAGTCGGCATTGTCCTTTTTTATTCAATCCCGATGCAATTTCTGTGTTTCACGGTGAATGTGAAGGTCAAAGGGATACTGTAAACGTGCACTGGTGCATCGGAATCTAATACAGGTCTCCCAGGACACGCTCAAAGCACAAACTCCTTTCAGATTCACACTACTTGTGCTTACGTTGGCATTGTGAGTTTTGTTTTCAATCCCGATGCAATTTCTGTGTTTCATGGTCAATGCGAAGGTCCAAGGGATACAGTAAACCTGCACTGGTGCATCGGAATCTAATACTGGTCTGCCAGGAGCCGCTCGAAGCACAAACTCTTAGAAGATTCACTCTTCTTGCACTTAAGTCGACATTGTGCCTTATGCATTTAATCCCGATGTGATTTCTTTGATCCAGGTCAATGTGAAGGTCCAAGGGATACAGTAAACCTACACTGGTGTCATTGTGCCTTTTGTATTCAATCCCGATGCGATATCTGTGTTTTATCGTCAATGTGAAGGTCCAAGGGATACCGTAAAACTGCACTGGTGCATCGGAATCTAATACTGGGTTCCCATGATCCCCTCAAACCACAAACCCTTAGAAGATTCACTCTTCTTGTACTTAAGTCGTCATTGTGCCTTTTTTATTAAATCCCGATGCGATATCTATGTTTTATCGTCAATGTGAAGGTCCAAGGGATACCGTAAACGTGCACTGGTGCATCGGAATCTAATACTGGTCTCTCAGGAGCCGCTCAAACCACAAACACTTAGAAAATTCACCTTCTTGTACTTAAGTCGGCATTGTCCCTTTTTTATTCAATCCCGATGCAATTTCTGTGTTTCACGGTGAATGTGAAGGTCAAAGGGATACAGTAAACGTGCACTGGTGCATCGGAATCTAATACAGGTCTCCCAGGACACGCTCAAAGCACAAACTCCTTTCAGATTCACACTACTTGTGCTTACGTTGGCATTGTGAGTTTTGTTTTCAATCCCGATGCAATTTCTGTGTTTCATGGTCAATGCGAAGGTCCAAGGGATACAGTAAACCTGCACTGGTGCATCGGAATCTAATACTGGTCTGCCAGGAGCCGCTCGAAGCACAAACTCTTAGAAGATTCACTCTTCTTGCACTTAAGTCGACATTGTGCCATATGCATTTAATCCCGATGCGATTTCTTTGATCCAGGTCAATGTGAAGGTCCAAGGGATACAGTAAACCTACACTGGTGCATCGGAATCTAATACTGGTCTCTCAGGAGCCGCTCAAACCACAAACTCTTCGATGATTCACACTACTTGTGCATAAGTTGGTATTGTCAGTTTTGTATTCAATCAGGATGCAATTACTGTGTATCATGGCCAATGTGAAGGTCCGAGGGATACAGTAAACCTGCACTGGTGCATCGGAATCTAATACTGGTCTGCCAGAAGGAGCGCAAACCACAAACTCTTTGAAGATTCACCCTTCTTGTACTAAAGTCGGCATTGTGCCTTTTGAATTCAATCCCGATGCTATATCCGTGTTTCATAGTCAATATGAAGGTCCAAGGGATACAGTAAACGTGCACTGGTGCATCGGAATCTAATACTGGTCACCCAAGAGCCGCTGAAAGCTCAAATTCCTAGAAGATTCATTCTTCTTGTACGTAAGTCCTCATTGTCCATATTGCATTCAATCATGATGCAAATTCTGTGTTTCATGGTCAATGAGAAGGTCCAACGGATACGTTAATCCTGCGCTGGTTAATCGGAATCTAATACTGGTCTCCCATGAGCCGCTCAAACGACAAGCTCTTAGAAAATTCATTCTTTTTGTACTTAAGTCGGCATTGTTCCTCTTGTAATTAATGCCGATACGATATCTGTGTTTCATGTCCTATGTGAAGGTCCAAGGGATGCAGTAAACCTGCACTGGTGAATCGGAATCTAATACTGGTCTCTCAGGAGCCGCTCAAACCACAAACTCTTAGAAAATTCACCCTCTTGTACTTAAGTCTGCATTGTGCCTTTTGTATTCAATCCCGATTCAATTTCTGTGCTTCATGGTCAATGTGAAGGTCCAAGGGATACAGTATAATTGCACTGGTACATCGGAATCTAATACCGGTCTCCCAGGAGCCGCTGAAAGCAAAAACTCCTAGAAGATTCATTCTACTTGTACTGAAGTCGGCATTATCCATTTTGTATTCAATCCCGATGCAATTTCTGTGTTTCATGGTCAATGTGAAGTTCCAAATGACACAGTCTACCTGCACTGGTGCATCGCAATCTAATACTGGTCTCCCAGGAGCCGCTCAAAGCACAATCTCTTAGAAGATTCACTCTTCTTGCACATAAGTTGACATGGTGCCTTATGTATTCAATCCCGATGCAATTTCTGTGTTTCATGGTCAATGTGAAGGTCCGAGGGATACAGTAAACCTGCACTGGTGCATCGGAATCTAATATTTTGTCTCCCAGGAGCCGCTCAAACCACAAACTCTTAGAAGATTCACTCTTCTTGTACTTAAGTCGGTATTGGCCTTTTGTATTCTATCCTGATGCAATATCTGTGTTTAATGGTCAATGTGAAGGTCAAAGGGATACAGTAAACGTGCTCTGGTGCATCGGAATCTAATACAGGACTCCCAGAAGCCGCTTAAATCACAAACTCTTCCAAGATTCACATTACTTGTGCTGAAGTTGGCATTGTGAATTTTGTATTCAATCCCGATGCAATTTCTGTGTGTCATGGTAAATGTGAATGTCCAAGGGATACAAAAAACCTGCACTGGTGCATCGGAATGTAATACTGGTCTGCCAGGAGCCGCTCCAACCACGAACTCTTATAAGACTCACTCTTCTTGTACTTAAGTCGGCATTGTGCCTTTTGTATTCAATCCCGAAGCAATTTCTGGGTTTCATACACAATGTGAAGGTCCAAGGGATACAGTAAACCTCCACTGGTGCATCGGAATAAAATACTGGTCTCCCAGGAGCCGCCCAAACCACAAACTCTTAGAAGATTCACTCTTCTTGTACTTAAGTCATCATTGTCCGTTTTGTATTCAATCCCGATGCAATTTCTGCGTTTCATGGTCAATGTGAGGTTCCAAGGGATACAGTAAACCTACACTGGTGCATCGCAATCTAATACTGGTCTGCCAGGAGCCGCTCCAACCACAAACCCTTAGAAGATTCATTCTTCTTGTACTTAAGTCGTCATTGTCCCTTTTGTATTCAATCTCGACGCTATTTCTGTGTTTAGTGGTGAATGTGAAAGTCAAAGGGATACAGTACACATGCTCTGGTGCATCGGAATCTAATACAGGTCTCCCAGGAGCCGCTTAAAGCACAAACTCTTCGAAGATTCACTTTACTTGTGCTTATGTTGGCATTGTGAGTTTCGTATTCAATCCCGATGCAATTTCTGTGTTTCATAGTAAATGTGAAGGTCCAAGGGATACAGTAAACCTGCACTGGTACATCGGAATCTAAAACTGGTATCTCAGGAGCCGCTCAAACCACAAATTCTTAGAAAATTCACCTTCTTGTACTTAAGTCGGCATAGTCCCTTTTGAATTCAATCCCGATGCAATTTCTGTGATTTGTGGTCAATGTGAAGGTCCAAGGGATACAGTAATCAGGCACTGGTGCATGGGAATGTAATACTGGACTCCCAGGAGCCGCTCAAAGCACAAACTCTTAGAAGATTCACTCTTCTTGTTCTTTAGCCGGTATTGTGCATTTTGTATTCAATCCCGGTGCAATTTCTATGTTTCATGGTCAATGAAAATGTCCAAGGGATTCAGGAAACCTGCACTGGTTCATCGGAATCTAATACTGGACTCCCATGAACCCCTCAAACCACAAATTCTTAGAAGATTCACTCTTCTTGTACTTAAGTCGTCATTGTGCCTTTTGTATTCAATCCCGATGCGATATCTGTGTTTTATCGTCAATGTGAAGGTCCAAGGGATACTGTAAACCTGCACTGGTGCATCGGAATCTAATACTGGGCTCCCATGATACCCTCAAACCACAAACCCTTAGAAGTTTCACTCTTCTTGTACTTAAGTCGTCATTGTGCCTTTTTTATTTAACCCCGATGCGATATCTATGTTCTATCGTCAATGTGAAGGTCCAAGGGATACCGTAAACGTGCACTGGTGCATCGGAATCTAATACTGGTCTCTCAGGAGCCGCTCAAACCATAAACTCTTAGAAAATTCACCTTCTTGTTCTTAAGTCGGCATTGTCCTTTTTTATTCAATCCCGATGCAATTTCTGTGTTTCACGGTGAATGTGAAGGTCAAAGGGATACAGTAAACGTGCACTGGTGCATCGGAATCTAATACAGGTCTCCCAGGACACGCTCAAAGCACAAACGCCTTTCAGATTCACACTACTTGTGCTTACGTTGGCATTGTGAGTTTTGTTTTCAATCCCGATGCAATTTCTGTGTTTCATGGTCAATGCGAAGGTCCAAGGGATACAGTAAACCTGCACTGGTGCATCGGAATCTAATACTGGTCTGCCAGGAGCCGCTCGAAGCACAAACTCTTAGAAGATTCACTCTTCTTGCACTTAAGTCGACATTGTGCCTTATGCATTTAATCCCGATGTGATTTCTTTGATCCAGGTCAATGTGAAGGTCCAAGGGATACAGTAAACCTACACTGGTGTCATTGTGCCTTTTGTATTCAATCCCGATGCGATATCTGTGTTTTATCGTCAATGTGAAGGTCCAAGGGATACCGTAAAACTGCACTGGTGCATCGGAATCTAATACTGGGTTCCCATGATCCCCTCAAACCACAAACCCTTAGAAGATTCACTCTTCTTGTACTTAAGTCGTCATTGTGCCTTTTTTATTAAATCCCGATGCGATATCTATGTTTTATCGTCATTGTGAAGGTCCAAGGGATACCGTAAACGTGCACTGGTGCATCGGAATCTAATACTGGTCTCTCAGGAGCCGCTCAAACCACAAACACTTAGAAAATTCACCTTCTTGTACTTAAGTCGGCATTGTCCCTTTTTTATTCAATCCCGATGCAATTTCTGTGTTTCACGGTGAATGTGAAGGTCAAAGGGATACAGTAAACGTGCACTGGTGCATCGGAATCTAATACAGGTCTCCCAGGACACGCTCAAAGCACAAACTCCTTTCAGATTCACACTACTTGTGCTTACGTTGGCATTGTGAGTTTTGTTTTCAATCCCGATGCAATTTCTGTGTTTCATGGTCAATGCGAAGGTCCAAGGGATACAGTAAACCTGCACTGGTGCATCGGAATCTAATACTGGTCTGCCAGGAGCCGCTCGAAGCACAAACTCTTAGAAGATTCACTCTTCTTCCACTTAAGTCGACATTGTGCCATATGCATTTAATCCCGATGCGATTTCTTTGATCCAGGTCAATGTGAAGGTCCAAGGGATACAGTAAACCTACACTGGTGCATCGGAATCTAATACTGGTCTCTCAGGAGCCGCTCAAACCACAAACTCTTCGATGATTCACACTACTTGTGCATAAGTTTGTATTGTCAGTTTTGTATTCAATCAGGATGCAATTACTGTGTATCATGGCCAATGTGAAGGTCCGAGGGATACAGTAAACCTGCACTGGTGCATCGGAATCTAATACTGGTCTGCCAGAAGGAGCGCAAACCACAAACTCTTTGAAGATTCACCCTTCTTGTACTAAAGTCGGCATTGTGCCTTTTGAATTCAATCCCGATGCTATATCCGTGTTTCATAGTCAATATGAAGGTCCAAGGGATACAGTAAACGTGCACTGGTGCATCGGAATCTAATACTGGTCACCCAAGAGCCGCTGAAAGCTCAAATTCCTAGAAGATTCATTCTTCTTGTACGTAAGTCCTCATTGTCCATATTGCATTCAATCATGATGCAAATTCTGTGTTTCATGGTCAATGAGAAGGTCCAACGGATACGTTAATCCTGCGCTGGTTAATCGGAATCTAATACTGGTCTCCCATGAGCCGCTCAAACGACAAGCTCTTAGAAAATTCATTCTTTTTGTACTTAAGTCGGCATTGTTCCTCTTGTAATTAATGCCGATACGATATCTGTGTTTCATGTCCTATGTGAAGGTCCAAGGGATGCAGTAAACCTGCACTGGTGAATCGGAATCTAATACTGGTCTCTCAGGAGCCGCTCAAACCACAAACTCTTAGAAAATTCACCCTCTTGTACTTAAGTCTGCATTGTGCCTTTTGTATTCAATCCCGATTCAATTTCTGTGCTTCATGGTCAATGTGAAGGTCCAAGGGATACAGTATAATTGCACTGGTACATCGGAATCTAATACCGGTCTCCCAGGAGCCGCTGAAAGCAAAAACTCCTAGAAGATTCATTCTACTTGTACTGAAGTCGGCATTATCCATTTTGTATTCAATCCCGATGCAATTTCTGTGTTTCATGGTCAATGTGAAGTTCCAAATGACACAGTCTACCTGCACTGGTGCATCGCAATCTAATACTGGTCTCCCAGGAGCCGCTCAAAGCACAATCTCTTAGAAGATTCACTCTTCTTGCACATAAGTTGACATGGTGCCTTATGTATTCAATCCCGATGCAATATCTGTGTTTCATGGTCAATGTGAAGGTCCGAGGGATACAGTAAACCTGCACTGGTGCATCGGAATCTAATATTTTGTCTCCCAGGAGCCGCTCAAACCACAAACTCTTAGAAGATTCACTCTTCTTGTACTTAAGTCGGTATTGGCCTTTTGTATTCTATCCTGATGCAATATCTGTGTTTAATGGTCAATGTGAAGGTCAAAGGGATACAGTAAACGTGCTCTGGTGCATCGGAATCTAATACAGGACTCCCAGAAGCCGCTTAAATCACAAACTCTTCCAAGATTCACATTACTTGTGCTGAAGTTGGCATTGTGAATTTTGTATTCAATCCCGATGCAATTTCTGTGTGTCATGGTAAATGTGAATGTCCAAGGGATACAAAAAACCTGCACTGGTGCATCGGAATGTAATACTGGTCTGCCAGGAGCCGCTCCAACCACGAACTCTTATAAGACTCACTCTTCTTGTACTTAAGTCGGCATTGTGCCTTTTGTATTCAATCCCGAAGCAATTTCTGGGTTTCATACACAATGTGAAGGTCCAAGGGATACAGTAAACCTCCACTGGTGCATCGGAATAAAATACTGGTCTCCCAGGAGCCGCCCAAACCACAAACTCTTAGAAGATTCACTCTTCTTGTACTTAAGTCATCATTGTCCGTTTTGTATTCAATCCCGATGCAATTTCTGCGTTTCATGGTCAATGTGAGGTTCCAAGGGATACAGTAAACCTACACTGGTGCATCGCAATCTAATACTGGTCTGCCAGGAGCCGCTCCAACCACAAACCCTTAGAAGATTCATTCTTCTTGTACTTAAGTCGGCATTGTCCCTTTTGTATTCAATCTCGACGCTATTTCTGTGTTTAGTGGTGAATGTGAAAGTCAAAGGGATACAGTAAACATGCTCTGGTGCATCGGAATCTAATACAGGTCTCCCAGGAGCCGCTTAAAGCACAAACTCTTCGAAGATTCACTTTACTTGTGCTTATGTTGGCATTGTGAGTTTCGTATTCAATCCCGATGCAATTTCTGTGTTTCATAGTAAATGTGAAGGTCCAAGGGATACAGTAAACCTGCACTGGTACATCGGAATCTAAAACTGGTATCTCAGGAGCCGCTCAAACCACAAATTCTTAGAAAATTCACCTTCTTGTACTTAAGTCGGCATAGTCCCTTTTGAATTCAATCCCGATGCAATTTCTGTGATTTGTGGTCAATGTGAAGGTCCAAGGGATACAGTAATCAGGCACTGGTGCATGGGAATGTAATACTGGACTCCCAGGAGCCGCTCAAAGCACAAACTCTTAGAAGATTCACTCTTCTTGTTCTTTAGCCGGTATTGTGCATTTTGTATTCAATCCCGGTGCAATTTCTATGTTTCATGGTCAATGAAAATGTCCAAGAGATTCAGGAAACCTGCACTGGTTCATCGGAATCTAATACCGGTCTCCCATGAGCCGCTAAAACCACAAACTCTTAGAAGATTCACTCTTCTTGTACTTAAGTCGTCATTGTGCCTTTTGTATTCAATCCCGATTGCGATTTCTGTGTTTCATGACCAATGTGAAGGTGCAAGGGATACAGTAAACCTGCACTGGTGCATCGGAATCTAATATTGGTCTCTCAGGAGCCGCTCAAACCACAAATTTTTAGTGAATTCACCTTCCTGTACTTAAGTCGGCATTGTCAAATTTGTATTCAATCCCGATGGAATTTCTGTGTGTCATGGTCAATGTGAAGGTCCAAGGGATAATGTAAACCTGCACTGGTGCATCGGAATCTAATACTGGTCTCCCAGAAGCAGCTGAAAGCACAAACTCCTAGAGGATTATTTCTTCTTGTACTTAAAACGGCATTGTCACTTTTGTATTCAATCCGTATGCAATTTCATTGTTTCATGGTCAATGTGAAGGTCCAAGGGATACAGTAAACCTGCACTGGTGCATCGGGGTCTAATACTGGTCTCTCAGGAGCCGCTCAAACCACAAAATCGTAGAAAATTCACCTTCTTGTACTTAAGTTGGCATTGTCCCTTTTGTATTCATTCCCGATGCAATTTCTGCGATTCATGGTCAATGTGAAAAGCCTAGGGATACAGTAACGCTGCACTGGTGCATCGGTAATAATACAGGTCTCCCAGGAGCCTCTGAAGGCACAAACTCTTAGAAGATTCACTCTTCTTGTACTTAAGTCGGCGTGGTGCATCTTGTATTCAATCCCGATGCAATTTCTGTGTTTCATAGTCAATGTGAAGGTCAAAATGATCCAGTATATCTGGACTGGTGCATCGGAATCTGATACTGGTCTCCCAGGAGCCCCTCAATGCACAAACTCTTAGAAGATTCACCCTTCTTGTACTTAAGTCGACATTGTGCATTTTGTATTCAATCCCGATGCGGTTTCTGTGTTTCATGGTCAATGTGAAGGTCCAAGGGATACAGTAAACCTGCACTGGTGCATCGGAATCTAATACAGGTCTCTCAGGAGCCGCTCAAACCAGAAACTCTTCGATGATTCACACTACTTGTGCATAAGTTGGTATTGTGAGTTTTGTATTCAATCAGGATGAAATTTTTGTGTTTCATGGCCAGTGTGAAGGTCCAAGGGATACAGTAAAGCTGCGCTGGTGCATCGGAATCTAATACTGGGCTCCCATGAACCCCTCAAACCACAAACTCTTAGAAGATTCACTCTTCTTGTACTTAAGTCGTCATTGTGCCTTTTGTATTCAATCCCGATGCGATATCTGTGTTTTATCGTCAATGTGAAGGTCCAAGGGATACCGTAAACCTGCACTGGTGCATCGGAATCTAATACTGGTCCCTCAGGAGCCACTCAAACCACAAAGTCTTAGAAAATTACCTTCTTGTACTTAAGTCGGCATTGTCCCTTTTTTATTCAATCCCGATGCAATTTCTGTGTTTCACGGTGAATGTGAAGGTCAAAGGGATACAGTAAACGTGCACTGGTGCATCGGAATCTAATACAGGTCTCCCAGGACACGCTCAAAGCACAAACTCCTTGAAGATTCATACTACTTGTGCTTACGTTGGCATTGTGAGTTTTGTATTCAATCCCGATGCAATTTCTGTGTTTCATGGTCAATGCGAAGGTAAAAGGGATACAGTAAACCTGCACTGGTGCATCGGAATCTAATACTCGTCTGCCAGGTGCCGCTCGAAGCACAAACTCTTAGAAGATTCACTCTTCTTGCACTTAAGTCGACATTGTGCCTTATGCATTTAATCCAGATGCGATTTCTGTGATCCAGGTCAATGTGAAGGTCCAAGGGATACAGTAAACCTACACTGGTGCATCGGAAACTAATAATGGTCTCTCAGGAGCCGCTCAAACCACAAACTCTTGATGATTCACACTACTTGTGCATAAGTTGGTATTGTGAGTTTTGTATTCAATCAGGATGCAATTACAGTGTATCATGGCCAATGTGAAGGTCCGACGGATACAGTAAACCTGCACTGGTGCATCGGAACCTAATACTGGTCTGCGAGAAGCAGCGCAAACCACAATCTCTTTGAAGATTCACCCTTCTTGTACTGAAGTCGGCATTGTGCTTTTTGTATTCAATCCCGATGCTATATCCGTGTTTCATAGTCAATATGAAGGTCCAAGGGATACAGTAAACCTGCACTGGTGCATCGGAATCTAATACTGGTCACCCAAGAGCCGCTGAAAACTCAAACTCCTAGAAGATTCATTCTTCTTGTACGTAAGTCCTCATTGTCCATATTGTATTCAATCCCGATGCAATTTCTATGTTTCATGGTCAATGTGAAAGTCCAAATGACACAGTCAACCTGCACTGGTTCATCGGAATGTAATAATGGCCTCCCAGGAGCCGCTCAAAGCACAAACACTGAGAAGATCACTCTGCTTGTATTTTAGTCGGCATTGTGCCTTTTGTATTCAATCCCGATGCAATCTCTGTGTTTCATGGTCAATGAGTAGGTCCAAGGGATACGGTAAATTTGCACTGGTTCATCGGAATCTAATACTGGTGTCCCATGAGCCGCTCAAACCACAAACTCTTAGAAGATTCCCTCATCTTAACCTTAAGTTGGCATTGTGCCTTTTCTATTAAATCCCGATGCGATCTCTGTGTTTCATGGTCAATGTGGAGGTCCAAGGGGTACAGTAAACCTACACTGGTGCATCGGAATCTAATACATGTCTCCCAGGAGCCGCTCAAACCACAAACTCTTAGAAGATTCACTCTTCTTGTACCTAAGGCGGCATTGTTTCTTTTGTATTCATTCCTGATGCAATTTCTGTGTTTCGTGCTCAATGTGAAGGTCCAAGGGATACAGTAAACCTGGACTGGTAAATCGGAATCTAATACTGTTCTCCCTGGAGCCGTTCAAAGTGCAAACTCCTAGAAGATTCACTCTTCTTGTACTTAAGTCACCATTGTCCATTTTGTATTCAATCCCAACGCAATTTCTGTGATTCATGGTCAATGTGAATGTCCAAGGGATACAGTTTTCCGGCACTGGTGCATCGGAATCTAATACTGGTGTCCCAGGAGCCCCTCAACCCGCAAGCTCTTAGGAGATAAACTCTTCTTGTACTTAAGTCGGCATTGTCTCTTTTGCATTCAATCCCGAAGCAATTTCTGTGTTTCATGGTCAATGTGAAGGTCCAGGGGATACAGTAAACCTGCACTGGTGCATCGGAATATAATACAGGTCTCCCAGGAGCGTCTGAAGACACAAACTCTTAGAAGATTCACTCTTCTTGAACTTAAGTCCGCATAGTGCATTTTGTGTTCAATCCCGATGCAATGTCTGCGTTTCATAGTCAATGTGAAGGTCAAAATGATACAGTAAAACTGCACTGGTGCATCAGAATCTAATACTGGTCTCCCAGGAGCCGCTCAAAGCGCTGTCTCTTTAAAGTTCATTCTTCTTGTACTAAAGTTGGCACTGTGCATTTTGAATTCAATCCCGATGCAATTTCTTTGTTTCATGGTCAATGTGAAGGTCCAAGGGATACAGTAAACCTGCACAGGTGCATTGGAACGTAATACTGGACTCTCAGGAGCCGATCAAAACTCAAAATCTTAGAAGATTCACTGGCTTGTACTTAAGTCGGCATTGTGCCTTTAGTATTTAATCCCGATGCGAGATCTGTTTCATGGTCAATGTGAGGGTCTAAGGGATACAGTAAACCTGCACTAGTGCATCGGAATCTGATATTTGTCTCTCAGGACCCGCTCAAAGCACAAACTCTTAGAAGATTCACTCATCTTGTACTTAAGTCGGAATTGTGCGTTTTGGATTCAATCCCGATGCAATTTCTGTGTTTCATGGTCAATGTGAAGGTCCAAGGGATACCGTAATCCTGCACTGGTGCATCGGAATCTAGTACTGGTCTCCCAGGAGCCGCTCACACCACAAACTTTTAGGAGATTCACTCTTCCTGTACGTAAGTCGGCATTGTGCCTCTTGTATTGAATCCAGATGCAATTTCTGTGTTTCTTTGTCAATGTGAAGGTCCAAAAGATACAGTCAACCTGCACTGGTGCATCGGAATCTAATACTGGTCTCCCAGGAGCCGCCCAAAACAAAAACTCTTAGAAGATTCACTCTTCTTGTACTTAAGTCGGCATTGTGCCTTATGTTTTAAATCCCGATGCAATTTCTGTGTTTCATGGTCAATGTGCAGGTCCAAGTGATACAGTAGACCTGCACTGGTGCATCGGAATCTAATACTGGTCTCCCAGGAGCCGCCCAAAACAAAAACTCTTAGAAGATTCACTCTTCTTAAACTTAAGTCGCATTGTCCTTTATGTATTCCATCCCGATGCAATTTCTGTGTTTCATGGTCAATGTGAAGGTCCAAGGGATACAGTAAACCTGCACTGGTGTATCGGAATCTAATACTGGTCTCCTAGGAGCCGCTCAATGCACTGCCTCCTAGAAAATTCATTCTTCTTCTACTAAAGATTGCAATGTGCATTTTGAATTCAATCCCGACGCAATTTCTCTGTTTCATGGTCAATGTGAGGGTCCAAGGCATACAGTAAACCTGCATTGGTGCATCGGAATCTAATACTGATTTACCAGGTGCCGGTCAAAGCACAAACTCTTACAAGATTCACTCTCCTTGTACTTATTCGGCATTGTCGCATTGTATTCAATCCCAATGCAATTTCTGTGTTTCATGGTCAATGTGAAGGTCGAAGGGATACAGTAAACCTGCACTGGTGCATCGGAATCTAATACTGGTCTCCCAGGAGCCGCCCAAATTACAATATCTTAGGAAAATCACTTGTATTGTACTTAAGTCGGCATTGTACCTTTTGTATTCATTCCCGATGCAATTTCTGTCTCATTGTCAAAGTGAAACCCCAAGGGATACGGTAAAGCTGCACTGGTGCATCGGAATCTAATACAGGTTTCCCAAGAGCCGCTGAAAGCACAAGCACTTAGAAGATTCACACATCTTGTACCTAAGTCGGCACTTTGTTTTTTGTATTTAATCCCGATGCAATTTCTGTGTTTCATTGTCAATGTGAAGGTCCGAAGGATAGTGTAAACCGGCACTGGTGCATCGGAATCTAATACTGGTCTCCCAGGAGCAGATCAAAGCACAAACTCTTCTTGTACTTATGTCGGCATTGTGACTTTTGTATTAAAACCCGATGCAACTTCTGTGTTTCATGGTCAATGTGAAGGTCCAAGGGATATAGTAAACCTGCACTGGTGGATCGGAATCTAATAGAGGACCCCCAGGAGCCGCTCAAAGCTCAAAATCTTAGAAGATTCACTCTCTTGTACTTAAGTCGGCATTGTGTTTTTTGTAATCAATCCCGATGCTATTTCTGTGTTTCATGGTCAATGTGAAGGTCGAAGGGATACAGTAAACCTGCACTGATGCATCGGAATCTAATATTTTTCTCCCAGGAGCCGCTCAAAGCACAAACTCTTAGAAGATTAACTCTTCATGTACCAAAGTCGGCATTGTGGATTTTGTATTCAATCCCGATTCAATTTCTGAGTTTCATGGTGAAGCTGAAGGTGTAAGGAATACAGCAAACCTTAACTGGTGCACCGGAATCTAATACTGGAATCCCATGAGCCGCTCAAAGCACAAACCCTTAGAAGATTCACTCAACTTGTACTTAAGTCGGCATTGTGCGTTTTGTATTTAATCCCGATGCATTTTCTGTGTTTCATGGTCAATGTGAAGGTCCAAGGGATACTGTAATCCTGCACTGGTGCATCGGAATCTAATACTGGTGTCCCAGGAGTTGCCCAGTGCACAAACTCTTAGAAGATTCACGCTTCTTGTACTTAAGTCGGCATTGTCCCGTTTGTATTCAATTCCGATGCGATTTCTGTGTTTCATGGTCAATGTGAAGGTCGAAGGGATACAGTAAACCTGCACTGGTGCATCGGAATCTAATACTGGTCTCCCAGGAGCCGCCCAAATTACAATATCTTAGGAAAATCACTTGTATTGTACTTAAGTCGGCATTGACCCTTTTGTATTCAATCTCGATGCAATTTCTGTGTTTCATGGTCAATGTGAAGGTCAAAGAGATACAGTAAACCTGCACTGGTGCATCTGAATCTAATACTGGTCTCCCAGCAGCCGCCGACACCATAAACTCTTAGGTGATTCACTCTTCTTGTACTTAAGTCGGCGTTGTGCCCCTTGTATTGAATCCAGATGCAATTTCAGTGTTTCTTGGTTAATGTGAAGGTCCAAAAGACACAGTCAACCTGCACTGGTGCATCGGAATCTAATACTTGTCTACCAGGAGCCTCTCAAAGCACAAACTCTTAGAAGACTCACCCTTCTTGTTCTTAAGTCGGCATCGTGCGTTTTGTATTCATTCCCAATGCAATTTCTGTGTTTCATGGTCAAACAGATGGTCCAAGGGATACAGTAAACCTGCACTGGTGCATCGGAATCTAATACTGGTCTGCCAGGAGCCGCCCAGAGCATAAACTCTTAGAAGAATCACTCTTCTTTTACTTAAGTCGGCGTTGTCCCTTTTGTATTCAAGCCCGATGCAATTTCTGTGTTTGATGGTCAATATGAAGGTCCACGGGATTCCGTAAACCGGCACTGGTGCATCGGAAACTAATACTGGTCTCCCAGGAGCCGCCCAAACCACAAAATCTTAGGAGATTCACTTTTCTTGTACTTAAGTCGGCATTGTGCCTTTTGTATTCAATCCAGATGCAATTTCTGTGTTTCATGGTCAATGTGAAAGTCCAAAAGATACAGAGAACCTGCACTGGTGCATCGGAATCTAATACTGGTCTCCCAGGAGCCGCCCAAAACACAAACTCTTAGAAGATTCACCCTTCTTGTACTTAAGTCGGCATTGTGCCTTATGTATTCAATCCCGATGCAATTTCTGTGTGTCATGGTCAATGTGAACGTCCAAGGGATACAGTAAACCTGCACTGGTGCATTCTAATCTAATACTGGTCTCCCAGGAGCCGCCCAAAACCACAAACGCTAGGAAGATTCACTCTTCTTGTACTTAAGTCGGCATTGTGCCTTTCGTAATCAATCCCGACGCAATTTCTCTGTTTTATGGTCAATGTGGAGGGCCAAGGGATACAGTAAACCTGCACTGGTGCATCGGAATCTAATACTGGTACACAAACTCTTAGAAAACTCTCTCGTCTTGTACATAAGTCGGCATTGTCCCTTTTGTATTCAATCCTGATGCAATTTCTGTGTTTCGTGGTCAATGTGAAGGTCAAAGGTATATAGTAAACCTCCACTGCTCCATCGGAATCTTATATTGGTCTCCCAGGAGCCGCTCAAAGCGCAAACTCATACAAAGTTCACTCTTCTTAAACTTAAGTCGCATTGTCCCTTATGTATTCCATCCCGATGCAATTTCTGTGTTTCATGGTCTTTGTGAAGGTCCAAGGGATACAGTAAACCTGCACAGGTACATTGGAATGTAATTCTGGACTCCCAGGAGGCGCTCAAAGCTCAAACTCTTAGAAGATTCACTGTTCTTGTACTTAAGTCGGCATTGTCCCTTTTGTATTCAATCGCGATGCATTTTCAGTGTTTGAGGTTGAATATGAGGGTCCAAGGGATTCCGTAAACCTGCACTGGTGCATCAGAATCTAATACGGGTTTCCCAGGAGCCGCTCAAAGAACAAACTGTTCGAAGATTCACTCTTCTTGTATTTAATTCGGAATTGTCCGTTTTGTATCCAATCTCGATGCGATTTCTGTGTTTCATGGTCAATGTGAAGGTAAAGGGATGCAGTAAACCTGCACAGGTGCATCGCAATCTAATACTGGTCTCCCAGGGGCCGCCCAAACCATAAAATCTTAGAAAAATCACTGTTATTGTACTTAAGTCGGCATTGACCCTTATGTATTAAATCCCGATGCAATTTCTTTGTCTCATGGTCAATGTGAAGGTCACTGGGATACAGTAAACCTGCACTGGTGCATCGGAATCTAATACTGGTCTCCCAGGAGCCGCTCACACCACAAACGCTTAGGAGATTCACTCTTCTTGTACTTAAGTCGGCATTGTACCCTTTGCATTCAGTCCAGAAGCAGCTTCTGTGTTTCATGGTCAATGTGTAGGTCCAAAAGATACAGTCAACCTGCACTGGTGCATCGGAATCTAATACTGGTCTCCCATGAGCCGCCCAAAGCACAAACTCTTAGAAGATTGACTATTCTTGTACTTAAGTCAGCACTGTGCTTTATGTATTTAATCCCGATGCAATTTCTGTGTTTCTTGGTCAATGTGAAGGTCCGAGGGATACAGTAAATCTGCACTGGTGCATCGGAATCTAGTACTGGTCTCCCAGGAGCCGACCAAAGCACAATATCTTAGAAGGATCACTCCTCTTGTACTTAAGTCGGCATTGTGCTTTTTGCATTCAAACCTGATGCAATTTCTGTGTTTCATTTTCAATGTGAAGGTCCAAGGGATACAGTAAACTCGCACTGGTGCATCGGAATCTAATACTGGTCTTCCAGGAGCCGGTGAAATCACAAACTCCTAGAAGATTCATTCTTCTTGTACTTAAGTCGGCATTGTGCCTTTTGTATTCAATCCCGATGCAATTTCTGTGTTTCATGGTCAATGTGAAGGTCGAAATGATACAGTCAACCTGCACTGGTGCATCGGAATCTAATACTGGTCTCCCATGAGCCGCTCAAACCACAAACTCTTAAAAGATTCACTCTTCTTGTACTTAAGTCGGCATTGTGCATTTTCTATTCAATCCCGATGCGATTTCTCTGTTTAATGCCCAATGTGAAGGTCCAAGAGGTAAAGTAAACCTTCACTGGTGCATCGGAATCTATTACCGGTCTCCCAGGATTCGCTCAAAGCACAATTTCTTCGAAGATCCACTCCTCTTGTACATATTCGGTATTGTCCCTATTGTATTCATCCCGATGCAATTTCTGTGTTTCATGGTCAATGTGAATGTCAAAGGAATACAGTGAACGAGCACTGGTGTATCGGAATCTAATAGTGGACTCCCAGGAGCCGCTCAAAGTTCAAAATCTTCGTTGATTCACTCTTCTTGTACTTAAGTCGGCATTGTGCGTTTTGTGTTCAATCTCGATCCAATTTCTGTGTTTCATGGTCAATGGAAGGTCCAAGGGATACTGTAAACCTGCACTGGTGCATCGGAATCTATACTGGTCTCCCAGGAGCCGCCCAAAGCACAAACTCTTAGAAGATTCACTCTTCTTGTACTTAAGTCGGCATTGTCGCTTTTGTATTCAATCCCGATGCATATTCTGTGTTTGATGGTCAATATCAAGGTCCAAGATATTCCGTAAACCTGCACTGGTGCATCGGAATCTGATACTGATCACCCAGGAGTCGCTCAAAGCACAAACTCTTAGAAGATTCACTCTTCATGTACTTAAGAAATCATTGTTCATTTTGTAATCAATCCCTATGCAATGTCTGTGTTTCATGGTCAATGTGAAGGTCCAAGGGATACAGTTAACGTGCACTGGTGCATCGGAATCGAAAACAGGTCTACCATGAGACGCTCAAAGCACAAACCCCTACAAGAATCACTCTTCTTGTCTTTAAGTTGGCATTGTGAGCTTTGTATTCAATCCCGATGCAATATCTGTGTTTCATGGTCAATGTGAAGGTGCAAAGGATAGAGTAAACCTGCACTGGTGCATTGGAATCTAATACTGGTCTCCATGGAGCCGCTCATTCCACAAACTCTTACAAGGTTCACTCTTCTTGTACTTAAGTCGGCATTGTCACTTTTGTATTCAGTCCCGATGCAATTTCTGTTTTTCATTGTCAATGGGAAGGTCCAAATGATACAGTCAACCTGCGCAGGTGCATCGGAATGTAATACTTGTCTCCAAGGAGCCGCTCAAAACACAAACTCTTACAAGAATCACTTTTCTTGTACTTATGTCTTGATTGTGCCCATTGTATTCAATCCCGATGCAATTTCTTGTTTCATGGTCAATGTGAAGGTCCAAGGGATATAGTAAACCTGCACTGGTGCATCGGAATCTAATACTGGTCTTCCAGGATCGGTTCAAATCACAAACGCTTAGAAAATCCACTCATCTTGTACTTAAGTCGGCATTGTGCCTTTTGTATTCAATCCCGATGCAATTTCTGTGTTACATGGTCAATGTGAAGGTCCAAGGGATACAGTAAACCTGCACTGGTGCATCGGAATCTAATACTGGTCTCCCAGGATCCGCTCAAACACAAGTTCTTTGAAGATTCACTCTTCTTGTACTTAAGTCGGCATTGTCCCTCTCGTATTCAATCCCGATGCAATTTCTGTCTTATGGTCAATGTGAAGGTCCAAGGCATGCAGTAAATGTGCACTGGTTAATTGGAATGTTAAAGTGGTCTCCCAGGAGCTGCTCAAACACAAACTCTTAGAAAATTCATTCTTCTTGTACCTAAGTCGAAATTGTCCCCTTTGTATTCAATGCCAATGCAATTTCTGTGTTTCATGGTCAATGTGAGGGTCCAAGGGTTACAGTAAACCGGCACTGGTACATCAGAATCTAATACTGGTCGCCCAGGAGCCGCTCAAAGCACTAACTCTTAAGAGATTCACTCATCTTGTACTTAAGTCGGCATTGTGCTTTTGAATTAAAACCCGACGCAATTTCTGTGTTTCATCGTCAATGTGAAGGTCGAAGGGATACAGTAAACCTGCACTAGTGCATCGGAATCTAATACTGGACTCCCAGGAGCCGCCCAAAGCACAAACTCGTTGAAGATTCACTCTTCTTGTACTTAAGTCGGCATTGTCGCCTTGGTATTCATTCCCGATGCAATTTCTATGTTTCATGGTCAATGTAAAGGTGAAAGGGATACAGTAAACCTGCACTGGTGCATGGGAATCTAATACTAATCTTCCAGGAGCCACTCAAAGCACAATCTCTCAGAAGATTCACTCTGATTGTAATGTCGGCATTGTCCATTATGTATTCAAACCCGATGCAATTTCTGTAATTCATGGTCAATGTGAAGATATAAGGGATACAGTAAACGTGCACTTGTGCATCGCAATCTGATACTGGTCTGCCAGGAGCCGCACAAATCACATACTCTTAGAAGATTCACTCTTCTTGTACTTAAGTCGGCATTGACACTTTTGATTTCAATCCCGATGGAATTTCTGTCTTTCATGGTCAATGTGAAGGTCCAAGTGATACAGTAAACCTGCATTGGTGCATCGGAATCTAATACGGGTCTCCGAAGGGTTACTGAAAGCGCATACTCTTAGAAGATTCACTCTTCCTGTACTTAAGTCGGCATTGTGCCTTTTGTATTCATTCCCGATGCAATTTCTGTGTTTCATGGTCAATGTGAGAGTCCAAGGGATACAGTAAACCTTCACTAGTGCATCGGAATGTAATACTGGTCTCCCAGGAGGCGCTCAAAGCACAAACGCTTAGAAGATATACTCTTCTTGTAAAGTCGGCATTGTGCCTTTTGTATTCAATACCGATACAAAATCTGTGTTTCATGGTCAATGTGAAGGTCCAAGCAATACCGTAAACCTGAACTGGTGCATTGGAAACTAATACTGGCCTCCCAGGAGCCGCTCAAAACACAAATTCTTAGATGATTCACTCTTCTTGTACTTAAGTCGGCATTGAGCCTTTTGTATTCAATCTCGATGCAATTTCTGTGTTTCATGGTCAATGTGAAGGTCCGGATGATACAGTCAACCTGCACAGGGGAATCGGAATCCCGATGCAATTTCTGTGCTTCATGGTCAATGTGAAGGTCCAAGGGATACAGTAAACCTGCACTGGTGGATCGGAATCTAATAGTGGACTCCCAGGAGCCGCTCAAAGTTCAAAATCTTAGAAGATTCACTCTTCTTGTACTTAAGTCAGCATTGTGCGTTTTGTATTCAATCCCGATGCAATTTCTGAGTTTAATGGTCAATGGAAGGTCCAAGGGATACCGTAAACTTGCACTGGTGCATCGGAATCTAATACTGGTCTCCCAGGAGCCGCCCAAAGCACAATCTCTTAGAAGATTCACTCTTCTTGTACTTAAGTCGGCATCTTTCCTTTTGTATTCAATCCCGATGCATATTCTGTGTTTGATGGTCAATATGAAGATCCAAGGGATTCCGTAAACCTGCACTGGTGCATTGAAATCTAATACTGGTCTCCCAGGAGCCGCTCAAAGCACAAACTCTTAGAAGATTCACTCTTTATGTACTTAAGTCGGCATTGTCCCTTTTGCATTCAATCCCGATGCAATATCTGTGTTTCGTGATCAATGTGAAGGTCAAAGGGATACAGTAAACGTGCACTTGTGCATCGGGATCTATTACAGGCCTACCAGGAGACGCTCAAAGCACAAACCCTTCGAAGATTCACTCTTATTGTCTTTAAGTTGGCATCCTGAGCTTTGTAATCAATCCCGATGCAATTTCTGTGTTTCATGGTCAATGTGAAGGTGCAAGGGATACAGTAAACCTGCACAGGTGAAACGGAATCTAATACAGGTCTACATGGAGCCGCTCAAACCACAAACTCTTAGAAGGTTAACTCTTCTTGTACTTATGTCGGCATTGTGCCTTTTGTATTCAATCCCGATGCAATTTCTGTGTTTCATGGTCAATGTGAAGGTCCAAGGGATACAGTAAACGTGCACTGGTGCATCGGAATCTAATACTGGTATCCCATGTGCCGCCCAAACACAAACTCTTAGAAGATTCTCTCTTATTGTACTTACGGCGGCATTATCCATTTTGTATACAATCCCGATGCAATTTCTATGTTTCACGGTCAATGTTAAGGTCCAAAGAATACAGTAAACCTGTACTGGTGCATTGGAATCTAATACTGGTCTCCCAGGAGGCGCTCAAAGCACAAACTCTTAGAAGATTCACTCTTCTTGTAAAGTCGGCATTGTCCCATTTGTATTCAAACCCGATGCGATTTCTGTAAATCATGGTCAATGTGAAGGTGCAAGGGATACAGTAAACCTGCACTTGTGCATCGTGATCTAATACTGGTCTCCCAGGAGCCGCTCAAACTACAAACTCTTAGAAAACCCACTCACCATGTACTTAAGTCGGCATTGCCCATTTTGTATTCAATCCCGATGTAATTTCTGTGTATCATAGTCAATGTGAAGGTCCAAGGGATATGGTAAACCTGCACTGGTGCTTGGGAATGTAATACTAGTCTCTCAGGAGGCGCTCAAAGCACAAACTTTTAGAAGATTCACTCTTCTTGTACTTAAGTCAGCATTGCCCGTTTTGTATTCAATCCCGATGCAATTTCTGTGTTTCACGATCAGTGTGAAGGTCCAAAGGAATACGGCAAAGCTGCACAGGTTCATCGTATTCTAATACTGGTCTCCCAGGAGCCGCTCAAAGCACAAACTCTTAGAAGATTTACTTTTCTTGTAAAGTCGGCATTGAGCCTTTTGCATTTATTCCCGATTCAATTTCTGTTTTTCATTGTCAATGCGAATGTCCAAAGGATACAATAAACCGGCACTGGTGCATCGGAATCTAAAACTGGTCTCCCAAGGACCGCTCAAAGCACAAATTCTTAGAAGATTTACTCTTCTTGGACTTAAGTCGGCATTGTCCCTTTTGTATTCAAACCCGATACAATTTCTGTAATTCATGGTCAATGTGAAGGTCCAAGGGATACAGTAAACCTGCACTGGTGCATCGGAATTTAATACTATACTCCCAGGAGCCGCTCAAAGCACAAACTCATAGAAGATTCACTCTTCTTGTACTTCAGTCGGCATTGTCCCTTTTGATTTCAATCACGATGCAATTTCTGTATTTCATGGTCAATGTGAAGGTCCATGGGATACAGTAAACCTGCACTGGTGCATCGAAATCTAATACTGGTCTCCCAGGAGCCACTGAAAGCACAAATACTTAGAAGATTCACTCGTCTTGTACTTAAGTTGGCATTGCGCCTTTTGTATGTATTCCTGATGCAATTTCTGTGTTTCATTGTCAATGTGAATGTCCAAAGGATACAATAAACCGGCACTGGTGCATCGGAATCTAATACTCTTCTCCCAGGAGCAGCTCAAAGCACAAACTCTTCTCGTACTTAGGTCGGCATTGTGCTTTTTGTATTCAATCCCGATGCAATTTCTGTGTTTCATGGTCAATGTGAAGGTCCAAGGGATACAGTAAACCTGCACTGGTGCTTCGGAATCTAATACTGGTCTCCCTGGGCAGCCGCTCAAAGCACAAACTCTTCGAAGTACACTCTTCTTGTGCTTAAGTCAGCATTGTCCTTTTGTATTCAATGCCGATGCAATTTTGTGTGTTTAATGGTCAATGTGAAGGTCCAAGGGATACAGTAAACCTGCACTGGTGCATCGGAATCTAATACAGGTCTCCCTGGAGCCGCTCAAACCTCAAATTCTTAGGTGATTCACTCTTCTTGTACTTATGTTGACATTGTACCTTTTGTATTCAATCCCAATGAAATTTCTGTGTTTCATGGTCAATGTGAAGGACCAAGGGATACAGTAAACCTGCACTGGTACATCGGGGTCTAATACTGGTCTCTCAGGAGACGCTCAAACCACAAACTCTTAGAAGATTCACTCTCCTTGTACGTAAGTCGGCATTGTACCTTTTGTATTCAATCCCGATCCAATGTCTGTGATTCATGGTCAATGTGAAGGTCCAAGGGATACCGCAATCCTGCACTGGTGCACGAGTATCTAATACTGGTCTCCCAGGAGCCGTTCAAATTACACACTCTTAGAAGATTCACTCGTCTTGTACTTAGGTCGACATTGTGCCTTTTGTATTCAATCCCGATGCAATTTCTGAGTTTCATGCTCAATGTGAAGGTCCAAGGGATACAGTATACCTACACTGGTGCATCGGTATCTAATACTGGACTCCCAGGACACGTTGAAAGCGCAAACTCTTATAACATTCACTCTTCTTGTACTTATGTTGGCATTGTCCATTTTGTATCCAATCTCGATGCAATTTCTGTGTTTCATGGTCAATTTGAAGGTCCAAGGGATACGGTATAGCTGTACTTGTGCATCGGAATCTGATACATGTCTCCCAGGAGCCGCTAAAAAAAGCATAAACACTTAGAAGATTCACTCATCTTGTACTCAAGTCGGCACTGCGTTTTTTGTATTCAATCCCAATGCAATTTCTGTGTTTCATGGTCAATGTGAGGGTCCAAGGGATACAGAAAACCTGCACTGGTGCATCGGAATCTAATACTGGTCTCCCAGGACACGCTCAAAGCACAAACTCTTGGAAGATTCACTCTCCTTGTACTAAAGTAGGCATTGTACCTTTTGTATTCAATCCCGATGCAATTTCTGTGTTTCATGGTCAATGTGAAGGTCCAAGGGATACATTAAACCTGCACTGGTGCAACGGAATTTAATACTGCTCTCCCATGAGCCGCTCAAACCACAAAATCTTAGAAGATTCACTGTTCTTTACTTGATTCGGCATTGTGCCTTTTGTGTTTAATCCTGTTGCAATTTCTGTCTTTTATGGTCAATGTGAAGGTCCAAGGGATACAGTAAACGTGCACTGGTGCATCGGATTCTAATACAGGTCTCCCAGGAGCCGCTCAAACCGCAAATTCGTAGAAGTTTCATCCTACTTGTTCTTAAGTTGGCATTGTGCCTTTTGTATTCAATCCTGTTGCAATTTCTGTGTTTTATGGTCAATGTGAAGGTCCAAGGGATGCAGTAAACCTGCACTGGTGCATCGGATTCTATTACAAGTCTCCCAGGAGCCGGTCAAACGGCAAACTCGTAGAAGATTCATTCTTCTTGTACTTAAGTTGGCTTGTGCCCTTTGTATTCAATCCCGATGCAATTTATGAGTTTCATGGTCAATGTGAAGGTCCAAGGGATACAGTAAACCTGCACTGGTGCATCGAAATCTAATACTGGTCTCCCAGGAGCCGCTCAAAGCACTAACTCTTAGAAGATTCACTCTTCTTGTACTTAAGTCGGCATTGTCCCTTTTGATTTCAATCCCGATGCAATATTTGTCTTTCATGGTCAATGTGAAGGTCCAAGGGAAACAGTAAACCTGCACTGGTGCATCGGAACTAATACTGTTCTCCCAGGAGCCGCTGAAAGCACAAACTCTTTGAAGATTCACTCTCCTTGTACTTAAGTCGTCATTGTGCTTTTTGTATTCAGTCCCGATGCAATTTCTGTGATTCATGGTCAATGTGAAGGTCCAAAGGATACAGTAAACTGGCACTGGTGCATCGGAATCTAATACTGGTCTCCCAGGAGCAGCTCAAAGCACAAACTCTTCTTGTACTTAGGTCGGCATTGTTACTTTTGTATTCAATCACGATGCAATTTCTGTGTTTTATTGTCAATGTGAAGGTCCAAGGGATACAGTAAACCTGCACTGGTGGATCGGAAACTAATAGTGGACTCCCAGGAGCCGCTCAAAGCTCAAAATCTTAGATGATTCACTCTTCTTGTACTTAAGTCGGCATTGTGCGTTTTGTATTCAATCTCGATGCAATTTCTGTGTTTCATGATCAATGTGAATGTCCAAGGGATACAGTTAACCTGCACTGGTGCATCGTAAACTAATACTGGTCTCCCAGGAGCCGCTCAAAGCATAGTCCCTTAGATGATTCACTCTTCTTGTACTTCAGTCGGCATTGTCCCTTTTGGTTTCAATCACGATGCAATTTCTGTGCTTCATGGTCAATGTGAAGGTCCAAGGGATTCAGTGAACGTGCACTGGTGCATCGGAATCTAATACAGGTCCCCCGGAGCCGCTCAAATCACATACTCTTAGGAGATACACTCTTCTTCTGTTTAAGTTGGCATTGTGCCTTTTGTATTCAATCCCGATGCAATTTCTGTGTTTCATGGTCAATGTGAATGTCCAAGGGATACAGTAAATCTGCACTGGTGCACCGGAATCTAATACTGGTCTCCCAGGAGCCGCTCAAAACACAAACTCTTAGAAGATTCACTCTTCTTGTACTTAAGTCGGCATTGTACCTTTTGTATTCATTCCCGATGCAATTTCTGTCTCATTGTCAAAGTGAAACCCCAAGGGATACGGTAAAGCTGCACTGGTGCATCGGAATCTAATACAGGTTTCCCAAGAGCCGCTGAAAGCACAAGCACTTAGAAGATTCACACATCTTGTACCTAAGTCGGCACTTTGTTTTTTGTATTTAATCCCGATGCAATTTCTGTGTTTCATTGTCAATGTGAAGGTCCAAAGGATAGTGTAAACCGGCACTGGTGCATCGGAATCTAATACTGGTCTCCCAGGAGCAGATCAAAGCACAAACTCTTCTTGTACTTATGTCGGCATTGTGACTTTTGTATTAAAACCCGATGCAACTTCTGTGTTTCATGGTCAATGTGAAGGTCCAAGGGATATAGTAAACCTGCACTGGTGGATCGGAATCTAATAGAGGACTCCCAGGAGCCGCTCAAAGTTCAAAATCTTAGAAGATTCACTCTTCTTGTACTTAAGTCGGCATTGTGCGTTTTGTATTCAATCCCGATGCAATTTCTGAGTTTCATGGTCAATGGAAGGTCCAAGGGATACCGTAAACTTGCACTGGTGCATCGGAATCTAATACTGGTATCCCATGTGCCGCTCAAACACAAACTCTTAGAAGATTCTCTCTTATTGTACTTACGGCGGCATTATCCATTTTGTATACAATCCCGATGCAATTTCTATGTTTCACGGTCAATGTTAAGGTCCAAAGAATACAGTAAACCTGTACTGGTGCATTGGAATCTAATACTGGTCTCCCAGGACCCGCTCAAAGCCCAAACTCTTAGAAGATTCACTCTTCTTGTAAAGTCGGCATTGTCCCATTTGAATTCAAACCCGATGCAATTTCTGTAAATCATGGTCAATGTGAAGGTGCAAGGGATACAGTAAACCTGCACTTGTGCATCGGAATCTAATACTGGTCTCCCAGGAGCCGCACAAATCACATACTCTTAGAAGATTCACTCTTCTTGTACTTAAGTTGGTATTGACAATTTTGATTTCAATCCCGATGCAATTTCTGTCTTTCATGGTCAATGTGAAGGTCCAAAGGATACAGTAAACCTGCACTGGTGCATCGGAATCTAATACGGGTCTCCCAGGAGCCGCTCAGAGCAGAAACTCTTAAAGATTCACTCATCTTGTACTTATGTCGATATTGTGCCATTTGTATTCAATTCGTTGCAATTTCTGTGTTTCATGGTCAATGTGAAGGTCCAAGGGATACAGTACACTTGCAGTGGTGCATCGGAATCTAATACTTGTCTCCGAGGAGCCGCTGAAAGCGCATTCTGTTAGAAGATTCAATCTTCTTGTACTTAAGTTGGCATTGTGCCCTTTGTATTCAATCCCAATGCAATTTCTGTGTTTCATGGTCAATGTGAAGATCCATGGGATTCAGTAAACCTTCACTAGTGCATCATAATCTAATACTGGTGTCCCAGGAGCCGCTCAAACTACAAACTCTTAGAAAACCCACTCACCATGTATTAAGTCGGCATTGCCCCTTTTGTATTCAATCACGATGTAATTTCTGTGTTTCATAGTCAATGTGAAGGTCCAAGGGATACAGTAAACCTGCACTGGTGCATCGGAATCTAATACAGGTCTGCCTGGAGCCGCTCAAACCTCAAATTCTTAGGTGATTCACTCTTCTTGTACTTATGTTGAGATTGTGCCTTTTGTATTCAATCCCAATGAAATTTCTGTGTTTCATGGTCAATGTGAAGGACCAAGGGATACAGTAAACCTGCACTGGTACATCGGGGTCTAATACTGGTCTCTCAGGAGACGCTCAAACCACAAACTCTTAGAAGATTCACTCTCCTTGTACGTAAGTCGGCATTGTACCTTTTGTATTCAATCCCGATGCAATGTCTGTGATTCATGGTCAATGTGAAGGTCCAAGGGATACCGCAATCCTGCACTGGTGCACCAGTATCTAATACTGGTCTCCCAGGAGCCGTTCAAATTACACACTCTTAGAAGATTCACTCGTCTTGTACTTAGGTCGACATTGTGCCTTTTGTATTCAATCCCGATGCAATTTCTGAGTTTCATGCTCAATGTGAAGGTCCAAGGGATACAGTATACCTACACTGGTGCATCGGTATCTAATACTGGACTCCCAGGACACGTTGAAAGCGCAAACTCTTATAACATTCACTCTTCTTGTACTTATGTTGGCATTGTCCATTTTGTATCCAATCTCGATGCAATTTCTGTGTTTCATGGTCAAATTGAAGGTCCAAGGGATACGGTATAGCTGTACTTGTGCATCGGAATCTAATACATGTCTCCCAGGAGCCGCTAAAAAAAGCATAAACACTTAGAAGATTCACTCATCTTGTACTCAAGTCGGCACTGCGTTTTTTGTATTCAATCCCAATGCAATTTCTGTGTTTCATGGTCAATGGGAAGGTCCAAGGGATAGAGAAAACCTGCACTGGTGCATCGGAATCTAATACTGGTCTCCCAGGACACGCTCAAAGCACAAACTCTTGGAAGATTCACTCTCCTTGTACTAAAGTAGGCATTGTACCTTTTGTATTCAATCCCGATGCAATTTCTGTGTTTCATGGTCAATGTGAAGGTCCAAGGGATACATTAAACCTGCACTGGTGCAACGGAATTTAATACTGCTCTCCCATGAGCCGCTCAAACCACAAAATCTTAGAAGATTCACTGTTCTTTACTTGATTCGGCATTGTGCCTTTTGTATTCAATCCTGTTGCAATTTCTGTCTTTTATGGTCAATGTCAACGTCCAAGGGATACAGTAAACGTGCACTGGTGCATCGGATTCTAATACAGGTCTCCCAGGAGCCGCTCAAACCGCAAATTCGTAGAAGTTTCATCCTACTTGTTCTTAAGTTGGCATTGTGCCTTTTGTATTCAATCTTGTTGCAATTTCTGTGTTTTATGGTCAATGTGAAGGTCCAAGGGATGCAGTAAACCTGCACTGGTGCATCGGAATCTAATACTGGTCTCCCAGGAGCCGCTGAAAACACAAACACTTAGAAGATTCACTCATCTTGTACTTAAGTTGGCATTGCGCCTTTTGTATTTATTCCCGATTCAATTTTTGTGTTTCAATGTCAATGTGAATGTGCAAAGGATACTGTAAACCGGCACTGGTGCTTCGGAATCTAATACTGGTCTCCGAGGAGCAGCTCAAAGCACAAACTCTTCATGTACTTAGGTCGGCATTGTGCCTTTTGTATTCAATCCCGATGCAGTTTCTGTGCTTCATGGTCAATGTGAAGGTCCAATGGATACAGTAAACCAGCACTGGTGCATCGGAATCTAAAAATGGTTTCCCAGGAGCCGCTCAAATCACATACTCATAAAAGACTCACTCATCTTGTACTTAAGTCTGCATTGTGCCTTTTGTATTCAATCCCGATGCAATTTCTGTGTTTTATGGTCAATGCGAAGGTCCAAGGCAAACAGTAATCGCGCACTGGTGTATCGGATTCTATTACAAGTCTCCCAGGAGCCGGTCAAACGGCAAACTCGTAGAAGATTCATTCTTCTTGTACTTAAGTTGGCTTGTGCCCTTTGTATTCAATCCCGATGCAATTTATGAGTTTCATGGTCAATGTGAAGGTCCAAGGGATACAGTAAACCTGCACTGGTGCATCGAAATCTAATACTGGTCTCCCAGGAGCCGCTCAAAGCACTAACTCTTAGAAGATTCACTCTTCTTGTACTTAAGTCGGCATTGTCCCTTTTGATTTCAATCCCGATGCAATATTTGTCTTTCATGGTCAATGTGAAGGTCCAAGGGAAACAGTAAACCTGCACTGGTGCATCGGAACTAATACTGTTCTCCCAGGAGCCGCTGAAAGCACAAACTCTTTGATGATTCACTCTCCTTGTACTTAAGTCGTCATTGTGCTTTTTGTATTCAGTCCCGATGCAATTTCTGTGATTCATGGTCAATGTGAAGGTCCAAAGGATACAGTAAACTGGCACTGGTGCATCGGAATCTAATACTGGTCTCCCAGGAGCAGCTCAAAGCACAAACTCTTCTTGTACTTAGGTCGGCATTGTTACTTTTGTATTCAATCACGATGCAATTTCTGTGTTTTATTGTCAATGTGAAGGTCCAAGGGATACAGTAAACCTGCACTGGTGGATCGGAAACTAATAGTGGACTCCCAGGAGCCGCTCAAAGCTCAAAATCTTAGAAGATTCACTCTTCTTGTACTTAAGTCGGCATTGTGCGTTTTGTATTCAATCTCGATGCAATTTCTGTGTTTCATGATCAATGTGAATGTCCAAGGGATACAGTTAACCTGCACTGGTGCATCGTAAACTAATACTGGTCTCCCAGGAGCCGCTCAAAGCATAGTCCCTTAGATGATTCACTCTTCTTGTACTTCAGTCGGCATTGTCCCTTTTGGTTTCAATCACGATGTAATTTCTGTCTTCATGGTCAATGTGAAGGGCCAAGGGATGCAGTAAACCTGCACTGGTGCATCGAAATCTAATACTGGTCTCATAGGAGCCTCTCAATGCAGAACCTCTTAGAAGATTCACTCATCTTGTACTTATGTCGGCGTTGTTCCATTTGTATTCAATTCGATGCAATTTTTGTGTTTCATGGACAATGTGAGGGTCCAGGGGATACAGTTAACCTGCACTGGTTCATCGGAATCTAATACTGGTCTCCCAGGAGCCGCTGAAAGCGCATACTCTTAGAAGATTCACTCTTCTTGTACTTAAGTCGGCATTGTGCGATTTGTATTCAATCCCAATGCAATTTTGGTGTTTCATGGTCAATGTGAAGGTCCGGATGATACAGTCAACCTGCACAGGTGAATCGGAATCCCGATGCAATTTCTGTGCTTCATGGTCAATGTGAAGGTCCAAGGGATTAAGTGAACGTGCACTGGTGCATCGGAATCTAATACAGGTCCCCCGGAGCCGCTCAAACCACATACTCTTAGGAGATTCACTCTTCTTCTGCTTAAGTTGGCATTGTGCCTTTTGTATTCAATCCTGATGCAATTTCTGTGTTTCATGGTCAATGTGAATGTCCAAGGGATACAGTAAATCTGCACTGGTGCACCGGAATCTAATACTGGTCTCCCAGGAGCCGCTCAAAACACAAACTCTTAGAAGATTCACTCTTCTTGTACTTAAGTCGGCATTGTGCCTTTTGTATTCATTCCCGATGCAATTTCTGTCTCATTGTCAAAGTGAAACCCCAAGGGATACGGTAAAGCTGCACTGGTGCATCGGAATCTAATACAGGTCTCCCAAGAGCCGCTGAAAGCACAAGCACTTAGAAGATTCACACATCTTGTACCTAAGTCGGCACTTTGTTTTTTGTATTTAATCCCGATGCAATTTCTGTGTTTCATTGTCAATGTGAAGGTCCAAAGGATAGTGTAAACCGGCACTGGTGCATCGGAATCTAATACTGGTCTCCCAGGAGCAGCTCAAAGCACAAACTCTTCTTGTACTTATGTCGGCATTGTGACTTTTGTATTCAAACCCGATGCAACTTCTGTGTTTCATGGTCAATGTGAAGGTCCAAGGGATATAGTAAACCTGCACTGGTGGATCGAAATCTAATAGAGGACTCCCAGGAGCCGCTCAAAGTTCAAAATCTTAGAAGATTCACTCTTCTTGTACTTAAGTCGGCATTGTGCGTTTTGTATTCAATCCCGATGCAATTTCTGAGTTTCATGGTCAATGGAAGGTCCAAGGGATACCGTAAACTTGCACTGGTGCATTGGAATCTAATACTGGTATCCCATGTGCCGCTCAAACACAAACTCTTAGAAGATTCTCTCTTATTGTACTTACGGCGGCATTATCCATTTTGTATACAATCCCGATGCAATTTCTATGTTTCACGGTCAATGTTAAGGTCCAAAGAATACAGTAAACCTGTACTGGTGCATTGAAATCTAATACTGGTCTCCCAGGAGCCGCTCAAAGCCCAAACTCTTAGAAGATTCACTCTTCTTGTAAAGTCGGCATTGTCCCATTTGAAGTCAAACCCGATGCAATTTCTGTAAATCATGGTCAATGTGAAGGTGCAAGGGATACAGTAAACCTGCACTTGTGCATCGGAATCTAATACTGGTCTCCCAGGAGCCGCACAAATCACATATTCTTAGAAGATTCACTCTTCTTGTACTTAAGTTGGCATTGACACTTTTGATTTCAATCCCGATGCAATTTCTGTCTTTCATGGTCAATGTGAAGGTCCAAAGGATACAGTAAACCTGCACTGGTGCATCGGAATCTAATACGGGTCTCCCAGGAGCGGCTCAGAGCAGAAACTCTTAAAGATTCACTCATCTTGTACTTATGTCGATATTGTGCCATTTGTATTCAATTCCTTGCAATTTCTGTGTTTCATGGTCAATGTGAAGGTCCATGGGATACAGTACACTTGCAGTGGTGCATCGGAATCTAATACTTGTCTCCGAGGAGCCGCTGAAAGCGCATTCTGTTAGAAGATTCAATCTTCTTGTACTTAAGTTGGCATTGTGCCCTTTGTATTCAATCCCGATGCAATTTCTGTGTTTCATGGTCAATGTGAAGATCCATGGGATTCAGTAAACCTTCACTAGTGCATCGGAATCTAATACTGGTCTCCCAGGAGCCGCTCAAACTACAAACTCTTAGAAAACCCACTCACCATGTATTAAGTCGGCATTGCCCCTTTTGTATTCAATCACGATGTAATTTCTGTGTTTCATAGTCAATGTGAAGGTCCAAGGGATATGGTAAACCTGCACTGGTGCTTCGGAATCTAATACTAGTCTCTCAGGAGGCGCTCCAAGCAAAAACTTTTAGAAGATTCACTCTTCTTGTACTTAAGTCAGCATTGCCCATTTTGTATTCAATCCCGATGCAATTTCTGTGTTTCACGATCAGTGTGAAGGTCCAAAGGGATACGGCAAATCTGCACAGGTGCATCGTATTCTAATACTGGTCTCCCAGGAGCCGCTGAAATCACAATCCCTTAGAAGATTCATTCTTCCTGTACTTAAGTTTGCATTGTGCAATTTGTAATCAATCCCAATGTAATTTTGGTGTTTCATTGGCAATGTGAAAGTCCAAGGGATACAGTAAACCTGCACTGGTGCATCGGAATCTAATACTGGTCTCCCAGGAGCCGCTCAAAGCACAAACTCTTAGAAGATTTACTCTTCTTGTAAAGTCGGCATTGAGCCTTTTGTATGTATTCCCGATTCAATTTCTGTTTTTCATTGTCAATGCGAATGTCCAAAGGATACAATAAACCGGCACTGGTGCATCGGAATCTAAAACTGGTCTCCCAAGGACCGCTCAAAGCACAAATTCTTAGAAGATTTACTCTTCTTGGACTTAAGTCGGCATTGTCCCTTTTGTATTCAAACCCGATACAATTTCTGTCTTTCATGGTCAATGTGAAGGTCCAAAGGATAGTGTAAACCGGCACTGGTGCATCGGAATCTAATACTGGTCTCCCAGGAGCAGCTCAAAGCACAAACTCTTCTTGTACTTATGTCGGCATTGTGACTTTTGTATTCAAACCCGATGCAACTTCTGTGTTTCATGGTCAATGTGAAGGTCCAAGGGATATAGTAAACCTGCACTGGTGGATCGGAATCTAATAGAGGACTCCCAGGAGCCGCTCAAAGTTCAAAATCTTAGAAGATTCACTCTTCTTGTACTTAAGTCGGCATTGTGCGTTTTGTATTCAATCCCGATGCAATTTCTGAGTTTCATGGTCAATGGAAGGTCCAAGGGATACCGTAAACTTGCACTGGTGCATCGGAATCTAATACTGGTATCCCATGTGCCGCTCAAACACAAACTCTTAGAAGATTCTCTCTTATTGTACTTACGGCGGCATTATCCATTTTGTATACAATCCCGATGCAATTTCTATGTTTCACGGTCAATGTTAAGGTCCAAAGAATACAGTAAACCTGTACTGGTGCATTGGAATCTAATACTGGTCTCCCAGGAGCCGCTCAAAGCCCAAACTCTTAGAAGATTCACTCTTCTTGTAAAGTCGGCATTGTCCCATTTGAATTCAAACCCGATGAAATTTCTGTAAATCATGGTCAATGTGAAGGTGCAAGGGATACAGTAAACCTGCACTTGTGCATCGGAATCTAATACTGGTCTCCCAGGAGCCGCACAAATCACATACTCTTAGAAGATTCACTCTTCTTGTACTTAAGTTGGCATTGACACTTTTGATTTCAATCCCGATGCAATTTCTGTCTTTCATGGTCAATGTGAAGGTCCAAAGGATACAGTAAACCTGCACTGGTGCATCGGAATCTAATACGGGTCTCCCAGGAGCCGCTCAGAGCAGAAACTCTTAAAGATTCACTCATCTTGTACTTATGTCGATATTGTGCCATTTGTATTCAATTCCTTGCAATTTCTGTGTTTCATGGTCAATGTGAAGGTCCATGGGATACAGTACACTTGCAGTGGTGCATCGGAATCTAATACTTGTCTCCGAGGAGCCGCTGAAAGCGCATTCTGTTAGAAGATTCAATCTTCTTGTACTTAAGTTGGCATTGTGCCCTTTGTATTCAATCCCGATGCAATTTCTGTGTTTCATTGTCAATGTGAAGATCCATGGGATTCAGTAAACCTTCACTAGTGCATCGGAATCTAATACTGGTCTCCCAGGAGCCGCTCAAACTACAAACTCTTAGAAAACCCACTCACCATGTATTAAGTCGGCATTGCCCCTTTTGTATTCAATCACGATGTAATTTCTGTGTTTCATAGTCAATGTGAAGGTCCAAGGGATATGGTAAACCTGCACTGGTGCTTCGGAATCTAATACTAGTCTCTCAGGAGGCGCTCCAAGCAAAAACTTTTAGAAGATTCACTCTTCTTGTACTTAAGTCAGCTTTGCCCATTTTGTATTCAATCCCGATGCAATTTCTGTGTTTCACAATCAGTGTGAAGGTCCAAAGGGATACGGCAAAGCTGCACAGGTGCATCGTATTCTAATACTGGTCTCCCAGGAGCCGCTGAAATCACAATCCCTTAGAAGATTCATTCTTCCTGTACTTAAGTTGGCATTGTGCAATTTGTAATCAATCCCAATGTAATTTTGGTGTTTCATTGGCAATGTGAAAGTCCAAGGGATACAGTAAACCTGCACTGGTGCATCGGAATCTAATACTGGTCTCCCAGGAGCCGCTCAAAGCACAAACTCTTAGAAGATTTACTCTTCTTGTAAAGTCGGCATTGAGCCTTTTGTATGTATTCCCGATTCAATTTCTGTTTTTCATTGTCAATGCGAATGTCCAAAGGATACAATAAACCGGCACTGGTGCATCGGAATCTAAAACTGGTCTCCCAAGGACCGCTCAAAGCACAAATTCTTAGAAGATTAACTCTTCTTGGACTTAAGTCGGCATTGTCCCTTTTGTATTCAAACCCGATACAATTTCTGTCTTTCATGGTCAATGTGAAGGTCCATGGGATACAGTAAAGTTGCACTGGTGCATCGAAATCTAATACTGGTCTCCCAGGAGCCACTGAAAGCACAAATACTTAGTAGATTCACTCATCTTGTACTTAAGTTGTCATTGCGCCTTTTGTATGTATACCTGATGCAATTTCTGTGTTTCATTGTCAATGTGAATGTCCAAAGGATACAATAAACCGGCACTGGTGCATCGGAATCTAATACTCTTCTCCCAGGAGCAGCTCAAAGCACAAACTCTTCTTGTACTTAGGTCGGCATTGTGCGTTTTGTATTCAATCCCGATGCAATTTCTGTGTTTCATGGTCAATGTGAAGGTCCAAGGGATACAGTAAACCTGCACTGGTGCATCGGAATCTAATACTGGTTTCCCAGGAGCCGCACAAATCACAAACTCTTAGAAGACTCACTCATCTTGTACTTGAGTCGGCATTGTCCCTTTTGTATTCAATCCCGATGCAATTTCAGTGTTTGATGGTCAATGTGAAGGTCCAAGGGATACAGTAAACTTGCACTGGTGCTTCGGAATCTAATACTGGTCTCCCAGGAGCCGCTCAAAGCACAAACTCTTCGAAGTACACTCTTCTTGTACTTAAGTCAGCATTGTCTTTTGTATTCAATGCCGATGCAATTTTGTGTGTTTAATGGTCAATGTGAAGGTCCAAGGGATACAGTAAACCTGCACTGGTGCATCGGAATCTAATACAGGTCTCCCTGGAGCCGCTCAAACCTCAAATTCTTAGGTGATTCACTCTTCTTGTACTTATGTTGACATTGTGCCTTTTGTATTCAATCCCAACGAAATTTCTGTGTTTCATGGTCAATGTGAAGGACCAAGGGATACAGTATACCTACACTGGTGCATCGGTATATAATACTGGACTCCCAGGACACGTTGAAAGCGCAAACTCTTATAACATTCAGTCTTCTTGTACTTATGTTGGCATTGTCCATTTTGTATCCAATCTCGATGCAATTTCTGTGTTTCATGGTCAATGTGAAGGTCCAAGGGATACAGTAAACCTGAACTGGTGCATCGGAGTCTAATACTGGACTCCCAGGAGACGCTCAAAGCACAAACTTTTAGAAAATTCACTCTCCTTGTACTTAAGTCGGCATTGTGCCTTATGTATTCAATCCCGATACAATTTCTGTGTTTCATGGTCAATGTGAAGGTCCAAAGGATACAGTAAATCTGCACTGGTGCACCGGTATCTAATACTGGTCTCTCAGGAGCCGTTCAAATTACAAACACTTAGAAGATTCACTCTTCTTGCTCTTAGGACGACATTGTGCCTTTTGTATTCAATCGCGATGCAATTTCTGAGTTTCATTGTCAATGTGAAGGTCCAAGGGATACAGTATACCTGCATTGGTGCATCGGTATTTAATACTGGACTCCTGGAGCCGTTGAAACCGCAAACTCTTAGAAGATTCACTCTTCTTGTACTTAAGTCGGCATTGTCCATTTTCAATCCAATCTCGATGCAATTTCTGAGTTTCATGGTCATTTTAAAGGTCCAAGGGATACAGTAAACCTGCACTGGTGCAACGGAATTTAATACTGCTCTCCCATGAGCCGCTCAAACCACAAAATCTTAGAAGATTCACTGTTCTTTACTTGATTTGGCATTGTGCGTTTTGTATTCAATCCTGTTGCAATTTCTGTGTTTAATGGTCAATGTGAAGGTCCAAGGGATGCAGTAAACCTGCACTGGTGCATCGGAATCTAATACTGGTCTCCCAGGAGCCGCTGAAAACACAAACACTTAGAAGATTCACTCATCTTGTACTTAAGTTGGCATTGCGCCTTTTGTATTTATTCCCGATTCAATTTCTGTGTTTCAATGTCAATGTGAATGTGCAAAGGATACTGTAAACCGGCACTGGTGCTTCGGAATCTAATACTGGTCTCCCAGGAGCAGCTCAAAGCACTAACTCTTAGAAGATTCACTCTTCTTGTACTTAAGTCGGCATTGTCCCTTTTGATTTCAATCCCGATGCAATATTTGTCTTTCATGGTCAATGTGAAGGTCCAATGGATACAGTGAACCAGCACTGGTGCATCGGAATCTAAAAATGGTTTCCCAGGAGCCGCTCAAATCACATACTCTTAAAAGACTCACTCATCTTGTACTTAAGTCTGCATTGTGCCTTTTGTATTCAATCCCGATGCAATTTCTGTGTTTTATGGTCAATGCGAAGGTCCAAGGCAAACAGTAATCGCGCACTGGTGCATCGGATTCTATTACAAGTCTCCCAGGAGCCGGTCAAACGGCAAACTCGTAGAAGATTCATTCTTCTTGTACTTAAGTTGGCTTGTGCCCTTTGTATTCAATCCCGATGCAATTTATGAGTTTCATGGTCAATGTGAAGGTCCAAGGGATACAGTAAACCTGCACTGGTGCATCGAAATCTAATACTGGTCTCCCAGGAGCCGCTCAAAGCACTAACTCTTAGAAGATTCACTCTTCTTGTACTTAAGTCGGCATTGTCCCTTTTGATTTCAATCCCGATGCAATATTTGTCTTTCATGGTCAATGTGAAGGTCCAAGGGAAACAGTAAACCTGCACTGGTGCATCGGAACTAATACTGTTCTCCCAGGAGCCGCTGAAAGCACAAACTCTTTGATGATTCACTCTCCTTGTACTTAAGTCGTCATTGTGCTTTTTGTATTCAGTCCCGATGCAATTTCTGTGATTCATGGTCAATGTGAAGGTCCAAAGGATACAGTAAACTGGCACTGGTGCATCGGAATCTAATACTGGTCTCCCAGGAGCAGCTCAAAGCACAAACTCTTCATGTACTTAGGTCGGCATTGTTACTTTTGTATTCAATCACGATGCAATTTCTGTGTTTTATTGTCAATGTGAAGGTCCAAGGGATACAGTAAACCTGCACTGGTGGATCGGAAACTAATAGTGGACTCCCAGGAGCCGCTCAAAGCTCAAAATCTTAGAAGATTCACTCTTCTTGTACTTAACTCGGCATTGTGCGTTTTGTATTCAATCTCGATGCAATTTCTGTGTTTCATGATCAATGTGAATGTCCAAGGGATACAGTTAACCTGCACTGGTGCATCGTAAACTAATACTGGTCTCCCAGGAGCCGCTCAAAGCATAGTCCCTTAGATGATTCACTCTTCTTGTACTTCAGTCGGCATTGTCCCTTTTGGTTTCAATCACGATGCAATTTCTGTCTTCATGGTCAATGTGAAGGGCCAAGGGATGCAGTAAACCTGCACTGGTGCATCGAAATCTAATACTGGTCTCATAGGAGCCTCTCAATGCAGAACCTCTTAGAAGATTCACTCATCTTGTACTTATGTCGGCGTTGTTCCATTTGTATTCAATTCGATGCAATTTCTGTGTTTCATGGACAATGTGAGGGTCCAGGGGATACAGTTAACCTGCACTGGTTCATCGGAATCTAATACTGGTCTCCCAGGAGCCGCTGAAAGCGCATACTCTTAGAAGATTCACTCTTCTTGTACTTAAGTCGGCATTGTGCGCTTTGTATTCAATCCCAATGCAATTTTGGTGTTTCATGGTCAATGTGAAGGTCCGGATGATACAGTCAACCTGCACAGGTGAATCGGAATCCCGATGCAATTTCTGTGCTTCATGGTCAATGTGAAGGTCCAAGGGATTCAGTGAACGTGCACTGGTGCATCGGAATCTAATACAGGTCCCCCGGAGCCGCTCAAACCACATACTCTTAGGAGATTCACTCTTCTTCTGCTTAAGTTGGCATTGTGCCTTTTGTATTCAATCCCGATGCAATTTCTGTGTTTCATGGTCAATGTGAATGTCCAAGGGATACAGTAAATCTGCACTGGTGCACCGGAATCTAATACTGGTCTCCCAGGAGCCGCTCAAAACACAAACTCTTAGAAGATTCACTCTTCTTGTACTTAAGTCGGCATTGTGCCTTTTGTATTCATTCCCGATGCAATTTCTGTCTCATTGACAAAGTGAAACCCCAAGGGATACGGTAAAGCTGCACTGGTGCATCGGAATCTAATACAGGTCTCCCAAGAGCCGCTGAAAGCACAAGCACTTAGAAGATTCACACATCTTGTACCTAAGTCGGCACTTTGTTTTTTGTATTTAATCCCGATGCAATTTCTGTGTTTCATTGTCAATGTGAAGGTCCAAAGGATAGTGTAAACCGGCACTGGTGCATCGGAATCTAATACTGGTCTCCCAGGAGCAGCTCAAAGCACAAACTCTTCTTGTACTTATGTCGGCATTGTGACTTTTGTATTCAAACCCGATGCAACTTCTGAGTTTCATGGTCAATTTGAAGGTCCAAGGGATATAGTAAACCTGCACTGGTGGATCGGAATCTAATAGAGGACTCCCAGGAGCCGCTCAAAGTTCAAAATCTTAGAAGATTCACTCTTCTTGTACTTAAGTCGGCATTGTGCGTTTTGTATTCAATCCCGATGCAATTTCTGAGTTTCATGGTCAATGGAAGGTCCAAGGGATACCGTAAACTTGCACTGGTGCATCGGAATCTAATACTGGTATCCCATGTGCCGCTCAAACACAAACTCTTAGAAGATTCTCTCTTATTGTACTTACGGCGGCATTATCCATTTTGTATACAATCCCGATGCAATTTCTATGTTTCACGGTCAATGTTAAGGTCCAAAGAATACAGTAAACCTGTACTGGTGCATTGGAATCTAATACTGGTCTCCCAGGAGCCGCTCAAAGCCCAAACTCTTAGAAGATTCACTCTTCTTGTAAAGTCGGCATTGTCCCATTTGAATTCAAACCCGATGAAATTTCTGTAAATCATGGTTAATGTGAAGGTGCAAGGGATACAGTAAACCTGCACTTGTGCATCGGAATCTAATACTGGTCTCCCAGGAGCCGCACAAATCACATACTCTTAGAAGATTCACTCTTCTTGTACTTAAGTTGGCATTGACACTTTTGATTTCAATCCCGATGCAATTTCTGTCTTTCATGGTCAATGTGAAGGTCCAAAGGATACAGTAAACCTGCACTGGTGCATCGGAATCTAATACGGGTCTCCCAGGAGCCGCTCAGAGCAGAAACTCTTAAAGATTCACTCATCTTGTACTTATGTCGATATTGTGCCATTTGTATTCAATTCCTTGCAATTTCTGTGTTTCATGGTCAATGTGAAGGTCCAAGGGATACAGTACACTTGCAGTGGTGCATCGGAATCTAATACTTGTCTCCGAGGAGCCGCTGAAAGCGCATTCTGTTAGAAGATTCAATCTTCTTGTACTTAAGTTGGCATTGTGCCCTTTGTATTCAATCCCGATGCAATTTCTGTGTTTCATGGTCAATGTGAAGATCCATGGGATTCAGTAAACCTTCACTAGTGCATCGGAATCTAATACTGGTCTCCCAGGAGCCGCTCAAACTACAAACTCTTAGAAAACCCACTCACCATGTATTAAGTCGGCATTGCCCCTTTTGTATTCAATCACGATGTAATTTCTGTGTTTCATAGTCAATGTGAAGGTCCAAGGGATATGGTAAACCTGCACTGGTGCTTCGGAATCTAATACTAGTCTCTCAGGAGGCGCTCCAAGCAAAAACTTTTAGAAGATTCACTCTTCTTGTACTTAAGTCAGCATTGCCCATTTTGTATTCAATCCCAATGCAATTTCTGTGTTTCACGATCAGTGTGAAGGTCCAAAGGGATACGGCAAAGCTGCACAGGTGCATCGTATTCTAATACTGGTCTCCCAGGAGCCGCTGAAATCACAATCCCTTAGAAGATTCATTCTTCCTGTACTTAAGTTGGCATTGTGCAATTTGTAATCAATCCCAATGTAATTTTGGTGTTTCATTGGCAATGTGAAAGTCCAAGGGATACAGTAAACCTGCACTGGTGCATCGGAATCTAATACTGGTCTCCCAGGAGCCGCTCAAAGCACAAACTCTTAGAAGATTTACTCTTCTTGTAAAGTCGGCATTGAGCCTTTTGTATGTATTCCCGATTCAATTTCTGTTTTTCATTGTCAATGCGAATGTCCAAAGGATACAATAAACCGGCACTGGTGCATCGGAATCTAAAACTGGTCTCCCAAGGACCGCTCAAAGCACAAATTCTTAGAAGATTTACTCTTCTTGGACTTAAGTCGGCATTGTCCCTTTTGTATTCAAACCCGATACAATTTCTGTCTTTCATGGTCAATGTGAAGGTCCATGGGATACAGTAAAGTTGCACTGGTGCATCGAAATCTAATACTGGTCTCCCAGGAGCCACTGAAAGCACAAATACTTAGAAGATTCACTCATCTTGTACTTAAGTTGTCATTGCGCCTTTTGTATGTATACCTGATGCAATTTCTGTGTTTCATTGTCAATGTGAATGTCCAAAGGATACAATAAACCGGCACTGGTGCATCGGAATCTAATACTCTTCTCCCAGGAGCAGCTCAAAGCACAAACTCTTCTTGTACTTAGGTCGGCATTGTGCTTTTTGTATTCAATCCCGATGCAATTTCTGTGTTTCATGGTCAATGTGAAGGTCCAAGGGATACAGTAAACCTGCACTGGTGCATCGGAATCTAATACTGGTTTCCCAGGAGCCGCACAAATCACAAACTCTTAGAAGACTCACTCATCTTGTACTTGAGTCGGCATTGTCCCTTTTGTATTCAATCCCGATGCAATTTCAGTGTTTGATGGTCAATGTGAAGGTCCAAGGGATACAGCAAACCTGCTTTGGTGCAACGGAATATTATACTGGTGTCCCATGAGCCGCTGGAAGCACAAACTCTTAGACGATTCACTCTTCTTGTACTTAAGTCGGCATTGCGCCTTTTGTATTTAATCCCGATCCAATTTCTGTGTTCCATTGTCAATGAGAAGGTTCAAAGGATACAATAAACCTGCACTGGTGCATCGGAATCTAATACAGGTCTCCCCGGAACCGCTCATACCACAAACTGTTAGGAGATTCACTCTCCTTTTGCTTACGTTGGCGTTGTGCCTTTTGTATTCAATCCCGATGCAATTTCTGTGTATCATGGTCAATGTGAAGGTCTAAGGGATACTGTATAGCTGCACTGGTGCATCGGAATCTAATACAGTTCTCCCAGGAGCCGCTGAAAGCACAAACACTTATAAGATTCACTCATCTTGTACTTAAGTCGGCACTGCGTTTTTTGTATTTAATCCCGATGCAATAACTGTGTTTCACTGTCAATGTGAATGTCCAAGGGATACAGTAAACCTGCACTGGAGCATCGGAATCTAATACTGGTCTCCCAGGAGCAGCTCAAAACACAAACTCTTCGAAGATTCACTCTTCTTGTACTTAAGTAAGCATTGTCCTTTTGTATTCAATGCCGATGCAATTTTGTATGTTTAATGGTCAAAGTGAAGGTCCAAGGTTTCCAGTAAACCAGCACTGGTGCATCGGAATCTAAAACTGGTCTCCCATGAGCCGCTCAACGCACAAACCCTTAGAAAATTCACTCTTCTTATGCTTATGTTGGCATTTTGCCTTTTGTATTCAAACCCCATGCAATTTCTGTGTTTCATGGTCAATGTGAAGGACCAAGGGATACAGTAAACTTGCACTGGTGCTTCGGAATCTAATACTGGTCTCCCAGGAGCCGCTCAAAGCACAAACTCTTCGAAGTACACTCTTCTTGTACTTAAGTCAGCATTGTCTTTTGTATTCAATGCCGATGCAATTTTGTGTGTTTAATGGTCAATGTGAAGGTCCAAGGGATACAGTAAACCTGCACTGGTGCATCGGAATCTAATACAGGTCTCCCTGGAGCCGCTCAAACCTCAAATTCTTAGGTGATTCACTCTTCTTGTACTTATGTTGACATTGTGCCTTTTGTATTCAATCCCAACGAAATTTCTGTGTTTCATGGTCAATGTGAAGGGCCAAGGGATACAGTATACCTACACTGGTGCATCGGTATCTAATACTGGACTCCCAGGACACGTTGAAAGCGCAAACTCTTATAACATTCAGTCTTCTTGTACTTATGTTGGCATTGTCCATTTTGTATCCAATCTCGATGCAATTTCTGTGTTTCATGGTCAATGTGAAGGTCCAAGGGATACAGTAAACCTGAACTGGTGCATCGGAGTCTAATACTGGTCTCCCAGGAGACGCTCAAAGCACAAACTTTTAGAAAATTCACTCTCCTTGTACTTAAGTCGGCATTGTGCCTTATGTATTCAATCCCGATACAATTTCTGTGTTTCATGGTCAATGTGAAGGTCCAAAGGATACAGTAAATCTGCTCTGGTGCACCGGTATCTAATACTGGTCTCTCAGGAGCCGTTCAAATTACAAACACTTAGAAGATTCACTCTTCTTGCTCTTAGGACGACATTGTGCCTTTTGTATTCAATCGCGATGCAATTTCTGAGTTTCATTGTCAATGTGAAGGTCCACGGGATACAGTATACCTGCATTGGTGCATCGGTATCTAATACTGGACTCCTGGAGCCGTTGAAACCGCAAACTCTTAGAAGATTCACTCTTCTTGTACTTAAGTCGGCATTGTCCATTTTCAATCCAATCTCGATGCAATTTCTGAGTTTCATGGTCATTTTAAAGGTCCAAGGGATACAGTAAACCTGCACTGGTGCAACGGAATTTAATACTGCTCTCCCATGAGCCGCTCAAACCACAAAATCTTAGAAGATTCACTGTTCTTTACTTGATTTGGCATTGTGCGTTTTGTGTTCAATCCTGTTGCAATTTCTGTGTTTAATGGTCAATGTGAAGGTCCAAGGGATGCAGTAAACCTGCACTGGTGCATCGGAATCTAGTACTGGTCTCCCAGGAGCCTCTGAAAACACAAACACTTAGAAGATTCACTCATCTTGTACTTAAGTTGGCATTGCGCCTTTTGTATTTATTCCCGATTCAATTTCTGTGTTTCAATGTCAATGTGAATGTGCAAAGGATACTGTAAACCGGCACTGGTGCTTCGGAATCTAAAACTGGTCTCCGAGGAGCAGCTCAAAGCACAAACTCTTCTTGTACTTAGGTCGGCATTGTGCCTTTTGTTTTCAATCTCGATGCAGTTTCTGTGCTTCATGGTCAATGTGAAGGTCCAATGGATACAGTAAACCAGCACTGGTGCATCGGAATCTAAAAATGGTTTCCCAGGAGCCGCTCAAATCACAAACTCTTAAAAGACTCACTCATCTTGTACTTAAGTCTGCATTGTGCCTTTTGTATTCAATCCCGATGCAATTTCTGTGTTTTATGGTCAATGCGAAGGTCCAAGGCAAACAGTAAACGCGCACTGGTGCATCGGATTCTATTACAAGTCTCCCAGGAGCCGGTCAAACCACAAACTCGTAGAAGATTCATTCTTCTTGTACTTAAGTTGGCTTGTGCCCTTTGTATTCAATCCCGATGCAATTTATGAGTTTCATAGTCAATGGGAAGGTCCAAGGGATACAGTAAACCTGCACTGGTGCATCCAAATCTAATACTGGTCTCCCAGGAGCCGCTCAAAGCATAAACTCTTAGAAGATTCACTCTTCTTTTACTTAAGTCGGCATTGTGCTTTTGTATTCAATCTCGATGCAATTTCTGTGTTTCATGTTCAAAGTGAAAGTCCAAGGGATACGGTAAACCTGCACTGGTGCGTCGGAATCAAATACTCGTCTCCCAGGAGCCGCTCAAAGCACAAATTCTTAGAGGATTCACTCTTCTTGTACTTAAGTCGGCATTGTCCCTTTTGTATTCAATCCCGATGCAATTTCTGTGTTTCATGGTCATTGTGAAGGTGCAAGGGATATGGTAAACCTGCACTGGTGCATCGGAATCTAATACTGGTCTCCCAGGAGCCGCTGAAATCACAAAAACTTAGAAGACTCACTCATCTTGCACTTAAGTCGGCATTGCGCCTTTTGTATTTATTCCCGATGCAATTTCTGTGTTTCACTGTCAATGTGAATGTCTAAAGGATACAGTAAAGCGGCTCTGGTGCGTCGGAATCTAATACTGGTCTCCAAGGAGCAGCTCAAAGCACAAACTCTTCTTGTACTTATGTTGGCAGTGAGCCTTTTGTATTCAATCCCGATACAGTTTCTGTGTTTCATGGGCAATGTGAAGGTCCAAGGGATACAGTAAACCTGCACAGGTGCATCGGAATCTAATAATGGTTTCCCAGGAGCAGCTCATAGCACAAACTCTTCTTGTACTTAGGTCGGCATTGTGCCTTTTTGTATTCAATCCCGATGCAATTTCAGTGTTTCATGGTCAATGTGAAGGTCCAAATGATACAGTCAACCTGCACTGGTGCACCGGAATCTAATACTGGTCTCCCAGGAGCCGCTCAAATCACAAACTCTTAGACGATTCACTCTTCTTGTACTTAAGTCGGCATTGCAACTTTTGTATTTAACCCCGATGCAATTTCTGTGTTTCGTTGTCTTTGTGAAGTTCCAAGGGGTACAGTAAACCGGCACAGGTGCATCGGAGTCTAATACTGGTCTCCCAGGAGCAGCTCATAGCACAAACTCTTCTTGTACTTAGGTCGGCATTGTGCTTTTTGTATTCAATCCCGATGCAATATCTGTATCTCATGCACTATGTGAAGGTCCAAATGATACAGTCAACATGCACTGGTGCATTGGAATCTGATACAGGTCTCCCAGGAGCCGCTCACATCACAAACACTTAGAAGATTCATTCTTCTTGTACTTAGTTCGCCATTGTGCCTTTTGTATTCAATCCCGACGCAATTTCTGTCTTTCATGGTCAATGTGAAGGTGCAAGACAAACAGTAAATGTGCACTGGTGCATCGGATTCTATTACAAGTCTCCCAGGAGCCGCTCAAACCACAAACTCGTAGAAGATTAATTCTTCTTGTACTTAAGTTGGCTTGTGCCTTTTCTATTTAATCCCAATGGAATTTCTGAGTTTCATGGTCAATGTGAAGGTCCAAGGGATACAGTAATCCTGCACTGGTGCATCGGAATCTAATACTGGTCTCCCAGGAGCCGCTCAAAGCACAAACTCTTAGAAGATTCACTCTGCTTGTACTTAAGTCGGCATTATCCCATTTGTATTCAATCCCGATGCAATTTCTGTGTTTCATGGTCAATGTAAAGGTCCAAGGGATACGGTAAACCTGCACTGGTGCATCGGAATCTAATACTAGTCTCCCATGAGCTGCTCAAAGCAGAAACCCTTAGAAGATTCTTTCTCCTTGTACTTACGCCGGCAATGTCCCTTTTGTGTCCAATCCCGATGCAATTTCTGTGTTTCATTGTCAATGTGAGGGTCCAAAAGATACAGTCAACCTGCACTGGTGCATCGGCATCTAGTACTGGTCTCCGAGGAGCCGCTCAAAGCACAATCTCTTAGAAGATTCACTCTTCTCGTACTTAAGTCGGCATTGTGCCTTTTGTATTCAATCTCGATGCAATTTGTGTTTCATGGTCAAAGTGAAACTCCATGCGATACGGTAAGCCAGCACTGGTGCATCGGAATCTAATACTCGTCTCCCAGGAGCCGCTCAAAGCACAAACTCTTAGAAGATTCACTCTGCTTGTACTTAAGTCGGCATTCTCCCATTTGTATTCAATCTCGATGCAATTTCTGTGTTTCATGGTCAATGTGAAGGTCCAAGGGATACGGTAAACCTGCACTGGTGCATCGGAATCTAATACTAGTCTCCCAGGAGCCGCTGAAAGCACAAACACTTAGAAGATTCACTCATCTTGTACTTAAGTTTGCATTGCGCCTTTTGTATTTATTCCCGATGCAATTTCTGTGTTTCATTGTCAATGTGAATGTTTAAAGGATACAGTAAACCGGCACTGGTGCATCGGAATCTAATACTGGACTCCCAGGAGCAGGTCAAAGCACAAACTCTTCTTGTACTTAAGTCGGCATTGCACCTTTTGTATTTAATCCCGATGCAATTTCTGTGATTCATGGTCAATGCGAAGGTCCAAGGGATACAGTACACCTGCACTGGTGCATCGGAATCTAATACTGGTCTCCCAGGAGCTGCTGAAAGCGCAAACTCTTAGAAGATTCACTCTTCTTGTACTTAAGTCGTCATTGTGCCTTTTGTATTCAATCCCGATGCAATTTCTGTGTTTCATGGTCAATGTGAAGGTCAAAGGGATACTTTATACGTGCACTGGTGCATCGGATTCTAATACAGGTCTCCCAGGAGCCGCTCAAACCGCATATTCGTAGAAGATTCACTGTACTTGTTCTTAAGTTGGCATTGTGCCATTTGTTTTCAGTCCTGTTGCAATTTCTTTGTTTTATGGTCAATGGGAAGTTCCAAGGGATGCAGTAAAGTTGCACTGGTGCATCGGATTCAAATACTGGTCTCCCAGGAGGCACTAAAAGCACAAACTCTTAGAAGATTCTCTCTTTATGTAATGAAGTCGGCATTGTCCCTTTTGAATTCAATCCCGATGCAATTTCAGTGCTTCATGGTCAATGTGAAGGTTCAAGGGAAACAGTGAAAGTGCACTGGTGCATCGGAATCTAATACAGGTCCCACCGGAGCCGCTCAAACCACTAACTCTTAGGTGATTCACTCTTCTTTTAATTAAGTTGGCAATGTGCTTTTGTATTCAATCCCGATGTAATTTCTGTGTTTCATGGTCACAGTGAAGGTCCAAGGGATACAGTAAACCTGCACTGGTGCATCGGAATCTAATACTGGTCTCCCAGGAGCCGCTCAAAGCACAAACTTTTAGAAGATTCACTCTTCTTGTACTTAAGTCGGCATTGTGCCTTTTGTAATCAATATCGATGCAATTTCTAATTTTTATGGTCAATGTGAAGGTCCAAGACAAACAGTAAATGTGCACTGGTGTATCGGATTCTATTACAAGTCCCCCAGGAGACGCTCAAACCACTAACTCTTAGGTGATTCACTCTTCTTTTAATTAAGTTGGCAATGTGTTTTCTATTTAATCCCGATGCAATTTCTGAGTTTCATGGTCAATGTGAAGGTCCAAGGGATACAGTATACCTGCACTGGTGCATCGGTATCTAATACTGGTCTCCCAAGAGCTGCTGAAAGCGCAAACTCTTAGAAGATTCGCTCTAATTGTACTTAAGTCGGCATTGTCCCTTTTGTATTCAATCCCGATGCAATTTCTGTATTTCATGGTCAATGTGAAAGTCAAAATGATACAGTCAACCTGCACTGGTGCAACGGAATCTAAGACTGGTCTCCCATGAGCCGCTCAAACCACAATTTCTTAGAAGATTCACTGTTCTTTACGTGATTCGGCATTGTGCCTTTTGTATTCAATCAGGATGCGATTACTGTGTTTCGTGGTCAATGTGAAGGACCAAGGGATACAGTAAACCTGCACTGGTGCATCGGAATCTAATACTGGTCTCCCAGGAGCCGCTCAAACCACAATTTATTAGAAAATTCGTTCTTCTTGTACCTATGTCGGCATTGCCCTTTTGAATTCAATCCCGATGCATTTTCTGTTTTTCATGGTCAATGTGAAGGTTCAAGGGAAACAGTGAAAGTGCACTGGTGCAACGGAATCTAATACAGGTCGCACCGGAGCCGCTCAAACCACAAACTCTTAGGTGATTCACTCTTCTTTTACTTAAGTTGGCATTGTGCTTTTGTATTCAATCCCGATGCAATATCTGTGTTTCATGATCAAAGTGAAAGTCCAAGCGATACGGTAAGCCAGCACTGGTGCATCGGAATCTAATACTCGTCTCCCAGGAGCCGCTCAAAGCACAAACTCTTAGAAGATTCACTCTGCTTGTACTTAAGTCGGCATTATCCCATTTGTATTCAATCCCGATGCAATTTCTGTGTTTCATGGTCAATGTAAAGGTCCAAGGGATACGGTAAACCTGCACTGGTGCATCGGAATCTAATACTAGTCTCCCAGGAGCTGCTGAAAGCACAAACACTTAGAAGATCCACTCATCTTGTACTTAAGTCGGCATTGCGCCTTTTGTATTTATTCCCGATGCAATTTCTGTGTTTCATTGTCAATGTGAATGTTTAAAGGACACAGTAAACCGGCACTGGTGCATCGGAATCTAATACTGGACTCCCAGGAGCAGCTCGAAGCACAAACTCTTCTTGTACTTAGGTCGGCTTTGTTCCTTTTGTATTCAATCCCGATGCAGTTTCTGTGTTTCATGGTCAATGTGAAGGTCCAAGGGATACAGTCAACCTGCACTGGTGCATCGGAATCTAATACTTGTGTCCCAGGACCCGCACAAATCACAAACTCTTAGAAGACTTACTCATCTTGTACTTAAGTCGGTATTGTGCCTTTTGTATTCAATCCCGATGCAATCTCAGTGTTTCATGGTCAATGTGAAGGTCCAAGGGATAAAGTAAACCTGCACTGGTGCATCGGAATCTAATACTGGTCTCCCATGAGCCGCTCAAAGCAGAAACTCTTAGAAGGTTCTTTCTTCTTGTACTTACGGCGGCAATGTCCCTTTTGTATCCAATGCCGATGCAATCTCTGTGTTTCATTGTCAATGTGAAGGTCCAAATGATACAGTCAACCTGCACTGGTGCATCGGAATCTAATACTGGTCTCCCAGGAGCCGCTCAAAACACAGACTCTTAGAAGATTCACTCTTATTGTACTTAAGTCGGCATTGTGCCTTTTGTATTCAATCTCGATGCAATTTCTGTGTTTCATGGCCAAAGTGAAAGTCCAAGGGATATGGTAAACCTGCAGTGGTGCATCGGAATCTAATACTGGTCTCCCATTAGCCGCTGAAAGCACAAACTCTTAGACGATTCACTCTTCTTGTACTTAAGTCGCATTGCACCTTTTGTATTTAATCCCGATGCAATTTCTTGATTCATGGTCAATACGAAGGTCCAAGGGATACAGTAACCTGCACTGGTGCATCGGAATCTAATACTGGTCTCCCATGAGCCGCTCAAAGCAGAAACTCTTAGAAGATTCTTTCTTCTTGTACTTACGGCGGCATTGTCCCTTTTGTATTCAATTCCGATGCATTTTCTGTGTTTCATTGTCAATGTGAGGGCCCAAATGATACAGTAAACCTGCACTGGTGCATCGGAATCTAATACTGGTCTCCCAGGAGCCGCTCAAAGCACAAACTCTTAGAAGATTCACTCTTCTTGTACTTAAGTCGGCATTACACCATTTGTATTTATTCCCGATGCAATTTCTGTGTTTCATTGTCAATGTGAAGGTCCAGGGGATACAGTAAACCTGCACTGGTGCATCGGAATCTAATACTGGTCTCCCAGGAGCCGCTCAAAGCACAAACTCTTAGAAGATTCACTCTTCTTGTACTTAAGTCGGCATTACACCATTTGTATTTATTCCCGATGCAATTTCTGTGTTTCATTGTCAATGTGAAGGTCCAGGGGATACAGTAAACCTGCACTGGTGCATCGAATTCTAATACTGGTCTCTCAGGAGCCACTCAAAACACGAACTCTTAGAAGACTCACTCATCTTGTACTTAAGTCGGTATTGTGCCTTTTGTATTCAATCCCGATGCAATTTCTGTGTTTCATGGTCAAAGTGAAAGTCCAAGGGTTACGGTGAACCTCCACTGGTGCATCGAAATGTAATACTGGTCTCCCATTATCCGCTGAAAGCACAAACTCTTAGACAATTCACTCTTCTCGTACTTAACCCGGGATTCCACCTTTTGTATTAATCCCGATGCAATTTCTGTGTTTCATTGTCAATGTGAAGGTCCAAGGGATACAGTAAACCTGCAATGGTGCATCGGAATCTAATACTGGTCTCCCATGAGCCGCTCAAAGCAAAAACTCTTAGAAGATTCTTTCTTCTTGTACTTACGGTGGCAATGTCCCTTTTTGTATTCAATCCCGATGCAATTTCTGTAATTCATGGTCAATGTGAAGGTCCAAGGGATACAGTAAAACTGCACTGGTGCATCGGAACCTAATTCAGGTCTCCCAGGAGCTGCCCAAACACAAACTCTTAGAAGATTCACTCTTCTTGTACTTAAGGGGTCATTGTGACTTTTGTATTCAATCCCGATGCAATTTCTGTGTTTCATGGTCAATGTGAAGGTCCAAGGGATACAGTGAACCTGCACTGGTGCATCGGAATCTAATACTGGTCTCCCAAGAGCCGCTGAAATCACAAACACTTAGAAGATTCACTCATCTTGTACTTAAGTCGGCATTGCGCCTTTTGTATTTATTCCCGATGCAATTTCTGGGTTTCATTGTCAATGTGAATATCTAAAGGATACAGTTAACCGGCACTGGTGCATCGGAATCTAATACTGGTCTGCCAGGAGCAGCTCAAAGCACAAACTCTTCTTGTACTTAGGTCGGCATTGTGCCTTTTGTATTTAATCTGGATGCAAATTCTGTGTTTCAAGGCGAAAGTGAAAGTCCAAGGCATACGGTAAACCTGCACTGGTGCATCGGAATCTAATACTGATCTCCCATTAGCCGCTGAAAGCACAAACTCTTACACGATTCACTCTTCTTGTACTTTACTCGGCATTGCACCTTTTGTATTTAATCCCGATGCAATTTCTGTGTTTCATTGTCAATGTAAAGGTCCAAGGGATACAGTAAACTGGCACAGGTGCATCGGAGCCTAAAACTGGTCTCCCAGGAGCAGCTCATAGCACAAACTTTTCTTGTACTTAGGTCGGCATTGTGCCTTTTGTATTCAATTCCGATGGAATTTCTGTGTTTCATGGTCAATATGAAGGTCCAAGGGATACAGTAATCCTGCACTGGTGCATCGAAATCTAATACTGGTCTCGCAGGAGCCGCTCAAAGCACAAACTCTTAGAAGATTCACTCATCTTGTACTTAAGTCTGCATTGTCCCTTTTGTATTCAAACCCTATGCAATTTCTGTGTTTCATGGTCAATGTAAAGGTCCAAATGATACAGTCAACTTGCACTGGTGCAGCGGAATCTAATACAGATCTCCCAGGAGCCGCTCAAAGCAGAAACTCTCAGTAGTTTCACTCTTCTTGTACTGAAGTTGTCATTTTGTCTTTTGTATTCAATCCCAATGCAATTTCTGTGTTTCATGGTCAATGTGAAGGTCCAAGGGATACAGTAAACCTGCACTGGTGCTTCGGAATCTAATACTGGTCTCCCAGGAGCCGCTCAAAGCACGAACTGTTAGAAGATTCACTGTTTTTGTACTTAAGTCGGCATGGTCCCTTATGATCTCAATCCCAATGCAATTTCTGTCTTTCATGGTCAATGGGAATGGCCAAGGAATACTGTAAACCTGCTCTGGTGCATCGGGATGTAATACTGGTCTTCCAGGAGCCGCTCAAAAAATAAACTCTTAGAAGAATCAGTCACCTTGTACTTACGTCGGCATTGTGCCTTTTGTATCCAATCCCGATGCAATTTCTGTGTTACAAGGTCAATTTGAAGGTCCAAGGGATACAGTAAAGCTGCACTGGTGCATCGGAATCTAATACTGGTCTCCCAGGAGCCGTTCAAAGTGCAAACTCTTACATGATTCACTCTTCTTGTACTTAAGTCGGCATTCTGCCTTTTGTATTCATTCCCGATGCAATTTCTGTGTTTCATGGTCAATGTGAAAGTCCAAGGGATACAGTATACTTTCACTGGTAAATCGGAATCTAATACTGCTCTCCCAGGAGGCGCTGAAAGCGCAAACTCTTAGAAGAGTCTTTCTTCTTGAACTTAAGGCGGCATTGTCCCTTTTGTATTCAGCCCCGATGCAATATCTGTGTATCATCGTTAATGTGAAGGTCCGAATGATACAGTCAGCTTGCACTGGTGCATCGGAATCAAATTTTGGTCTCCCAGGAGCAGCTCAAAGAACAAACTCTTCTTGTACTTAGGTCGGCATTGTGCCTTTTGTATTTAATCTGGATGCAATTTCTGTGTTTCAAGGTCAAAGTGAAAGTCCAAGGGATACGGTAAACCTGCACTGGTGCATCGGAATCTAATACTGGTCTCCCATTAGCCGCTGAATGCACAAACTCTTAGACGATTCACTCTTCTTGTACTTAAGTCGGCATTGCACCTTTTGTATATAATCCCGATGCAATTTCTGTGTTTCATTGTCAGTGAAAAGGTCCAAGGGATACAGTAAACCGGCACAGGTGCATCGGAGTCTAATACTGGTCTCCCAGGAGCACCTCATAGCACAAACTCTTCTTCTACTTAGGTCGGCATTGTCCCTTTTGATTTCAATCCCGATGCAATATCTGTCTTTCATAGTCAATGTGAAGGTCCAAGGGATACAGTAAACCTGCACTGCTGCAACGGAATCTAATTCTGGTCTCCCATGAGCCTTTCAAACCACAAATTCTTAGAAGATTCACTGTTCTTTACTTCATTCGGCATTGTGCTTTTTGTATTCAATCACGATGCGATTTCTGTGTTTCGTGGTCAATGTGAAGGTCCAAGGGATACAGTAAACGTGCAGTGGTGCATCGGAATCTAATACAGGTCTAACAGCAGCCCCTCAAACCTCAAATTCGTGGAAGATTCACTCTACTTGTACTTAAGTTGGCATTGTCCCTTTTGTATTCGATGCCGATGCAAATTCTGTGTATCATGGTCAGTGTGAAGGACCAATTGATACAGTAACCTGCACTGGTGCATCGGAATCTAATAGTGGTCTCCCTGGGGCCGCTAAAAACACAAATTCTTAGAATATTCGCTCTTCTTGTACTTAAGTCGCAATTGTCTTTTTGAATTCAATCCCGATTCAATTTCTGTGTTTCATGGTGAATGTGAAGGTCAAAGAGATACAGTAAACCTGCACTGGTGCATCGGAATCTAATACTGGTCTCCCAGGAGCCGCTCAAAGCACAAACCCTTAGAAAATTTTCTCCTCTTGTCCTTAAGTCGGCATTGTTTCTTTTATATTCTATCCCGATGCAATTTATGTGTTCCATATTCACTATAAAGTGCAAGGGATACAGTAGACCTGCACTGGTGCATCGGAATCTAATACTGGTTTCCCAGTGGCCGCTCAAATCACAAACTCTTAGAAGTTTCAATCATCCTGTACTTACGTCGGCATTGTGCCTTTTGTATTCAATCCCGATGCAATTTATGTGTTTCATGGTCAATGTGAAGGTCCAACGGATACAGTAAACCTGCACTGGTGCATCGGAATCTAATACATGTCCCAGGAGCCGCTCAAAGCACAAACTCTTAGAAGGTTCACTCTTCTTGTACTTAAGTCAGCATTGTGCCGTTTGTATTCAATCCCGATGCATTGTCTGTGATTCATGGTCAATGTGACTGTCCAAGGGATACACTACACCAGCACTGTCGCATCGGAATCTAATACTGGTCTCCCAGGAGCCGCTGAAAGCGCAAATCTTAGAAGGTTCACTCTTCTTGTACTTAAGTCGGCATTGTCCTTTTTGTATTAAATCCCTATGCAATTTCTGTGTTTCATGGTCAATGTAAAGGTCCAAATGATACAGTCAACATGCACTGGTGCAGCGGAATCTCTTACAGATCTCCCAGGAGCCGATCAAAGCACAAACTCTTAGTAGTTTCACTCTTCTTGTACTGAAGTTGTCATTGTGTCTTTTGTATTCAATCCCAATGCAATTTCTGTGTTTCATGGTCAATGTGAAGGTCCAAGGGATACAGTAAACCTGCACTGGTGCTACGGAATCTAATACTGGTCTCCCAGGAGCCGCTCAAAGCACAAACTGTTAGAAGATTCACTGTTTTTGTACTTAAGTCGGCATTGTCCCTTATGATCTCAATCCCAATGCTATTTCTGTCTTTCATGGTCAATGGGAATGGCCAAGGGATACGGTAAACCTGCACTGGTGCATCGGAATCTAATACTGGTCTCCCATTAGCCGCTGAATGCACAAACTCTTAGACGATTCACTCTTCTTGTACTTAAGTCGGCATTGCACCTTTTGTATTTAATCCCGATGCAATTTCTGTGTTTCATTGGCAATGTAAAGGTCCAAGGGATACAGTAAACCGGCACAGGTGCATCGGAGTCTAATACTGGTCTCCCAGGAGCCGCTCAAAACACAAACTCTTAGAAGACTCACTCATCTTGTACTTAACTCGGCATTGTGCCTTTTGTACTCAATCCCAATGCAATTTCTATAATTCATGGTCAATGTGAAGGTCCAAGGGATACAGTATACCTGCACTGATGCATCGGAATCTAATTCTGGTCTCCCAGGAGCCGCCCAAGCACAAAATCTTAGAAGATTCACTCTTCTTGTACTTAAGTGTGCATTGTCCCTTTTGATTTCAATCCCGATGCAATATCTGTCTTTCATAGTCAATGTGAAGGTCCAAGGTATACAGTAAACCTGCACTGGTGCAACGGAATCTAATACTGGTCTCCCATGAGCCTTTCAAACCACAAATTCTTAGAAGATTCACTGTTCTTTACTTGATTCGGCATTGTGCCTTTGTATTCAATCACGATGCGATTTCTGTGTTTCGTGGTCAATGTGAAGGTCCAAGGGATACAGTAAACCGGCACAGGTGCATCGGAGTCTAATACTGGTCTCCCAGGAGCCGCTCAAAGCACCAACTCTTAGAAAAGTTTTTCCTCTTGTACTTAAGTCGGCATTGTTTCTTATATATTCTATCCCGATGCAATTTATGTGTTTCATATTCACTGTAAAGGTCCAAGGGATGCAGTAGACCTGCACTGGTGCATCGGAATCTAATACTTGTTTCCCAGGGACCACTCAAATCACAAACTCTTAGAAGATTCACTCATCTTGTACTTACGTCGGCGTTGTGCCTTTTGTATTCAATCACGATGCAATTAATGTGTTTCATGGTCAATCTGAAGGTCCGAGGGATACAGTAAACCTGCACTGGAGCATCGGAATCTAATACTGGCCTCCCAGGAGCCGCTCAAAGAACAAACTCTTAGAAAGTTCACTCTTCTTGTACTTAAGTCGCCATTCTGCCTTTTGTATTCAATCCCGATGCAATTTCTGTGTTTCATGGTCAAAGTGAGAGTCCAAGGGGTACCTTAAACATGCACTGGTGCATCGGAATCCAATACTGGTCTACCTGGAGCCGCAGAAATCACAAACTCATAGACGATTCACACTTCTTGTATTTAAGTCGGCATTACAGCGTTTGTACTTAATCCCGATGCAATTTCTGTGTATCATTGTCAATTTGATTTTCCAAGGGATACAGTAAACCGGCACTGGTGCATCGGAATCTAATACTTGTCTCCCAGGAGCCGCCCAAACACAAACTCTTAGAAGATTCACTCTTCTTGTACTTAAGTGTGCATTTTCCTTTTTGATTTCAATCCCGGTGCAATTTCAGTCTTTCATAGACAATGTGAAAGTCCAAGGGATACAGTAAACATGCACTGGTGCAGCGGAATCTCTTATAGATCTCCCAGGAGCCGATCAAAGCACAAACTCTTTGTAGTTTCACTCTTCTTGTACTTAAGTTGTCATTGTGCCTTTTGTATTCAATTCCAATGCAATTTCTGTGTTTTATGGTCAATGTGAAGGTCCAAAGGATACAGCAAATCTGCACTGGTGCTTCGGAATCTAATACTGGTCTCCTAGGAGCCGCTCAAAGCACAAACTCTTAGAAGATTCACTGTTCTTGTACTTAAGTCGGCATTGTCCCTTTTGTATGCAATCCCTATGCAATTTCTGTGTTTCATGGTCAATGTAAAGGTCCAAATGATACAGTCAACGTGCACTGGTGCAGCGGAATCTCTTACAGATCTCTCAGGAGCCGCTCAAAGCACAAACTCTTAGTAGTTTCACTCTTCTTGTACTTAAGTTGTCATTGTTCCTTTTGAATTCAATTCCAATGCAATATCTGTCTTTCATGGTCAATGGGAATGGCCAAGGGATACAGTAAACCTGCTCTGGTGCATCGGAGTCTAATACTGGTCTCCGAGGACCTGCTCAAATCACAAACTCTTAGAAAAATCAGTCACCTTGTATATACGTCGGCATTGTGCCTTATGTATCCAATCCCGATGCAATTTCTGTGATAAAAGGTCAATTTGAAGGTCCAAGGGATACAGTATACCTTCACTGGTAAATCGGAATCTAATACTGCTCTCCCAGGAGGCGCTGAAAGCGCAAACTCTTAGAAGATTCTTTCTTCTTGTACTTAAGGCATCATTGTCCGTTTTGTATTCAATCCCGGTGCAATTTCTGTGTATCATGGTCAATTTGAAGGTCCAAATGATACAGTCAGCCTGCACTTTTGCATCGGAACCAAATTTTGGTCCCCCACGAGCCGCTCAAAGCACAAACTCTTGGGAGATTCATTCAACTTGTACTTAGGGCGTCATTATGCCTTTTGTATTCAATCCCGATGCACGTTCTGTGTTTCATGGTCAAGGTGAAGGTCCAAGGGATACAGTACACCTGCACAGGTGCAACGGAATCTAATACTGGTCTCCCATGAGCCGCTCAAACCACAAATTCTTAGAAGATTCACTGTTCTTTACTTTATTCGGCATTGTGCTTTTTGTATTCTATCACGATGCGATTCCTGTGTTACGTGTTCAATGTGACGGTCCAAGGGATACAGTAAACGTGCACTGGTGCATCGGAATCTAATACAGGTCTCCCAGGAGCCGCTCAAAGAACAAATTATTAGAAGATTAACTCACCTTGTACTTAAGTCGGCATTGTGCATTTAGTATTCAATCCCGATGCAATTTCTGTGTTTCAATGTCAATGTGAAGATCCATGGGATACAGTAAACCTGCACTGGTGCATCGACATCTAATACTGGTCTCCCAAGAGCCGCACAAAGCACAAAAACTTGGAAGATTCACTGTTCTTGTACTTAAGTCGGCATTGTTCCTTTAGTATTCAAACCCGATGCAATTTCTGTGTTTCATGGTCAAAGTGAAAGTCCAAGTGATACGGTAAACATGCACTGGTGCATCGGAATCTAATACTGTTCTCCCTGGGGCCGCTGAAAGCAGAAACTCTTAAACGAATCACTATTCTTGTACTTAAGTCGGCATTGCACTTTTTGTATATAATCTCGATGCAATTTCTATGTTTCATTGTCAATATGATAGTCTAAGGGATACAATAAACTGGCACTGGTGCATCGGAATCTATAACTGGTCTCCCAGGAGCCGCCCAAACACAAACTCTTAGACGATTCACTCTTCTTGTACATAAGTGTGTATTGTCCCTTTTGATTTCAATCCCGATGCAATTTCTGTCTTTCATAGTCAATGCGACAGTCCAAGGGACACAGTAAACATGCACTGATGCATCGGAATCTAATACTGGTCTCCAAGGAGCCGCTCAAAGCACAAACTCTTAGAAGATTCACACATCTTGGTCTTAAGTCGGCATTGTGCCTTTTGTATTCAATCCCGATGCAATTTCTGTGATTCATGGTCAGTGTGAAGGTCCAAGGGATACAGTACACCAGCACTGGTGCATCGGAATCCAATACTGGTCTCCAGGAGCCGCTGAAAGAGCAAACGCGTAGAACATTCACTTTCTTGTACTGGAGTCGGCATTGTCCCTTTTGTAATCAATCCCGATGCAATTTCTGAGTTTCGTGGTCAATGTGAAGGTCCAGGGGATAAATTAAACCTGCACTGGTGCATCGGAATCTAATACTGGTTTCCCAGGGACCGCTGAAATCTCAAACTCTTGAAAGATTCATTCATCTTGTACTTACGTCGACATTGTGCATTTTGTGTTCAATCCCGATGCAATTTATGTGTTTCATGGTCAATGTGAAGCTCCAAGGGATACAGTAAACCTGCACTGGTGCATCGAAATCTAATACTGGTCACCTAGGAGCCGCTCAAAGCACAAATTCTTAGAAGGTTCACTCTTCTTGGTCTTAAGTCGGCATTGTGCCTTTTGTATTCAATCCCGATGCAATTTCTGTGTTTCATGGTCAAAGAGAATGTCCAAGGGGTACCTTAAACATGCACTGGTGCATCGGAATCTAATACTGGTCTCCTTGGAGCCGCCGAAAGCACAAACTCTTAGACGATTCACTCTTCTTGTACTTAAGTCGGCATTGCACTTTTTGTATTTAATCCCGATGCATTTTCTGTGTATCATTGTCAATATGAAGGTCCAAGGGATACAGTAAACGGGCACTGGTGCATCGGATTCTAATACTTGTCTCCCAGGAGCCGCCCAAACACAAACTCTTAGAAGATTCACTCATCTTGTACAAGAGTGTGAATTTTCCTTTTTGATTTCAATCCCGGTGCAATTTCTGTCTTTCATAGACAATGTGAAAGTCCAAGGGATACAGTAAACATTCACTGGTGCATAGGAATCTAATACTGGTGTCCCAGGAGCCGCTCAAAGCAGAAACTAATAGAAGGTCCACTCTTCTTGTACTTAGGTCGGCAGTGTGCCGTTTGTATTAAATCCCGATGCAATGTCTGTGATTCATGGTCAATGTGAAGGTCGAAGGGATACAGTACACCAGCACTGGTGCATCGGAATCTAATACTGGTCTCCCAGGAGCCGCTGAAAGCGCAAATCGTAGAAGATTCACTCTTCTTGTACTTAAGTCGGCATTGCCCCTTTTGTATTCAATCCCTATGCAATATCTGTGTTTCATGGTCAATGTGAGGGTCCAAATGATACAGTCAAAATGCACTGGTGCAGCGGAATCTAATACAGGTCTCCCAGGAGCCGCTCAAAGCAAAAACTCTTAGTAGTTTCACTCTTCTCGTACTTAAGTAGTCATTGTGCCTTTTGTATTCAATTCCAATGCAATTTCTGTGTTTCATGGTCAATGTGAAGGTCCAAGGGATACCGTAAACCCACACTGGTGCTTCGGAATCTAATACTGGTCTCCCAGGAGCCGCTCAAAGCACAAACTCTTAGAAGATTCACTGTTCTTGTACTTAAGTCGGCATTGTCCCTGTTGATTTCAATCCCAATGCAATATGTGTCTTTCTTGGTCAATGGGAGTGGCCAAGGGATACAGTAAACCTGCTCTGGTGGATCGGAATCTAATACTGTTCTCCCAGGACCCGCTCAAATCACAAACACTTGGAAGAATCAGTCACCTTGTACTTACGTCGGCATTGTGCTTTTTGTATCCAATCCCGATGCAATTTCTGTGTTACAAGGTCAATTTGAAGGTTCAAGGGATACAGTAAACCTGCACTGATGCATCGCAATCTAATACTGGTCTCCCAGGTGCCGCTCAAAGTGCATACTCTTAGATGATTCACTCTTCTTGTACTTAAGTCGGCATTCTGCCTTTTGTATTCAATCCCGATGCAATTTCTGTGATTCATGGTCAATGTGAAGGTCCAAGGAATACAGTATACCTTCACTGTAAATCGGAATCTAATACTGCTCTCCCAGGAGCCGCTGAAAGCGCAAACTCTTAGAAGATTCTTTCTTCTTGTACCTAAGGCGGCATTGTCCCTTTTGTATTCAATCCTGATGTAATTTCTGTGTATCATGGTCAATGTGAAGGTCCAAAAGATACAGTCAGCCTGCACTGGTGCATCTGAATCAAATTTTGGGCTCCCAGGAGCCGCTCAAAGCACAAACTCTTAGAAGATTCACTCTACTTGTACTTAGGGCGTCATTGTGCCTTTTGTATTCAATCCCGATGCAATTTCTGTGTTTCATGGTCAATGTGAAGGTCCAAGGGATACCGTAAACCTGCACTGGTGCAACGGAATCTAATACTGGTCTCCCATGAGCCGCTCAAACCACAAATTGTTAGAAGATTCACTGTTCTTTACTTGATTCGGCATTGTGCTTTTTGTATTCTATCACGATGCGATTCCTGTGTTTCGTGGTCAATGTGAATGTCCAAGGGATACAGTAAACGTGCACTGGTGCATCGGAATGTAATACAGGTCTAACAGCAGCCACTCAAACCTCAAATTCGTGGAAGATTCACTCTACTTGTACATAAGTTGGCATTGTCCCTTTTGTATTCAATGCCGATGCAAATTCTGTGTATCATGGTCAGTGTGAAGGACCAATAGATACAGTAAACCTGCACTGGTGCATCGGAATCTAATACTGGTCTCCCAGGAGCCGCTCAAAACAGAAACTCTTTGAAAACTTTCTCCTCCTGTACTTAAGTCGGCATTGTTTCTTTTATATTCTATACCGATGCAATTTATGTGTTTCATATTCACTGTAAAGGACCAAGGCATACAGTAGACATGCACTGGTGCATCGGAATGTAAAACTGGTTTCCCAGGGGCCGCTGACATCACAAACTCTTAGAAGATTCACTCATCTTGTACTTACGTCGGCATTGTGCATTTTGTATTCAATCCCGATGCAATTTATGTGTTACAATGTCAATGTGAAGGTCCAAGGGATACAGTAAACTGGCACTGGTGCATCGGAATCTATAACTGGTCTCCCAGGAGCCGCCCAAACACAAACTCTTAGACGATTCACTCTTCTTGTACTTAAGTGTGTATTGTCCATTTTGATTTTTATCTCGATGCAATTTCTGTATTTCATAGTCAATGCGAAAGTCCAAGGGATACAGTAAACCTGCACTGGTGCTTCGGAATCTAATTCTGGTCTCCCAGGAGCCGCTCAAAGCACAAACTCTTAGAAGACTCACTGTTGTTGTACTTAAGTCGGCATTGTCCCTTTTGATATCAATTCCAATGCATTTTCTGTTTTTCATGGTCAATGGGAATGGCCAAGGGATACAGTAGACCTGCACTGGTGCATCGGTATCTAACACATTGTCTCCCAGGAGCCATTCAAAATGCAAAATCTTAAATGATTCACTCTTCTTGTACTTAAGTCAGCATTCTGCCTTTTGTATTTAATCCCGATGCAATTTCTGTGTTTTATGGCCAATGTGAAGGTCCAAGGGATACAGTATACCTTCACTGATAAATCGGAATCTAATACTGCTCTCCCAGGAGCCGCTGAAATCGCAAACTCTTAGAAGATTCTTTCTTCATGTACTTAAGGCGGCATTGTCCCTTTTGCATTCAATCCCGATGCAATTTCTGTGTATCATGGTCAATGTGAAGGTCCAAATGATACAGTCAGCCTGCACCGGTGCATCGGAATCTAATACTGGTTTCCCAGCAGCCGCTCAAAGCACAAACTCTTAGAAGATTCACTTTACTTGTACTTAGGGCGTCATTGTGCCTTTTGTATTCAATCCCGATGCAATTTCTGTGTTTCATGGTCAATGTGAAGATCCAAGGGATACAGTAAACCTGCACTGGTGCAACAGAATCTAATACTGGTCTCCCATGAGCCGCTCCAACAACAAATTCTTAGAAGATTCACTGTTCTTTACTTGATTCGGCATTGTGCTTTTTGTATTTTATCACGATGCGATTCCTGTGTTTCGTGGTCAATGTGAATGTCCAAGGGATACAGAAAACGTTCACAGGTGCATCGGAATCTAATACAGGGCTCCCAGGAGCTGCTCAAAGCACAAATTATTAGAAGATTACATCACCTTGTACTTAAGTCGGCATTGTGCATTTTGTATTCAATCCCGATGCAATTTCTGTGTTTCAATGTCAATGTGAAGGACCAAGGGATACAGTAAACCCGCACTGGTGCATCGGCATCTAATACTGGTCTCCCAGGAGCCGCTCAAAGCAGAAACACTTAGAAGATTCACTGTTCTTGTACTTAAGTCGCAATTGTCCCTTTTGAATTCAATCCCGATGCAATTTCTGTGTTTCATGGTCAATGTGAGGGTCAAACTGATACAGTAAACGTGCACTATTGCATCGGAATGTAATACAGGTCCAACAGCAGCCACTCAAATCTCAAATTCGTATAAGATTCACTCTACTTGTACATAAGTTGGCATTGTCCCTTTTGTATTCAGTGCCGACGCAAATTCTGTGTATCATGGTCAGTGTGAAGGACCAATTGATACAGTAAACCTGCACCGGTGCATCGGAATGTAATACTGGTCTCCCAGGAGTCGCTGAAAGCGCAAACTTTTAGAAGATTCACTCTTCTTGTACCTAATTCGGCATTGTCCCTTTTGTATTCAATCACGATGCAATTTCAATGGTTTATGGTCAATGTGAAAGTCCAAATGATATAGTCAACCTGCACTGTTGCATCGGAATTTAATACTGTTCTCCCAGGAGCCGCTCAAATCACAAACTCTTAGAAGATTCATTCTTCTTGTACTTGATTCGGCATTTTGCCTTTTGTATTCAATCACGATGCGAATTCTGTGTTTCATGGTCAATGTGAAGGTCCAACGGATACAGTCAAGCTGCACTGGTGCATCGGAATCTAATACTGGTCACCCAGGAGACGCTCAAACCATAAATTCTTAGAAAATTCACTTTTCTTGTACTTAAATTGGCATTGTACCTTTTGAATTCAATCCCGATACAATATCTGTGTTTCATGGTCGATGTGAAGGTCAAAGGGATACAGTAAACCTGCACTGGTGAATCGGAATCTAATACTGGTTTCCCAGGAGCCGCTCAAAACATAAACTCTTAGAAGATTCACACTTCTTGTACTTAAGTGGGCATTGTACCTTTTAGTTTCAATCCCGATGCAATTTCTGTCTTTCATGGTCAATGTGAAGGTCCAAGAGATACAGTAAACCTGCACTGGTGCATCGAAATCTAATACTGGTCTCGAAGGAGCTGCTCAAACCACACTATCTTAGAAGATTCTTTCATCTTGTACTTAAGTCGTCATTGTGCCTTCTGTATTCAATCCCAATGCAATTTCTGTGTTTCATGGTCAATATGAAGGTCCAAGGGATACAGTAAACGTGCACTGGTGCATCGGAATCTAATACTGTTCCCCCATGAGTCGCTCAAATCACAAACTCTTAGAAGAATCACTCTTCTTGTACTTAAGTCTTCATTGTGCCTTTTGTATTCAATCCTGCTGCAATTACTCTGTTTCATTGCCAATGTGAAAGTCCAAGGGATACAGTTAACATGCACTGGTACATCGGAATCTAATACAGGTCTCCCGTGACCCGCTCAAAGCACAAACACTTAGAAGATTCACTCTTATTGTACTTAAGTCAGCATTGTGCCTTTTGTATTCAACCCCGATGCAATATCTGTGTTTCATGGTCAATGTGAAGGTCCAAGGGATACAGTAAACGTGCACTGGTGCATCGGTTTCTAATACTGGGCTCCCAGGAGCCGCTCAAAACTCCAACTCTTAGAAGATTCACTCTTCTTGTACATAAGTCGGCATTGTCCCTCTTGGATTCAATCCCGAAGCACTTTCTGTGTTTCATGGTCAATGTGAAGGTCCAAGGGATGCAGTAAACTTTCACTGGTGCGTCGGAATCTAATGCTGGGCTCACAGGAGCCGCTCAAAGCACAAACTCTTAGAAGATTCACTCCACTTGTACTTAAGTCGGTATTGTACAATTTCGAATTCAATCACGATGCTATTTCTGTGTTCCATGGTCAAGTTGAAGGTCCATGGGATACAGTAAAATTGCACTGGTGCATCGGAATCCAATACTGGTCTCCCAGCAGCCGCTCAAAGCACAAACCCTCAGAAGATTCACTCTTCTTGTACGTAAGTCGGCATTGTGCCTTTTGTATTTAATCCCGATGCAATTTATTTCTTTCATGGTCAATGTGAAGGTCAAAGGGATACAGTAAACGTGCACTGGTGCACCGGATTCTGATACAGGACTCCCATGAGCCGCTCAAGGCACAAAATCTTAGAAGATTCACTCTTCTTGTACTTATGTCTGCATTGTGCCTTTTGTAATCAATCCCGATGGAATTTCTGTGTTTCATAGTCAATGTGGAGATCCAAGGGATACAGTAAACCTCCACAGGTGCATCGGTATCTAGTACTCGTCTCCCAGGAGCCGCTCAAGGCACAATCTCATAGAAGATTCACTCTTCTTGTACATAAGTCGGCATTGTCCCTCTTGTATTCAATCCCGATGCAATTTCTGTATGTCATGGGCAATGTGAAGGTCCAAGGGATACAGTAAACCTTCCCCGGGCCATCAGAATCTGATACTGGTCTCCCAGGAGCCGCTAAAAGCACAAACTCTTAGAAAATTCACTCTTCTTGTACTTAAGTCGGCATTGTAGCTTTTGTATTCAATCCCGATGCAACTTCTGTGTTTCATTGTCAATGTGAATGTCCAAGGGATACAGTAAACCTGCACTGGTGCATCGGAATCTAACACTAGTCTCCCAGGAGTCGGTCAAAGCACAATCTCCAAGAAGATTCACTCATCTTGTACTTAAGACGGCATAGTCTCTTTTGTATTCAATCCCGATGCAATTTCTGTGTTTCATGGTCAATGTGATGGTCTAATTGATACAGTAAACCTTCACTGGTGCATCGCAATCTGATACTGGTCTCCCAGCAGCCGCTCAAAGGACAAATTTTTAGAAGATTCACTCTCCTTGTACTTAAGTCGGCATAGTCTCTTTTGTATTGAATCCCGATGCAATTTCTGTGTTTCATGGTCAATGTGACGGTCCAATGGATACAGTAAACCTGCACTGTTGCATCGGAATCTAATTCTGGTCTCCCTGGAGCTGCTCAATGCACAAATTCTTAGAAGTTTCACTCTTCTTTACTTAAGTCGTCATTGTGCCTTTTCTATTCCGTCCCGATTCAATTTCTGTGTTTCATGGTCAAGTTGAAAGTCCAATGGATACAGTAAACCTGCACTGGTGTATCGGGATCTAATACTGGTGTCCCAGGAGACGCTCAAAGCACAAACTCTTAGAAAATTCACTCTTCTTGTACTTACGTCGGCATCGTCCCATTTGTATTCAATCCCGATGCAATTTCTGTGTTTCATGGTCAATGTGAAGGTCCAAGGGATACAGTAAACCTGCACTGGTGCATCGTAATCTATTAGTGTTCTCCCAGGAGCCGCTGAAGTCACAAACTCTTAGAAGATTCATTCATTTTGTACTTAAGCCGGCAGTGTGCCTTTTGGATTCAAGCCCGATGCAATTTCTGTGTTTCATGGTCAATGTGAAGGTCCAAGGGATAGAGTAAACCTGCACTGGTGCGTCGGAATCTAATACTGGTCTCCCAGGAGACTCTCAAAGTACAAACTCTTAGAATATTCACTCTCCTTGTACTTAAGTCGGCATTGTCTCTTTTGTATTCAATCCCGATGCAATTTCTGTGTTTCATGGTTAATGTGATGGTCTAATTGATACAGTAAACCTGCACTGGTGCATCGGAATCTAATACTGGACTCCCAGGAGCCGTTCAAATGGGAAACTCTTGGAAGATTCACTGTTCTTGTACTTAAGTCGGCATTGTGCCTTTTGTATTCAATCCCGATGCAATTTCTGTGTTTCATGGTCAATGTGAAGGTCCAAGGGATACAGTATAGCTTCACTGGTGCACCGGAACCAAAAACTGGTCTCCCAGGAGCCGCTGTAAGTGAATTCTCTTAGAAGATTCACCCTTCTTGAACTTAAGTCGGCATTGTCCCTTTTGTATTCAATCCCGATGCAATTTCTGTGTTTCATAATCAATGTTAAGGTCCAAATGATACAATCAACTCGCACTGGTGCATGGGAATCTAATACTGGTCTCCCAGGAGCCGCTCAATGGACAAACTCTTATAAGTTTTACTCTTCTTGTACGTAAGTCGTCATTGCGCCTTTTCTATTGAATCCCGATCCGATGCAATTCCTGTATTTCATGGTCAATGTGAAGGTCCAAGGGTTACAGTAAACCTGCACAGGTGCATCGGAATCTAATACTGGTCTCCCAAGGAGCCGCCAAAAGCAAAAACTCATAGAAGATTCGCTCGTCTTGTACTTAAGACGGCATTGTGCCTTTTGAATTTGATCCCGGTGCAATTTCTGTCTTTCTTGGTCAAGTTGAAGATCCAAGGGATACGGTAAACCTTCACTGGTGCATCAGAATCTGATACTGGTCTCCCAGGAGCCGCTCAAACACAAACTCTTAGAAAATTCACTCTTCTTGTACTTAAGTCGGCATTGTCCCTTTTGTATTCAATCCCGATGCAATTTCTGTGTTTCATTGTCAATGTGAATGTCCAAGGGATACAGTAAACCTGCACTGGTGCATCGGAATCTAACACTAGTCTCCCAGGAGCCGGTCAAAGCACAAACTCCTAGAAGAATCACTCATCTTGTACTTAAGTCGGCATTGTGACTTTTGTTTTCAATTCCGACGGAAAGTCTGTGTTTCATGGTCAAAGTGAAGGTCCAGGGGATACAGAAAACCTGCACTGCTGCATCGGAATCTAATACTGGTCTCCCATGAGCCGCTCAAAGCACATACTTTTAGAAGATTCTCTCTTCTTGTACATAAGTCGGCATTGTCCCTCTTGTATTCAATACCGATGCAATTTCTGTGTGTCATGGGCAATGTGAAGGTCCAAGGAATACAGTAAACGCGCATTGGTACGTCGGAATGTAATACTGGTCTCACAGGAGCCGCTCAAAACACAAAGTCTTAGAAGATTCACTCTTCTTGTACTTGCGTCGGCATTGTGCCTTTAGGATCTAATCCCAATGCAATTTCTGTGTTTCATGGTCAATGAAAAGGTCCAAGGGATACAGTAAACCTGCACTGGTGCATCGGAATCTAATACAGGTCTCCCAGGAGCCGCTCAAAGCACAAACGCTTGGAAAATTCACTCTTCTTGTACTTAAGTCGGCATTGTCCCTATTGTATACATCCCGATGCAATATCTGTGTTCCATAGTCAATGTGAAGCTCGAAGATATACAGTAAACGTGTACTGGTGTATCGGAATCTAATACAGGTCTCCCAGGAGCCGCTGAAACCACAAATTCGTAGAAGATTCACTCTTCTTGTATTTAAGTTGGCATTGTGACTTTTGTTTCAATCCCGATGCGATTTCTGTGTTTCATGGTCAATGTGAAGGTCCAAGGGATACAGTAAACCTGCACTGGTGCATCGGAATCTAATACTGGTTTCCAAGGAGCTGCTCAAAGTACAAACTCTTAGAAGAATCACTCTTCTTGTACTTAAGTCCGCATTATAAATTTTATATTCAATCCCGATGCAATTTCTGTGCTTCATGGTTAATGCGTAGGTCCACGGGTTACAGTAAACCTGCACAGGTTCATCGGAATCTAATACTGGCCTCCCAAGGAGCCGCCAAAAGCAAAAACTCTTAGAAGATTCGCTCGTCTTGTACTTAAGACGGCATTGTGCCTTTTGAATTTGATCCCGGTGCAATTTCTGTCTTTCTTGGTCAAGTTGAAGGTCCAAGGGATACAGTAAACCTTCACTGGTGCATCAGAATCTAATACTGGTCTCCCAGGAGCCGCTCAAACACAAACTCTTAGAAAATTCACTCTTCTTGTACTTAAGTCGGCATTGTCCCTTTTGTATTCAATCCCGATGCAATTTCTGTGTTTCATTGTCAATGTGAATGTCCAAGGGATACAGTAAACCTGCACTGGTGCATCGGAATCTAACACTAGTCTCCCAGGAGCTGGTCAAAGCACAAACTCCTAGAAGAATCACTCATCTTGTACTTAAGTCGGCATTGTGACTTTTGTTTTCAATTCCGACGGAAAATCTGTGTTTCATGGTCAAAGTGAAGGTCCAGGGGATACAGTAAACCTGCACTGCTGCACCGGAATCTAATACTGGTCTCCCATGAGCCGCTCAAAGCACATACTTTTAGAAGATTCTCTCTTCTTGTACATAAGTCGGCATTGTCCCTCTTGTATTCAATCCCGATGCAATTTCTGTGTGTCATGGGCAATGTGAAGGTCCAAGGAATACAGTAAACGCGCATTGGTACGTCGGAATGTAATACTGGTCTCACAGGAGCCGCTCAAAACACAAAGTCTTAGAAGATTCACTCTTCTTGTACTTGCGTCGGCATTGTGCCTTTAGGATTTAATCCCGATGCAATTTCTGTGTTTCATGGTCACGTTGAAGGTCCATGGGATACAATAAACCTGCACTGGTGCATCGGAATCTAATACTGGTCTCCCAGGAGCCGGTCAAAGCACAAACGCTCAGAAGATTCACTCTTCTTGTACTTAAGTCGGCATTGTGCCTTTTGTATTCAATCGCGATGCAGTTTACATGTTTCATGTTCAATGTGAAAGTCCAAGGGATACAGTAAACGTGAAATGGTACATCGTAATCTAATACTGGTCTCCCAGGAGCCGCTCAAAGCACAAACTCTTAGAAAAGTCACTCTTCTTGTACTTAAGTCAGCATTGTCCATTTTGTATTCAATCCCAATCCAATTTCTATGTTTAACGGTCAACGTGAATGTATAAGAGATACAGTTAACCTGGACTGGTGCATCGAAATCTAATACTTGTCTCCCAGGAGCCGCCCAAAGAACAAAATCTTAGAAGATTCACTCTTCTTGTACTTAAGTCGGCATTGTCCATTTTGGTTTCAATCCCGTTGCAATTTCTGTCTTTCAAGGTCAATGAGAAAGTCAAAGGGATACAGTATAGCTGCACTAGTGAATCAGAATCTAATACTGGTCTCTCAGGAGCCGCTCAAAGCACAATTTCTTAGAAGATTCACTCTTCTTGTATTTAAGTCGGAATTGTGCCTTTTGTATTCAATCCCAATGCAATTTCTTTGTTTCATGGTCAATGTGAATTTCCAAGGGATACAGTAAACCTGCACTGGTGCGTCGGAATCCAATACTGGTCTCCCAGGATACGCTCAAAGCACAAACTCCGAGAAGAATCACTCATCTTGTACTTAAGTCGGCATTGTCCCTATTGTATAGAATCCCGATGCAATATCTGTGTTTCATAGTCAATGTGAAGCTCAAAGATATACAGTAAACGTGTACTGGTGTATCGGAATCTAATACAGATCTCCCAGGAGCCGCTGAAACCACAAATTCGTAGAAGATTCACTCTTCTTGTGTTTAAGTCGGCATTGTGACGTTTGTTACAATCCCGATGCGATTTCTGTGTTTCATGGTCAATGTGAAGGTCCAAGGGATACAGTAAACCTGCACTGGTGCATCGGAATCTAATACTGGTTTCCAAGGAGCTGCTCAAAGTACAAACTCTTAGAAGAATCACTCTTCTTGTACTTAAGTCCGCATTATAAATTTTATATTCAATCCCGATGCTATTTCTGTGCTTCATGGTCAATGCGAAGGTCCAAGGGTTACAGTAAACCTGCACAGGTGCATCGGAATCTAATACTGGTCTCCCATGGAGCCGCCAAAAGCAAAAACTCTTAGAAGATTCGCTCGTCTTGTACTTAAGACGGCATTGTGCGTTTTGAAAGTCATCCCGGTGCAATTTCTGTCTTTCTTGGTCTAGTTGAAGGTCCAAGGGATACAGTAAACCTTCACTGGTGCATCAGAATCTAATACTGGTCTCCCAGGAGCGGCTCAAACACAAACTCTTAGAAAATTCACTCTTCTTGTACTTAAGTCGGCATTGTCCCTTTTGTATTCAATCCCAATGCAATTTCTGTGTTTCATTGTCAATGTGAATGTCCAAGGGATACAGTAAACCTGCACTGGTGCATCGGAATCTAACACTAGTCTCCCAGGAGAAGGTCAAAGCACAAACTCCTAGAAGAATCACTCATCTTGTACTTAAGTCGGCATTGTGACTTTTGTTTTCAATCCCGACGGAAAATCTGTGTTTCATGGTCAAAGTGAAGGTCCAAGGGATACAGTAAACCTGCACTGCTGCATTGGAATCTAATACTGGTCTTACATGAGCCGCTCAAAGCACATACTTTTAGAAGATTCTCTCTTCTTGTACATAAGTCGGCATTGTCCCTCTTGTATTCAATCCCGATGCAATTTCTGTGTGTCATGGGCAGTGTGAAGGTCCAAGGAATACAGTAAACGCGCATTGGTACGTCGGAATGTAATACTGGTCTCACAGGAGCCGCTCAAAACACAAACTCTTAGAAGATTCACTCTTCTTGTACTTGCGTCGGCATTGTGCCTTTAGGATTCAATCCCGATGCAATTTCTGTGTTTCATGGTCAAGTTGAAGGTCCATGGGATACAGTAAACCTGCACTGGTGCATCGGAATCTAATACTGGTCTCACAGGAGCCGCTCAAAACACAAGGTCTTAGAAGATTCACTCATCTTGTACTTAAGTCGGCATTGTGCCTTTTGTATTCAATCCCGATGCAGTTTATATGTTTCATGTTCAATGTGAAAGTCCAAGGGATACAGTAAACGTGTACTGGTACATCGTAAACTAATACTGGTCTCCCAGGAGCCGCTCAAAGCACAAACTCTTAGAAAAGTCACTCTTCTTGTACTTAAGTCAGCATTGTCCATTTTGTATTCAATCCCAATCCAATTTCTATGTTTAATGGTCAACGTGAATGTTTAAGAGATACAGTTAACCTGGACTGAGGCATCGAAATCTAATACTTGTCTCCCAGGAGCCGCTCAAAGCATAAAATCTTACAAGATTCACTCATCTTGTACGGAAGTCGGGATTGTGCCTCTTGTATTCAATCCCGAAGCAATTTCTGTGTTTCATGATCAATGTGATGGTCAAAGGGATACAGCAAACGTGCACTGGTGCACCGCAATCTGATACAGGGCTCCCATGAACCGCTCAAAGCACAAACTCTTAGAAGATTCACACTTCTTGTACTTAAGTCGGCATTGTGCCTCTTGTATTCAATCCCGATGGAATTTCTGTGTTTCACGGTCAATGTGGAGGTCCATGGAATACAGTAAACGTGCACTGGTGCGTCGGAATCTAATACTGGTCTCACAGGAGCCGCTCAAAGCACAAAGTCTTAGAAGATTCACTCTTCTTGTACTTGCGCCGGCATTGTGCCTTTTGTATTCAACCCCGACGCAATTTCTGAGTTTCATGGTCAAGTTGAAGGTCCATTTCATACAGTAAACCTGCACTGGTGCATCGGAATCTAATACTGATCTTCCAGGAGCCGCTCAAAGCACAGACCCTCAGAAGATTCACTTTTCTTGTACTTAAGTCGGCATTGTGCATTTTCTATTCAATCCCAATGCAGTTTCTGTGTTCCATGTTCAATGTGAAAGTCCAAGGGATACAGTAAACGTGCACTGGTACTTCGGAATCTAATACTGGTCTCCCAGGAGCCGCTCAAATCACAAACTCTTAGAAGATTCACTTTTCTTGTACATAAGTCGGCAATGTCACTCCTGTATTCAATCCCGAGGCAATTTCTGTGTGTCATGGGCAATGTGAAGGTCCAAGGAATACAGTAAACGCGCATTGGTACGTCGGAATGTAATACTGGTCTCACAGGAGCCGCTCAAAACACAAAGTCTTAGAAGATTCACTCTTCTTGTACTTGCGTCGGCATTTTGCCTTTTGTATTCAATCACGATGCGAATTCTGTGATTCATGGTCAATGTGAGGGTCCAACGGATACAGTCAACCTCCACTGGTGCATCGGAATCTAATACTGGTCACCCAGGAGACGCGCAAACCATAAATTCTTAGAAAATTCACCTTTCTTGTACTTAAATCGGCATTGTCCCTTTTGAATTCAATCCCGATACAATATCTGTGTTTCATGGTCGATGTGAAGGTCAAAGGGATACAGTAAACCTGCACTGGTGAATCGGAATCTAATACTGATTTCCCAGGAGCCGCTCAAAACATAAACTCTTAGAAGATTCACAGTTCTTGTACTTAAGTGGGCATTGTCCCTTTTGGTTTCAATCCCGATGCAATTTCTGTCTTTCATGGTCAATGTGAAGGTCCAAGAGATACAGTAAACCTGAACTGGTGCATCGAAATCTAATACTGGTCTCGAAGGAGCTGCTCAAACCACAATATCTTAGAAGATTCTTTCATCTTGTACTTAAGTCGTCATTGTGCCTTCTGTATTCAATCCCAATGCAATTTCTGTGTTTCATGGTCAATGTGAAGGTCCAAGGGATACTGTAAACCTGCACTGGTGCATCGGAATCTAATACTGTTCCCCCATGAGTCGCTCAAATCACAAACTCTTAGAAGAATCACTCTTCTTGTACTTAAGTCGGCATTGTGACTTTTGTATTCAATTCCGACGGAAAATCTGTGTTTCATGGTCAAAGTGAAGGTCCAGGGGATACAGTAAACCTGCACTGCTGCATCGGAATCTAATACTGGTCTCCCATGAGCCGCTCAAAGCACATACTTTTAGAAGATTCTCTCTTCTTGTACATAAGTCGGCATTGTCCCTCTTGTATTCAATCCCGATGCAATTTCTGTGTGTCATGGGCAATGTGAAGGTCCAAGGAATACAGTAAACGCGCATTGGTACGTCGGAATGTAATACTGGTCTCACAGGAGCCGCTCAAAACACAAAGTCTTAGAAGATTCACTCTTCTTGTACTTGCGTCGGCATTGTGCCTTTAGGATCTAATCCCGATGCAATTTCTGTGTTTCATGGTCAATGAAAAGGTCCAAGGGATACAGTAAACCTGCACTGGTGCATCGGAATCTAATACAGGTCTCCCAGGAGCCGCTCAAAGCACAAACGCTTAGAAAATTCACTCTTCTTGTACTTAAGTCGGCATTGTCTCTATTGTATACAATCCCGATGCAATATCTGTGATTCATAGTCAATGTGAAGCTCGAAGATATACAGTAAACGTGTACTGGTGTATCGGAATCTAATACAGGTCTCCCAGGAGCCGCTGAAACCACAAATTCGTAGAAGATTCACTCGTCTTGTATTTAAGTTGGCATTGTGACTTTTGTTTCAATCCCGATGCGATTTCTGTGTTTCATGGTCAATGTGAAGGTCCAAGGGATACAGTAAACCTGCACTGGTGCATCGGAATCTAATACTGGTTTCCAAGGAGCTGCTCAAAGTACAAACTCTTAGAAGAATCACTCTTCTTGTACTTAAGTCGGCATTGTCCCTTTTGTATTCAATCCCAATGCAATTTCTGTGTTTCATTGTCAATGTGAATGTCCAAGGGATACAGTAAACCTGCACTGGTGCATCGGAATCTAACACTAGTCTCCCAGGAGCCGGTCAAAGCACAAACTCCGAGAAGAATCACTCATCTTGTACTTAAGTCGGCATTGTGACTTTTGTTTTCAATCCCGACGGACAATCTGTGTTTCATGGTCAAAGTGAAGGTCCAAGGGATTCAGTAAACCTGCACTGCTGCATTGGAATCTAATACTGGTCTTACATGAGCCGCTCAAAGCACATACTTTTAGAAGATTCTCTCTTCTTGTACATAAGTCGGCATTGTCCCTCTTGTATTCAATCCCGATGCAATTTCTGTGTGTCATGGGCAGTGTGAAGGTCCAAGGAATACAGTAAACGCGCATTGGTACGTCGGAATGTAATACTGGTCTCACAGGAGCCGCTCAAAGCACATAGTCTTACAAGATTCACTCTTCTTGTACTTGCGCCGGCATTGTGCCTTTTGTATTCAACCCCGACGCAATTTCTGTGTTTCATGGTCAAGTTGAAGGTCCATTTCATACAGTAAACCTCCACTGGTGCATCGGAATCTAATACTGATCTTCCAGGAGCCGCTCAAAGCACCGACCCTCAGAAGATTCACTTTTCTTGTACTTAAGTCGGCATTGTGCATTTTCTATTCAATCCAAATGCAGTTTCTGTGTTCCATGTTCAATGTGAATGTCCAAGGGATACAGTAAACGTGCACTGGTACATCGGAATCTAATACTGGTCTCCCAGGAGCCGCTCAAATCACAAACTCTTAGAAGATTCACTTTTCTTGTACATAAGTCGGCAATGTCACTCCTGTATTCAATCCCGAGGCAATTTCTGTGTTTCATGGTCAATGTGAAGTTCCAAGGGAAACAGTAAACCTGCACTGGTGCGTCGGAATCTAACATCGGTCTCCCAGGAGCCGCTCAAATCACAAACTCTTGGAAGATTCACTCTGCCTGTACTGAAGTAGGCAGTAACCCTTTTGTATTTAATCCTGATGCAATTTCTGCAATTCATGGACAATGTGACAGTCCAAGGGATACAGTAAATCAGCACTGGTGCGTCGGAATCTAATACTGGAATCCCAGGAGCCGTTCAAAATACAAACTCTTAGAAGATTCACTCTTCTTGTACTTGATTCGGCATTTTGCCTTCTGTATTCAATCCCAATGCAATTTCTGTGTTTCATGGTCAATGTGAAGGTCCAAGGGATACTGTAAACCTGCACTGGTGCATCGGAATCAAATACTGCTCCCCCATGAGTCGCTCAAATCACAAACTCTTAGAAGAATCACTCTTCTTGTACTTAAGTCTTCATTGTGCCTTTTGTATTCAATCCCCTTGCAATTTCTGAGTTTCATTGTCAATGTGAAAGTCCAAGGGATACAGTTAACACGCACTGGTACATCGGAATCTAATTCAGGTCTCCCGTGACCCGCTCAAAGCACAAACATTTAGAAGATCCACTCTTCTTGTACTTAAGACAGCATTGTGCGTTTTGTATTCAATCCCGATGCAATATCTGTGTTTCATGGTCAATGTGAAGGTCAAGGGATACAGTAAACGTGCACTGGTGCATCGGTATCTAATACTGGGCTCCCAGGAGCCGCTCAAAGCTACAACTCTTAGAAGATTCACTCTTCTTGTACATAAGTCAGCATTGTCCCTCTTGGATTCAACCCCGTTGCAATTTCTGTAATTCATGGTCAATGTGAAGGTCCAAGGGATGCAGTAAACTTTCACTGGTGCGTCGGAATCTTATGCTGGTCTCCCAGGAGCAGCTCGAATCACAAATTCTTAGAAGAGTCACTGAGCTTGTACTTAAGTCGGCATTGTGTCTTTCGTATTTAATCCCGAAGCGGTTTCTGTGTTTCATGGTCAATGTGAAAGTCCAAGGGACACAGTAAACATGCACTGGTACATCGGAATCTAATACTGGTCTCCCAGGAGCCGCTCAAAGCATAAAATCTTAGAAGATTCACTCTTCTTGTACGTAAGTCGGCATTGTGCCTTTTGTATTTAATCCCGATGCAATTTATATCTTTCATGGTCAATGTGAAGGTTAAAGGGATACAGTAAACGTGCACTGGTGCACCGGATTCTGATACTGGTCTCCCAGGAGCCGCTCAAAGCACAAACTCTTAGAAAAGTCACTCTTCTTGTACTTAAGTCAGCATTCTCCATTTTGTATTCAATCCCAATCCAATTTCCATGTTTAATGGTCAACGTGAATGTATAAGAGATACTGTTAGCCTGGACTGGTGCCTCGAAATCTAATACTTGTCTCCCAGGAGCCGCCCAAAGCACAAAATCTTAGAAGATTCACTCTTCTTGTACTTAAGTTGGCATTGTCCATTTTGGTTTCAATCCCGTTGCAATATCTGTCTTCCAAGGTCAATGAGAAAGTCCAAGGGATACAGTAAACCTGCACTGGTGCGTCGGAATCCAATACTGGTCTCCCAGGATACGCTCAAAGCACAAAATCTTAGAACATTCACTCTTTGTGTACTTAAGTCGGCATTGTGCCTTTTGTATACAATCCTGATGCAATTTCTGTGTTTCATGGTCAAGTTGAAGGTCCATGGGACTCAGTAAACCTGCACTGGTGCATCGGAATCTAATACCGGTCTCCCAGGAGCCGCTCAAAGCACAAACTCTTAGAAGATTCACTCATCTTGTACTTAAGTCGGCATTGTGCCTTTTGTATTGAATCCCGATGCGGCTTCTGTGTTTCATGGTCAATGTGAAAGTCCAAGGGATACAGTAAACATGCACTGGTACATCGTAATCTAATACTGGTCTCCCAGGAGCCGCTCAAAGCATAAAATCTTACAAGATTCACTCATCTTGTACGGAAGTCGGGATTGTGCCTCTTGTATTCAATCCCGATGCAATTTCTGTGTTTCATGATCAATGTGAAGGTCAAATGGATACAGTAAACGTGCACTGGTGCACCGGAATCTGATACAGGGCTCCCATGAGCCGCTCAAAGCACAAACTCTTAGAAGATTCACTCTTCTTGTACTTAAGTCGGCATTGTGCCTCTTGTATTCAATCCCGATGGAATTTCTCTGTTTCACGGTCAATGTGGAGGTCCAAGGGATACAGTAAACCTGCACAGGTGCATCGGTATGTAATACTCGGCTCCCAGGAGCCGCTCAAAGCACAAACTCTTAGAAGATTCACTCTTCTTGAACATAAGTCGGCATTGTCCCTCTTGTATTCAATCCCCATGCAATTTCTGTGTGTCATGGGCAATGGGAAGGTCCATGGAATACAGTAAACGTGCACTGGTGCACCGGAATCTGATACAGGGCTCCCATGAGCCGCTCAAAGCACAAAGTCTTAGAAGATTCACTCTTCTTGTACTTAAGTCGGCATTGTGCCTCTTGTATTCAATCCCGATGGAATTTCTGTGTTTCACGGTCAATGTGGAGGTCCAAGGGATACAGTAAACCTGCACAGGTGCATCGGTATGTAATACTCGGCTCCCAGGAGCCGCTCAAAGCACAAACTCTTAGAAGATTCACTCTTCTTGAACATAAATCGGCATTGTCCCTCTTGTATTCAATCCCCATGCAATTTCTGTGTGTCATGGGCAATGGGAAGGTCCATGGAATACAGTAAACGTGCACTGGTGCGTCGGAATCTAATACTGTTCTCACAGGAGCCGCTCAAACACAAAGTCTTAGAAGATTCACTCTTCTTGTACTTGCGTCGGCATTGTGCCTCTTGAATTCAATCCCGATACAATTTCAATGGTTTATGGTCAATGTGAAAGTCCAAATGATACAGTCAACCTGCACTGTTGCATCAGACTTTAATACTGTTCTCCCAGGAGCCTCTCAAATCACAAACTCTTAGAAGATTCACTCTTCTTGTAGATGATTCGGCATTTTGCCTTTTGTATTCAATCACGATGCGAATTCTGTGTTTCATGGTCAATGTGAAGGTCCAACGGATACAGTCAACCTGCACTGGTGCATCGGAATCTAATACTGGTCACCCAGGAGCCGCTCAAACCATAAATTCTTAGAAAATTCACTTTTATTGTACTTAAATCGGCAATGTCCCTCTTGAATTCAATCCCGATACAATATCTGTGTTTCATGGTCAATGTGAAGGTCAAAGGGATACAGTAAACCTGCACTGGTGCATCGGAATCTAATACTGTTCCCCCATGAGTCGCTCAAATCACAAACTCTTAGAAGAATCACTCTTCTTGTACTTAAGTCTTCATTGTGCCTTTTGTATTCAATCCCGATGCAATATCTGTGTTTCATGGTCAATGTGAAAGTCCAAGGGATACAGTAAACGTGCACTGGTGCATCGGTATCCAATACTGGGCTCCCAGGAGCCGCTCAAAACTCCAACTCTTAGAAGATTCACTCTTCTTGTACATAAGTCGGCATTGTCCCTCTTGGATTCAATCCCGATGCAATTTCTGTGTTTCATGGTCAATGTGAAAGTCCAAGGGATGCAGTAAACTTTCACTGGTGCGTCGGAATCTAATGCTGGTCTCACAGGAGCCGCTCAAAGCAAAAACTCTTAGAAGATTCACTCCTCTTGTACTTACGTCGGTATTGTACTTTTGTATTCAATCCTGATGCAATTTCTGTGTTTCAAGGTCAATGTGAAGGTCGAAGGGATACAGTAAACGTGCACTGGTACATCGTAAGCTGATACTGGTCTCCCAGGAGCCGCTCAAAGGAAAAATTTTTAGAAAATTCACTCTTCTTGTACTTAAGTCGGCATTGTATCTTTTGTTTTCAATCCCGATGCATTTTCTGTCTTTCATGGTCAATGTGAAGGACCAAGGGATACAGTAAACCTGCACTGGTGCATCGGAATCTTAAACTGGTCTCCCAAAGATCCGCTCAAAACACAAAATCTTAGAAGCATCACTCTTCTTGTACTTAAGTCGGCATTGTGAGTTTTGTATTCAATTCCGATGCAATTTCTGTGTTTCATGGTCACGTTGAAGGTCCATGGGACACATTAAACCTTTACTGGTGCATCGGAATCTAATACTGGTCTCCCAGGAGCCGCTCGAATCACAAACTCTTAGAAGATTCACTGAGCTTGAACTTAAGTCGGCATTGTGCCTTTTGTATTTAATCCCGATGCAGTTTCTGTGTTTCATGGTCAATGTAAAAGTCCAAGGGACACAGTAAACGTGCACTAATACATCGGAATCTGGTCTCCCAGGAACCGCTCAAAACACAAACTCTGAGAAGATTCACTCATCTTGTACTTAAGTCGCCATTGTGCCTTTTGTATTCAATCCTGATGCAATTTCTGTGTTTCAAGGTCAATGTGAAGGTGGAAGGGATACAGTAAACCTGTACTGGTGCATCGGAATCTAATACTGGTCTCCCAAGAGCCCCTCACAGCACAAACTCTTAGAAAACTCTTTCATCTTGTACTTAAGTCTGCATTGTCCCTTTTGTATTCATTCCCGATGCAATTTCTATGTTTCATGGTCAATACGAATGTCCAAGAGATACAGTAAACCAGCACTGGTGCATCAGAATGTAATACTGGTCACCCAGGAGCCTCTCAAAGCACAAGCTCTTAGAAGATTCACAATTGTTTTACTTAAGTCGGCATTATCCCTTTTGGTTTCAATCCCGATGCAATTTCTGTCTTTCATGGTAAATGTGAAGGTCCAAGGGATACAGTGAACCTGCACTGGTGCATCGGAATATAATACTGGTCACCCAGGAGCCGCTCAAACCACAATATGTTAGAAGATTCACTCATCTTGTACTTAAGTCGACATTGTGCCTTCTGTATTCAATCCCAATGCAATATCTGTGTTTCATGGTCAATGTGAAGGTCCAAGGGATACAGTAAACCTGCACTGGTGCATCGGAATCTAATACTAGTCTCCCAGGAGCCGCTGAAAGCATAAACACTTAGAAGATTCACTCATCTTGTACTTAAGTCGGCATTGTGCCTTTTGTATTCAATCCCGATGCAATTTCTGTGTTTCATGGTCAATGTTTACGTCCAAAAGTAACAGTCAACCTGCACTGGTGCATCAGAATCTATTACTGGTCTCCCAGGAGCCGCTCAAAGTACAAACTCTTAGAAGATTCACTTCCCTTGTACTTAAGTCATCATTGTGCCTTTTGTATTCAATCCCGATGCAATTACTGTGTTACATGGTCAATGTGAAGGTCCAAGGGATACAGTAAATCTGCACTAGTGCATCGGAATGTATTACTGGTCTCCCATGAGCCTCTCAAACCACAAACTCGTAGAAGATTCTCTATTCCTTTACTTGTTTCGGCATCGTGAGTTTTGTTTTCAATCACATTGCGATTTCTGTGTTTCAAGGTCAATATGAAGGTCGAAGGGATACAGTTAACCTGCAGTGGTGCATCGGAATCTAATACTGGTCTCCCAGGAGCCGCTCAAACCACAAACTCTTAGGAAATTTACTCTTATTGTACTCAAGTTGGCATTGTCCGGTTTGTATTAATTCCCGATGCAATTTCTGTGTTTCATGGTCAATGTGAAGGTCAAAGGGATTCAGTAAACTTGCACTTCTGCATCGATATCTAATACAGGTCTCCCAGGAGCCGCTCAAACCACAAACTCGTAGAAGATTCACTCTTCTTTTCCTTTAGATGGCATTGTGCATTTTGTATTCAATCCCGATGCAATTTCTGTGTTTCAAGGTCAATGTGTAGGTCCAAGGGATACAGTAATCCCGCACTGGTGCATCGGAATCTATTACTGGTCTCCCAAGGAGCTGCTCAAAATACAAACTCTTAGAAGATTCACTCATCTTGTACTTAAGTCGGCATTGTGCCTTTTGTATTCAATCCCGATGCAATTTCTGTGTTTCATGGTCAATGTGAAGGTCCAAGGGAAACAGTATACCCGCACTGGTGCATCGGAATCTAATACTGGTCTCGTAGGAGCCGCTCAAAGCACATACTCTTAGAAAATTCACTCTTCTTGTACTTAAGTCTGCGTTGTCTTTGTGATTTCTATCGCGACGCAATATCTGTCTATCATGGTCAATGTTAAGGTCCAAGGGATACAGCAAAACCTACACTGATGCATCGGAATGTAATACTGGTCTCCCAGGAGCCGCTCAATGCACAAACTCTTAGAAGGTTCACTCATCTTGTACTTAAGTCGGCATTGTGCCTTTTGTATTCAATTCCCGTTGCAATTTCTGTGTCTCATGGTGAATGGGAAGGTACAAGGGATACAGTATATCTGCACTGGTGCATTGGAATCTGATCCTGGTCTCCCAGGAGCCGCTGAAATCGCAAACTCTTAGAAGATACACTCTTCTTGTACTTAAGTCTGCATTGTCATTTGTATTCAATCCCGATGCAATATCTGTGTTTCATGGTCAATGCGATCTTCCAAACGATACAGTCAACCTGCACTGTGCTTCGGAATCTAATACTGGACTCCCAGGAGCCGCTCAAGGCACAAACTCTAAGAAGATTCACTATTCTTGTACTTATGTCGTCATTGTTCTCTTTGTATTCAATCACGATGCAATACATGTGTTTCATGTTCAATGTGAAGGTCGACGTGATACAGAAAAGCTGCACTGTTGTATCGGAATCTAATACTGGTCTCCCATGAGCCTCTCAAACCAGAAACTCTTAGAAGATTCACTCTTCTTGTACTTCATTCCGCATTGTGCCTTTTCAATTTAATCACAATGCGATTTCTGTGTTTCATGGTCAATTTGAAGGTCCAAGGGATACAGTAAACCTGCACTGGTGCATCGGAATCTAATACTGGTCTCCCAGGAGCCGCTCAAACCACAAATTCTTAGAAAATTCACTCTTCTTGTACTTAAGTCGGCATTGTCCGTTTTGTATTCGATCCCGATGCAAGTTCTGTGTTTCATGGTCAGTGTGAGGGTCAAAGGAATACAGAAAACGTGCACTGGTGCATCAGAATCTAATAACGGTCCATCAGGAGCCGCTCAAATCACAAACTCGTAGAAGATTCACTCTTCTTGTACTTAAGTTGTCATTGTGCCTTTCGTATTCAATCCCAATGCAATTTCTGTGTTTCGTGGTCAATCTGAAGGTCAAAGGGATACAGTAAACGTGCATTGGAGCATCGGAATCAAATACAAGTCTCCCAGGAGCCGCTCAAACCACAAACTCGAAGAAGATTCACTCTTCTTTCCTTTGAATGGCATTGTGCGTTTAGTATTCAATCCAGATCCAATTTCTGTGTTTCTTGGTCAATGTGAAAGTCCAAATCATACAGTTAACCTGCACTGGTGCATCGGAATCTGATACTGGTCTCCCAGGAGCCGCTCACAGCAAAAACTCTTGGAAGATTCACCCTTCTTGTACTTAAGTCGGCATTGTCACTTTTGAATTTAATACCGATGCAATTTCTGTGTTTCATTGTCTATGTGAAGGTCCAAGGAATACAGTAAACCTGCACTGGTGCATCGGAATCTGATACTGGTCTCCCATGAGCCGCTCAAAGCACAAATTTTTAGAAAATTCACTCTTCTTGTACTTAAGTCGGCTTTGTCTCTTTTGTATTCAATCCCGATGCAATTTCTGTGTTTCATGGTCAAAGTAAATGTCCAAGAGATACAGTAAACCTGCCCGGGTGAATCAGAATATAATACTGGCTTCCCAGGAGCCGCTCAAAGCAGAAACTCTTAGAAGATTCACACTTCTTGTACTTAAGTGGGCATTGTCCCTTTTGGTTTCAATCCCGATGCAATTTCTGTGTTTCATGGTCAATGTGAAGGTCCAAGGGATACTGTAAACCTGCACTGGAGCATCGGAATCTAATACTGGTACCCGAAGGAGCCGCTCTAAGCTCAAAATCCTCGAAGGTTCACTCCTCTTGTACATAAGTCGGCAATGTGCCTTTGATATTCGATCCCGATGCAATTTCTGTGTTTCATGGTCACATTCAAGGTCCAAGGGATACAGTAAACCCGCACTGGTGTATCGGAATCTAATACTGGTCTCCCACGAGCCGCTCAAAGCACAAATTTTTAGAAAATTCACTCTTCATGTACTTAAGTCGGCATTGTCCATTTTCTGTTCAACTCCGATGCAATTTCTGTCTTTCATGGTCAATGTGAAGGACCAAAGGATACAGTAAACCTGCACTGGTGCATCGGAATCTAATACTGGTCTCCCAGAAGCCGCTCAAAGCACAAACTCTTAGAAGATTCACTGAGCTTGTACTTAAGTCGCCATTGTGCCTTTTGTATTCAATCCCGATGCAATTTCTGTGTTTCATGGTCAATGTGAAGGTCCAAGGGAAACAGTAAATCTGCACTGGTGCATCGGAATCTAATACTGATGTACCATGAGATGCTCAAAGCACAAAATCGTAGAAGATTCACTCTTCTTGTACTTAAGTAGGCATTGTGCCTGTTGTATTCAATCCCGTTGCGATTTCTGTGCATCATGGTCAATGGAAAGGTCCAAGGGATACAGTAAACCTGCACTGGTGCATCGGAATCTAATACTGGTCCCCCATGAACCGCTCAAAAACACAAACTCTTAGAAGATTCACTCTTCTTGTACTTAATACGGCATTGTGCCTTTGGTATTCAATCCCGATGCAATTTCTGTGTTTCATGGTCAATGTGAAGGTCCACGGGATACAGTATACCTGCACCGGTGCATCGGAATGTAATAGTGGTCTCCCAGGAGAAGCTAAAATCGCAAACTCATAGAAGATTCACTCTTCTTGTTTCTAAATCGGCATTGTCCCTTTTGTATTCAATCCGGATGCAATTTCTGGGTTTCATGGCCAATGTCAAGGTCCCAGGGATACAGTAAACCTGCACTGGAGCATGGGAATCCAATACTGGTCTCCCAGGAGCACCTCAAAGCACAAACTCTTAGAAGAATCACTCTTCTTGTACTTAAGTTAGCATTGTCCCTTTTGATTTCAATCCTGATGCAATTTCTGTCCATCATGGTCAATGTAAAGGCCCAAGGGAGACAGTAAACCAGCACTGGTGAAGCAGAATCTAATACTGGCCTCCCACAGAACCGCTCAAAGAACAAACTCTTGGAAGATTCACTCTTCTTGTACTTAAGACTTAATTGTGCCTTTTGTATTCAATCCCGATGCAATTTCTGTCTTTCATGGTCTAGTTGAAGGTCCATGGGATACACTAAACCTGCATTGGTGCAACGGAATCTAATACTGGACTCCTCCTACCCGCTCAATCCACAAACTCTTAGAAGATTCACTCTTCTTGTACTTAAGTCGGAAATGAGCCTTTTGTATTCAATCCCGATGCAGTTTCTGTGTTTCATGGTCAATGTGAAAGTCCAAGGGATACAGTAAAAGTGCACTTGTACATCGGAATCTAATACTGGTCTCCCAGGAGCTGCTCAAAGCACAAACTCTTAGAAAATTCACTCTTCTTGTACTTAAGTCGGCATTGTGCCTTTTGTATCCTACTCCCGTTGCAATTTCTGTGTTTCATGGTGAATGGGAAGGTCCACGGGATTCTGTATATCTGCACTGGTGCATTGGAATCTAATCCTGGTCTCCCACGAGCCGCTGAAATCGCAAACTCTTAGAAGATACACTCTTCTTGTACTTAAGTCTGCATTGTCTTTTTATATTCAATCCCAATGCAATTTCTGTGTTTCAGGGTCAATGCGATCTTCCAAACGATACAGTCAACCTGCACTGGTGCTTCGGAATCTAATACTGGACCCCCAGGAGCCGCTCAAGGCACAAACTCTTAGAAGATTCACTACTCTTGTACTTAAGTCGTCATTGTTCTCTTTGTGTTCAATCACGATGCAATACATGTGTTTCATGCTCAATGTGAAGGTCGAAGTGATACAGTAAAGCTGCACTGTTGTATCGGAATCTAATACTGGTCTCCCATGAGCCTCTCAAACCAGAAACTCTTAGAAGATTCACTCTTCTTGTACTTCATTCCGCATTGTGCTTTTTCAATTTAGTCACAATGCGATTTCTGTGTTTCATGGGCAATATGAAGGTCCAAGGGATACGGTAAACCTGCACTGGTGCATCGGAATCTAATACTGGTCTCCCAGGAGCCGCTCAAACCACAAATTCTTAGAAAATTAACTCTTCTTGTACTTAAGTCGGCATTGTCCCTTTTGTATTCAATCCCGATGCAAGTTCTGTGTTTCATGGTCAATGTGAAGGTCAAAGGAATACGGAAAACGTGTACTGGTGCATTAGAATCTAATACCGGTCCATCAGGAGCTGCTCAAATCACAAACTCGTAGAAGATTCACTCTTCTTGTCCTTCAGTGGTCGTTGTGCTTTCGTATTCAATCCCAATGCAATTTCTGTGTTTCGTGGTCAATGTGAAGGTCAAAGGGATACAGTAAACGTGCAGTGGTGCATCGGAATCTAATACTGGTCTCCCAGGAGCCGCTCAAAGCACAAACTCTTAGAAGATTCACTCATCTTGTACCTATGTCGGCATTGTGCCTTTTGTATTCAATCCCGATGCAGATTCTGCGTTTCATGGTCAATGTGAACGTCCAAGCGATACAGTAAACATGCACTGGTACATCGTAATCTAATACTGGTCTCCCAGGAGCCGCTCAAAGCACAAATTCTTAGAAAATTCACTCGTACTTAAGTCGGCATTGTCCCTTTTGTATTCAATCCCGATGCAATTTCTGTGTTTCATGGTCAAGTTGAAGGTCCATGGGACACAGAAACTTGCACAGGTGCATCGGAATCTAATACTGGTCTCCCAGGAGCCGCTCAAAACACAAACTCTTAGACGATTCACTCTTCTTGTACTTAAGTCGGCATTGTGCCTTTTGTATTCAATCCCGATGCAGTTTCTTGGTTTCATTGTGAATTTTAAAGTCCAAGGGATACAGTAAACATGCACCGGTACATCTGAATCTAATACGGGTCTCCCGAGACCCGCTCAAAGCACAAACACTTAGAAGATTCTCTCTTCTTGTACATAAGTCAGCATTGTGCTTTTGTATTCAATCCCGATGCAATATCTGTGTTTCATGGTGTATGTGAAGGTCCAAGGCATACAGAAAATGTGCACTGGTGCATCCGTATCTAATACTGGGCTCCCGGGAGCCGCTCAAAACTCCAACTCTTAGAAGATTCACTCTTCTTGTACATAACTCGGCATTGTCCCTCTTGGATTCAATGCCGATGCAATTTCAGTGTTTCATGGTCAATGTGAATGTCCAAGGGATGCAGTAAACTTTCACTGGTGCGTCGGAATCTAATACTGGTCTCACAGGAGCCGCTCAAAGCACAAACTCTTGGAAGATTCGCTCTTCTTGTACTTACGTCGGTATTGTACCTTTTTGTATTCAATCACGATGCATTTTCTGTGTTTCATGGTCAAATTGAAGGTCCATGGGATACAGTAAAATTGCACTGGTGCATCGGAATCTGATACTGGTCTCCCAGGAGCCGCTCAAATCACAAACTCTTAGAAAATTCACTCTTCTTGTACTTAAGTCAGCATTGTCCCTTTTGTATTCAATCCCGATGCAATTTCTGTCTTTCATGGTCTAGTTGAAGGTCCATGGGATACACTAAACCTGCATTGGTGCAACGGAATCTAATACTGGACTCCTCCTAGCCGCTCAATCCACAAACTCTTAGAAGATTCACTCTTCTTGTACTTATGTCGGAAATGAGCCTTTTGTATTCAATCCCGATGCAGTTTCTGTGTTTCATGGTCAATGTGAAAGTCCAAGGGATACAGTAAAAGTGCACTTGTACATCGGAATCTAATACTGGTCTCCCAGGAGCTGCTCAAAGCACAAACTCTTAGAAAATTCACTCTTCTTGTACTTAAGTCGGCATTGTGCCTTTTGTATTCTATTCCCGTTGCAATTTCTGTGTTTCATGGTGAATGGGAAGGTCCACGGGATTCTGTATATCTGCACTGATGCATTGGAATCTAATCCTGGTCTCCCACGAGCCGCTGAAATCGCAAACTCTTAGAAGATACACTCTTCTTGTACTTAAGTCTACATTGTCTTTTTATATTCAATCCCAATGCAATTTCTGTGTTTCAGGGTCAATGCGATCTTCCAAACGATACAGTCAACCTGCACTGGTGCTTCGGAATCTAATACTGGACTCCCAGGAGCCGCTCAAGGCACAAACTCTTAGAAGATTCACTACTCTTGTACTTAAGTCGTCATTGTTCTCTTTGTGTTCAATCACGATGCAATACATGTGTTTCATGCTCAATGTGAAGGTCGAAGTGATACAGTAAAGCTGCACTGTTGTATCGGAATCTAATACTGGTCTCCCATGAGCCTCTCAAACCAGAAACTCTTAGAAGATTCACTCTTCTTGTACTTCATTCCGCATTGTGCTTTTTCAATTTAATCACAATGCGATTTCTGTGTTTCATGGGCAATATGAAGGTCCAAGGGATACGGTAAACCTGCACTGGTGCATCGGAATCTAATACTGGTCTCCCAGGAGCCGCTCAAACCACAAATTCTTAGAAAATTAACTCTTCTTGTACTTAAGTCGGCATTGTCCCTTTTGTATTCAATCCCGATGCAAGTTCTGTGTTTCATGGTCAATGTGAAGGTCAAAGGAATACGGAAAACGTGTACTGGTGCATTAGAATCTAATACCGGTCCATCAGGAGCTGCTCAAATCACAAACTCGTAGAAGATTCACTCTTCTTGTCCTTCAGTGGTCGTTGTGCTTTCGTATTCAATCCCAATGCAATTTCTGTGTTTCGTGGTCAATGTGAAGGTCAAAGGGATACAGTAAACGTGCAGTGGTGCATCGGAATCTAATACTGGTCTCCCAGGAGCCGCTCAAAGCACAAACTCTTAGAAGATTCACTCATCTTGTACCTATGTCGGCATTGTGCCTTTTGTATTCAATCCCGATGCAGATTCTGCGTTTCATGGTCAATGTGAACGTCCAAGCGATACAGTAAACATGCACTGGTACATCGTAATCTAATACTGGTCTCCCAGGAGCCGCTCAAAGCACAAATTCTTAGAAAATTCACTCGTACTTAAGTCGGCATTGTCCCTTTTGTATTCAATCCCGATGCAATTTCTGTGTTTCATGGTCAAGTTGAAGGTCCATGGGACACAGAAACTTGCACAGGTGCATCGGAATCTAATACTGGTCTCCCAGGAGCCGCTCAAAACACAAACTCTTAGACGATTCACTCTTCTTGTACTTAAGTCGGCATTGTGCCTTTTGTATTCAATCCCGATGCAGTTTCTTGGTTTCATTGTGAATTTTAAAGTCCAAGGGATACAGTAAACATGCACCGGTACATCTGAATCTAATACGGGTCTCCCGAGACCCGCTCAAAGCACAAACACTTAGAAGATTCTCTCTTCTTGTACATAAGTCAGCATTGTGCTTTTGTATTCAATCCCGATGCAATATCTGTGTTTCATGGTGTATGTGAAGGTCCAAGGCATACAGAAAATGTGCACTGGTGCATCCGTATCTAATACTGGGCTCCCGGGAGCCGCTCAAAACTCCAACTCTTAGAAGATTCACTCTTCTTGTACATAACTCGGCATTGTCCCTCTTGGATTCAATGCCGATGCAATTTCAGTGTTTCATGGTCAATGTGAATGTCCAAGGGATGCAGTAAACTTTCACTGGTGCGTCGGAATCTAATACTGGTCTCACAGGAGCCGCTCAAAGCACAAACTCTTGGAAGATTCGCTCTTCTTGTACTTACGTCGGTATTGTACCTTTTTGTATTCAATCACGATGCATTTTCTGTGTTTCATGGTCAAATTGAAGGTCCATGGGATACAGTAAAATTGCACTGGTGCATCGGAATCTGATACTGGTCTCCCAGGAGCCGCTCAAATCACAAACTCTTAGAAAATTCACTCTTCTTGTACTTAAGTCAGCATTGTCCCTTTTGTATTCAATCCCGATGCAATTTCTGTCTTTCATGGTCTAGTTGAAGGTCCATGGGATACACTAAACCTGCATTGGTGCAACGGAATCTAATACTGGACTCCTCCTAGCCGCTCAATCCACAAACTCTTAGAAGATTCACTCTTCTTGTACTTATGTCGGAAATGAGCCTTTTGTATTCAATCCCGATGCAGTTTCTGTGTTTCATGGTCAATGTGAAAGTCCAAGGGATACAGTAAAAGTGCACTTGTACATCGGAATCTAATACTGGTCTCCCAGGAGCTGCTCAAAGCACAAACTCTTAGAAAATTCACTCTTCTTGTACTTAAGTCGGCATTGTGCCTTTTGTATTCTATTCCCGTTGCAATTTCTGTGTTTCATGGTGAATGGGAAGGTCCACGGGATTCTGTATATCTGCACTGATGCATTGGAATCTAATCCTGGTCTCCCACGAGCCGCTGAAATCGCAAACTCTTAGAAGATACACTCTTCTTGTACTTAAGTCTACATTGTCTTTTTATATTCAATCCCAATGCAATTTCTGTGTTTCAGGGTCAATGCGATCTTCCAAACGATACAGTCAACCTGCACTGGTGCTTCGGAATCTAATACTGGACTCCCAGGAGCCGCTCAAGGCACAAACTCTTAGAAGATTCACTACTCTTGTACTTAAGTCGTCATTGTTCTCTTTGTGTTCAATCACGATGCAATACATGTGTTTCATGCTCAATGTGAAGGTCGAAGTGATACAGTAAAGCTGCACTGTTGTATCGGAATCTAATACTGGTCTCCCATGAGCCTCTCAAACCAGAAACTCTTAGAAGATTCACTCTTCTTGTACTTCATTCCGCATTGTGCTTTTTCAATTTAATCACAATGCGATTTCTGTGTTTCATGGGCAATATGAAGGTCCAAGGGATACGGTAAACCTGCACTGGTGCATCGGAATCTAATACTGGTCTCCCAGGAGCCGCTCAAACCACAAATTCTTAGAAAATTAACTCTTCTTGTACTTAAGTCGGCATTGTCCCTTTTGTATTCAATCCCGATGCAAGTTCTGTGTTTCATGGTCAATGTGAAGGTCAAAGGAATACGGAAAACGTGTACTGGTGCATTAGAATCTAATACCGGTCCATCAGGAGCTGCTCAAATCACAAACTCGTAGAAGATTCACTCTTCTTGTCCTTCAGTGGTCGTTGTGCTTTCGTATTCAATCCCAATGCAATTTCTGTGTTTCGTGGTCAATGTGAAGGTCAAAGGGATACAGTAAACGTGCAGTGGTGCATCGGAATCTAATACTGGTCTCCCAGGAGCCGCTCAAAGCACAAACTCTTAGAAGATTCACTCATCTTGTACCTATGTCGGCATTGTGCCTTTTGTATTCAATCCCGATGCAGATTCTGCGTTTCATGGTCAATGTGAACGTCCAAGCGATACAGTAAACATGCACTGGTACATCGTAATCTAATACTGGTCTCCCAGGAGCCGCTCAAAGCACAAATTCTTAGAAAATTCACTCGTACTTAAGTCGGCATTGTCCCTTTTGTATTCAATCCCGATGCAATTTCTGTGTTTCATGGTCAAGTTGAAGGTCCATGGGACACAGAAACTTGCACAGGTGCATCGGAATCTAATACTGGTCTCCCAGGAGCCGCTCAAAACACAAACTCTTAGACGATTCACTCTTCTTGTACTTAAGTCGGCATTGTGCCTTTTGTATTCAATCCCGATGCAGTTTCTTGGTTTCATTGTGAATTTTAAAGTCCAAGGGATACAGTAAACATGCACCGGTACATCTGAATCTAATACGGGTCTCCCGAGACCCGCTCAAAGCACAAACACTTAGAAGATTCTCTCTTCTTGTACATAAGTCAGCATTGTGCTTTTGTATTCAATCCCGATGCAATATCTGTGTTTCATGGTGTATGTGAAGGTCCAAGGCATACAGAAAATGTGCACTGGTGCATCCGTATCTAATATTGGGCTCCCAGGAGCCGCTCAAAACTCCAACTCTTAGAAGATTCACTCTTCTTGTACATAACTCGGCATTGTCCCTCTTGGATTCAATGCCGATGCAATTTCAGTGTTTCATGGTCAATGTGAATGTCCAAGGGATGCAGTAAACTTTCACTGGTGCGTCGGAATCTAATACTGGTCTCACAGGAGCCGCTCAAAGCACAAACTCTTGGAAGATTCGCTCTTCTTGTACTTACGTCGGTATTGTACCTTTTTGTATTCAATCACGATGCATTTTCTGTGTTTCATGGTAAAATTGAAGGTCCATGGGATACATTAAAATTGCACTGGTGCATCGGAATCTGATACTGGTCTCCCAGGAGCCGCTCAAATCACAAACTCTTAGAAAATTCACTCTTCTTGTACTTAAGTCAGCATTGTCCCTTTTGTAATCAATCCCGATGCAATTTCTGTGTTTCATGGTCAATGTGAATGCCCAAGAGATACAGTGAACCTGTCCGGGTGAATCGGAATACAATACTGGCTTCCCAGGAGCCGCTCAAAGCATAAACTCTTAGAAGATTCTCACTTCTTGTACTTAAGTGGGCATTGTTTTTTTTGGTTGCAATCCCGATGCAATTTCTGTGTTTCATGGTCAATGTGACGGTCCAAGGGATACAATAAACCTGCACTGGAGCATCGGAGTCTAATACTGGTCTCCCAAAGATCCGCTCAAGACACAAACTCTTAGAAGATTCACTCTTGCTGTACTTAAGTCGGCATTGTGCATTTTGTATTCAATTCCGATGCGATTTCTGTGTTTCATGGTCATGTTGAAGGTCCGTGGGACACAGTAAACCTGCACTGGTGCATCGGAATCCAATACTGGTCTCCCAGAAGCCGCTCGAAGCACAAACTCTTAGAAGATTCACTAAGCTTGTACTTAAGTCGGCATTGTGCCTTTTGTATACAATCCCGAATCAGTTTCTGTGTTTCATGGTCAATGTAAAAGTCCAAGTGACACAGTTAACGTGCACTGGTACATCGGAATCTATTACTGGTCTCCCAGGAGCTGCTCAAAGCACAAACTCTGAGAAGATTCACTCATCTTGTACTTAAGTCGCCATTGTGCCTTTTGTATTCAATCCCGATGCAATTTCTGTGTTTCATGGACAATGTGAAGATCGAAGGGATACAGTAAACCTGCACTGGTGCATCGGAAACTAATACTGGTCTCCCAGGAGCCGCTCAAAGCACAAACCCTTAGAAAATTCTTTCATCTTGTACTTAAGTCAGCATTGTCCCTTTTGTATTCATTCCCGATGCAATTTCTGTGTTTCATGGTCAATGTGAATGTCCAAGAGATACAGTAAACCTGCACTGGTGCATCGGAATCTAATACTGGTCATCCAGGAGCCGCTCAAAGCACAAACTCTTAGAAGATTCACAATTCTTGTACTTAAGTCGGCATTGTCCCTTTTGGTTTCTATCCCGATGCAATATCTGTATTTCATGGTCAATGTGAAGGTCCAAGGGATACAGTAAACCTGCATTGGTGCATCGGAATCTAAAACTGGTCTCTCAGGAGCCGCTCAAACCACAATATCTTAGAAGATTCACTCATCTTGTACTTAAGTCGTCATTGTGCCTTTTGTGTTCAGTCCCAATGCAATTTCTATGTTTCATGGTCAATGCGAAGGTCCCAGGGATACAGTAAACCAGCGCTGGTCCATCGGAATCTAATACTGGTCCCCCATGAGCCGCTCAAAGCACTAACCCTTAGAAGATTCACTCTTCTTGTACTTGAGACGACTTTGTGCCTTTTGTATTCAATCCCGATGCAATTTCTGTGTTTCATGGTCAATGTGAAGGTCCAAGAGATACAGTAAACCTTCACTGGTGCATCGGAATCTTATACTAGGCTCCCAGGAGTCGCTCAAAGCACAAACTCTTAGAAGATTCACTATTCTTGTACTTAAGTCGGCCTTGTGCCCTTTGTATTCGATCCCGATTTAATTTCTGTGTCTCATTGTCAAGTTGGAGGCCCAAGGGATACAGTAAACCTGCACAGGTGCATCGGAATCTAATACTGGTCTCCCAGGAGCCGCTCAAAGCACAAAATCTTAGCAGATTAACTCTTCTTGTACTTAAGACTGCATTGTGATGTTTGTAATCAATCCCGATGCAATTTCTATGTTTCATGGTTAATGTGAAGATGCAAGGAATACAGTAAACGAGCACTGGTGCATCGTAATCCCATACTGGTCTCCAAGGAGCCGCTCAAAGCACAAACTCTTAGAAGATTCACTATTCTTGTACTTAAGTCGTCATTGCGCCTTTTGTATTCAATCACGATGCAATTTCTGTGTTTCATGGTCAAAGTGAAGGTCCAAGGGATACCTGCACTGGTGCATCGGAGTCAAATACTGGTCTCCCAGGAGCCGCTCAAAAGCACAAACTCTACGAAAGTACACTCTTCTTGTACTTAAGTCGGCATTGTACCTCTTGTATACAATCCCGATGCAATTTCTGTGTTTCATTGTCAATGCGAACGTCCAAGGGATACAGTAAAAATGCACAGGTGCATCGGAATCTAATACTGGTCTCCCAGGAGTCGCTCAAAGCACAAACTCTTAGAAGATTCACTATTCTTGTACTTAAGTCGGCCTTGTGCCCTTTGTATTCGATCCCAATTTAATTTCTGTGTCTCATTGTCAAGTTGGAGGCCCAAGGGATACAGTAAACCTGCACAGGTGCATCGGAATCTAATACTGGTCTCCCAGGAGCCGCTCAAAGCACAAAATCTTAGAAGATTAACTCTTCTTGTACTTAAGACGGCATTGTGATGTTTGTAATCAATCCCGATGCAATTTCTATGTTTCATGGAAAATGTGAAGATCCAAGGAATACAGTAAACGTGCACTGGTGCATCGTAATCCCATACTGGTCTCCCAGGAGCCGCTCAAACACAAACTCTTGGAAGATTTACTCTTCTTGTACCTAAGTCGGCATTGTCCTCTTTGTATTCAATCCCGATGCAATTTCTGTGTTTCATGGTTAATGTGACGGTCCAAGGGATACAGTAAACCTGCACAGATGCATCAGAATCTAATACTGGTCTCCAAGGAGCTGCTCAAAGCACAAAATCTTAGAAGATTCACTTTTCTCGTACTTAAGTAGGCAATGTGCCTTTTGTATTCTATCCCAATGCAATTTCTGTGTTTCGTGGTCAATGTGAAGGTCCAAGGGATACAGTAAACCTGCACTGGTGCATCAGAATGTAATACTGGTCTCCCAAGAGCCGCTCAAATCACAAACTCATAGAAGAATCACTCTTCTTCTACTTAAGCCGCGCATTGTCCCTCTTGTATTCAATCCCGATGCAATTTCTTTGTTTCACGGTCAATGTGAAGGTCCAAGAGATACAGTAAACGTGCACTGGTGCATTGGAATCTAATACTGATCTCCCAGGAGCCGCTAAAATCACAAACTCTTAGGAGATTCACTCTTCTTGTATTTAAGTCGGCATTGTCCCCTTTGTATTCAATCCCGATGCAATTTCTGTGTTTCAATGTCAATGTGAAAGTCCAAGGGATACAGTAAACCTGCACTGGTGCATCGGAATATAATACTGGTCTCCCAGGAGCCGCTCTAAGCACAAACTCTTAGGAGATTCACTCTTCTTGTACTTAAGTCGGCATTGTTAATTCTGTATTCATTCCCGATGCAATTTCTGTGTTTCATGGACAATGTGAAGGTCCAAAAGATACAGTAATCCTGCACTGGTGCATCGGAATCTAATACTGGTCTCCCAGGAGCCGCTCAAAGCACAAACTCTTAAAGATTCACTCTTCTTGTACTTAAGTCGGCATTGTCCCCTTTGTATTCAATCCCGATGCAATTTCTATGTTTCATTATCAATGTGAAAGTCCAACGGATACAGTAAACCTGCACTGGTGCATCGGAATCTAATACTAGTCTCCCAGGAGCCGCTAAAGTCACAAACTCTTAGGAGATTCACTCTTCTTGTACTTAAGTCGGCATTGTCCCCTTTGTATTCAATCTCGATGCAATTTCTGTGTTTCATTGCCATTGTGAAGGTCCAAGGGATACAGTGAACCTGCACTGGTGCATCGGAAACTAACACTGGTCTCCGAGGAGCCGCTAAATGCACAAACTCCTAGAAGATTCACTCTTCTTGTCCTTATGTCGGCATTGTCCCTTTTGTATTGAATCCCGATGCAATTTCTGTGTTTCATGGTCAATGTGATGTTCCAAGTGATACAATAAACCTGCACTGGTGCATCGGAATATAAAACCGGACTCCCAGGAGCTGCTTAAAGCACAAACTCTTACAAGATACACTCTACTTGAACTTAACTTGGCATTGCCTTTTTGAATTCAATCCTGAGGCAATCTCTGTGTTTCATGGTCAATGTGAGGGTACAAGGGATACAGTGAACTTGCACTGGTGCATCGGAATCTAATACTGGTCTCCCAGGAGCCACTCAAAGCACAAACTCTTAGAAGATTCACTCATCTTGGTCTTAAGTCGGCATTGTCCCAATTGTATTCAATCCCGATGCAATATCTGTGTTTCATGGTCAATGTGAAGGTCCTAGGGATACAGTAAAACTGCGCAGGTGCATCGGAATCTAATACTGGTCTCCCAGGAGCCGCTCAAAGCACAAAAAGTTAGAAGTTTCACTTTTCTTGTACTTAAGTAGGCATTGTGCCTTTTATATTCAATCCCAATGCAATTTCTGTGTTTCATGGTCAATGTGAAGGTCCAGGGGATACAGGAAACCTGCACTGGCGCATCGGAATCAAATACTGGTCTCCCAGGAGCCGCTCAATTCACAAACTCATAGACGATTCTCTCTTCTTGTACTTAAGTCGGCATTGTCCCTCTTGTATTCAATCCCGATGCAATTTCTGTGTTTCATGATCAATGTGAATGTCCAAGAGATACAGTAAACGTGCACTGGTGCATGGAATCTAATACAGGTCTCCCAGGAGCCGCTAAAATCACAAACTCTTAGAAGATTCACTCTTCTTGTACTTAAGACGGCATTGAGAAGCTTGTACTCAATCCCGATGCAATTTCTATGTTTCATGGTTAATGTGAAGACCTAAGGAATACAGTAAACCTGCACTGGTGCATCGTAATCCCATACTGGTCTCCCAGGAGCCACTAAAAGCACAAACTCGTAAAGGATTCACTCTCCTTCTAATTTAGTCGGCATTGTCCCGTTTGTATTCATTCCCGATGCAATTTCTGCGTTTCATGGTCATTGTGAAGGTCCAAAGAGATACAGTAAACCAGCACTGGTGCATCGGAATCTAATAGTGGACTCCCAGGTGCCGCTCAAAGCACAAACTCTTAGAAGTTTCACTCTTCTTGTACTTAAGTCGGCATTGTGTGTTTTGTTTCCAATCCCAATGCAATTTCTGTGTTTCATGGTCAATGTGAAGGTGCGAGGGATACAGTAAACCTGCACTGGTACATCGGAATCTAATACTGAACTCACAGGAGCCGCTCATACCACAAACTCTTAGAAAATTCACTCTTCCTGTACTTAAGGCGGCAGTGTCCCTTTTGTGTTCAATCACGATGCAATTTCTGTGTTTCATGGTCAATGTGAGGGTCCACGGGATACACTAAACCTGCACTGGCGCATCGGAATCTAATACTGGCTTCCCAGGAGCCGCTCAAAGCACAAACACTTAGAAGATTCACTCTTCATGTCCTTAGGTCGGCATTATGCCTTTTGCATTCAATCCCGATGCAATATCTGCGTTTCATGGGCAATGTGAAGGACCAAGGGATACAGAAAACTTGCACTGGTACATCGGAATCTAATACTGAACTCACAGGAGCCGCTCAAACCACAACCTGTTAGAAAATTCACTCTTCTTGTACTTAAATCGGCATTGTTCATTTTGCATTCAATCCCGATGCAATAACTGTGTTTCATGCAAGATGAGAAGGTCCTAGGGAAACAGTACAACTGCACTGGCACATCGGAATCTAATACTGGTCTCCCAGGAGGCGCTCAAAGCACAAAATCTTAGAAGATTCACTCTTCATGTACATAGGTCGGCATTGGGCTTTTTGAATTTAATCCCGATGCAATTTCTGTGTTTCATGGTCAATGTGAAGGTCCAAGGGATACGGTAAACCTGCACTGGTTCCTCGGAATCTAATACTGGTCTCCCAAGAAGCCGCTGAATGCACAAACTCTTAGAAGATTCACTCTTCTTGTACTTAAGTCGGCATTGTGCCTTTTGTATTCGATCTCGATGCAATTTCTGTGTTTGATGATCTCATTGAAGGTCCAAGGGATACAGTAAACCTGCGCTAGTGCATCGGAATCTAATACTGGTCTCCCAGGAACCGCTCAAAGCACAAATTCTTAGAAGATTCACTCTTCTTGTACTTAAGTCGGCATTGTGCCTTTTAATTCAATCGCGATGCAGTTTCTGCGTTTCATTGTCAATGTGAAGGTCCAAGGGATACAAAAAACGTGCACTGGTACATCGGAATCTAATACTGAACTCCCAGGAGCCGTTCAAACCACAAACTCTTAGAAAATTCACTATTCTTGTACTTAAGTCGGCATTGTCCCTTTTGTATTCTATCCCGATGCAATATCTGTGTGTCATGGTCAATTTGAAAGTACAAGGGATACAGGAAATCTGCACTGGTGCCTCGTAATCTAATACAGGTCTCCCAGGAGCCGCTCAAACCACAAACTCATAGAAGATTCACTTTTCTTGTACTTAAGTAGGCATTGTGCTTTTTGTATTCAATCCCAATGCAATTTCTGTGTTTCATGGTCAGTGTGAGGTTCCAAGCGATAGAATAAACCTGCACTGGTGCATCGGAATCTAATACTGGTCTCCCAGGTGCCGCTCAAAGCACAAACTCTTAGAAGTTTCACTCCTCTTGTACTTAAGTCGGCATTGTGTGTTTCGCATTCAATCCCAATGCCATTTCTGTGTTTCATGGTCAATGTCAAGGTGCGAGGGATACAAAAAACGTGCACTGGTACATCGGAATCTAATACTGAACTCCCAGGAGCCGCTCAAACCACAAACTCTTAGAAAATTCACTATTCTTGTACTTTAGTCGGCATTGTCCCTATTGTATTCTATCCCGATGCAATATCTGTGTGTCATGGTCAATTTGAAAGTCCAAGGGATACAGTAAATCTGCACTCGTGCCTCTTAATCTAATACAGGTCTCCCAGGAGCCGCTCAAACCACAAACTCATAGAAGATTCACTTTTCTTGTACTTAAGTAGGCATTGTGCTTTTTGTATTCAATCCCAATGCAATTTCTGTGTTTCATGGTCAGTGTGATGTTCCAAGCGATAGAATAAACCAGCACTGGTGCATCGGAATCTAATACTGGTCTCCCAGGAGCCGCCAAAGCACAAACTCTTAGAGGATTCACTCTTCTTGCACTTTAGTCGGCATTGTCCTATTTTTATTCAATACCGATGCAATTTTTGTGTTTCATTGTCAATGTCAAGGTCCAAGGGATACAGTAAACCTGTACTGGTGCATCGGAATCTAATACTGGTCTCCCAGGAGCCCCTCAAAACACAAACTCTTAGAAGATTCACTCTTCTTGTACTTATGACGGCATTGTGATGGTTGTATTCAATCCCGATGCAATTTCTATGTTTCATAGTTAATTTGAATATCCAAGGAATACAGGAGACCTGCACTGGTGCATCGGAATCTAACACTGGTCTCCGAGGAGCCGCTAAAAGCACAAACTCTCGTAAGATTCACTCTTCTTGTACTTAAGTCGGCATTTTCCATTTTGTACTCAATCCCGATGCAATCTCTGTGATCATGGTCAATTTGAAGGTCCAGGTGATACAGTAATCCTGCACTGGTGCATCGGAATCTAATACTGGTCTCCGAGGAGCCGCTCAAAGCACAAACTCTTAAAATATTAATCTACATGGACTGAAGTCGGCATTGTGCCTTCTGTATTCAATCCCGATGCGATTTCTGCGTTTCATGGTCAATGAGGAGGTCCAAGGGATACAGTAAACCTTCACTGGTACATCGGAATCTAATACTGGTCTCCCAGGAGCTGCTCAAAGCACAAACTCTTAGAAAAATAAGCCTTCTTGTACTTAAGTCGGCATTGTGCATTTTGTACCCAATCCCGATGTAATTTCTGTGTTTCATGGTCAATGTGAAGGTCCAAGGGTTACAATAAACCTGCAGTAGTGCATCAGAATCTAATACTGGTCTCCCAGGAGCCGCTCAAAGCACAAACTCCTAGGAGATTCACTCTTCTTGTACTTAAGTAGGCATTGTGCCTTTTGTATTCAATCCCGATGCAATAACTGTGTTTCATGGACAATGAGAAAATCCTAGGGATACAGTAAAACTGCACTGGCACATCGGAATCTAATTGTGGTCTCCCAGGAGCCGCTCAAAGCACAAAATCTTAGAAGAAATATTCTTCATGTACTTAGGTCGGCATTGTGCCTTTTGAATTCAATCCCGATGCAATTCCTGTGTTTCATGGTCAGTGTGAAGGTCCTAGGGATACGAAAAACCTGCACTGGTTCCTCGGAATCTAATACTGGTCTTCTAGGAGCCGCTCAAAGCACAATTTCTTAGAAGATTCACTCTTCTTGTACTTAAGTCGGGTTTGTCGCTTTTGTATTCAATGCCGATGCATTTTCTGTGCCTCATGGTCAATGTGAAATTCCAAAGGATACAGTAAACCTGCACTGGTGCATCGGAATCCAATACTGGTCTCCCATGAGCCGCTCAAAGCACAAACTCGTAAAGGATTCACTCTTCTTTTACTTAAGTCGGCATTGTCCCGTTTTTATTCATTCCCGATGCAATGTCTGTGTTTCATGGTAAATGTGAAGGTCCGAAGAGATACAGTAAACCTGCACTGGTGCATCGGAATCTAACACTGGTCTCCGAGGAGCCGCTAAAAGCACAAACTCTTAGATGATCCACTCTTCTTGTACTTATGTCGGCATTGTCCATTTTGTAATAAATCCCGATGCAATTTCTGTGTTTCATAGTCAATTTGAAGGGCCACGTGATACAGTAATCCTGCACTGGGTCAACGGAAACTAATACTAATCTCCCAGGAGCCGCACAATCCACAAACTCGTAGAAGATTCAGTCTACTTGTACTTAAGTTGGCATTGTGCCTTTTGCATTCAATCCCGATGCAATTTCTGTGTCACATGGTCAATGTGAAGATCCAAGGGATACAGTAAACCTGCGCTGGTGCATCGGAATCTAATAATGGTGTCCCAGGAGCCGCTCAAAGCACAAATTCTTAGAAGATTCACTCTTCTTGTACTTAAGTCAGAATTGTGCCTTTTAATTCAATCCTGATGCAGTTTCTGCGTTTCATGGTCAATGTGAAGTTCGAAGGGATACAGAAAACGTGCACTGGTATATCGGAATCTAATACTGAACTCCCAGGAGCCGCTCAAACCACAAACTCTTAGAAAATTCACTCTTCCTGTACTTAAGGCGTCAGTGTCCCTTTTGTATTCAATCACACTGCAATTTCTGTGTTTCATGGCCAATGTGAGGGTCCAAGGGATACACTATACCTGCACTGGCGCATCGGAATCTAATACTGGCCTCCGAGGAGCCGCTCAAAGCACAAACTCTTAGAAGATCCACTCTTCATGTACTTAGGTCGGCATTGTGCATTTTGTATTCAATCCCGATGCAATTTCTGTGTTTCATGGTCAAAGTGAAGGTCCAAGGGTTACAGTAAACCTGCAGTAGTGCATCAGAATCAAATACTGATCTCCCAGGAGCCGCTCAAAGCACAAACTCTTAGGAGATTCACTCTTCTTGTACATAAGTCGGCATTGTCCCTTTTGTATTCAATCCCGATGCAATATCTGTGTTTCGTGGACAATGAGAAGGTCCTAGGGATACAGTAAAACTGCACTGGTGCATCGGAATCTAATACCCGTCTCCGATGCGCCGCTCAAAGCACAAAATCTTACAAGATTCACTCTTCATGTACATAGGCCGGCATTGTACTTTTTAATTTAATCCCGATGCAATTTCTGTGTTTCGTGGTCAATGTGATGGTCCAAGGGATACAAAAAACCTGCTCTGGTGCATCGGAATCTAATACTGGTCTCCCAGGAGCCGCTCAAAGCACAAATTATTAGAAGATTCACCCTTCCAGTACTTAAGTCGGCATTGTGCCTTTTAATTCAATCCTGATGCAGTTTCTGCGTTTCATGACCAATGTGAAGGTCCAAGGGATACAGAAAACGTGCACTGGTACATCGGAATGTAATACTGAACTCCCAGGAGCCGCTCAAACCACAAAATCTTAGAAAAGTCACTCTTCTTGTACTTAAGTCGGCATTGTCCCTTTTGTATTCAATCCCGATGCAATTTCTGTGTTTTATGGTCAATGTGAAGGTCCAAGGGATACAGTAAACCGGCACAGGTGCATCGGAATCTAATACCGGTCTCTCAAGGAGTCGCTCAAACCACAAACTTTTAGAAGATTCACTCTTCTTGTACTTAAGTGGGCATTGTGCCTTTTGTATTCGATCTCGATGCAAATTCTGTGTTTCAAAGTCAAGTTGAAGGTCCAAGGGATACAGTAAAAATGCGCTGATACGTCGGAATCTAATACTGGTCTTCCACGAACCACTCAAAGCACAAATTCTTGGAAGATTCACTCTTCTTGTACTTAAGTCGGCATTGTGCATTTTGTATTCAATCCCAATGCAATTTCTGAAATTCATGGTCACTGTGAATGTCCAAGGGATACAGTAACCCTGCGCAGGTGCATCGCAATCTAATACTGCTCTCCAAGGAGCCTCTCAAAGCTCAAACTCATAGAAGATTCACTCTTCTTGTAGTCAAGTCGGCATTGTACATTTTGTATCCAATCCCTATACAATATCTGTGTTTCATGGTCACTGTGAATGTCCAAGGGTTACAGTAAACCTGCACTGGTGCATCAGAATCTAATACTGGTCTCCCAGGAGCCACTCAATCCACAAACTCTTAGAAGATTCACTTTTCTTGTACTTAAGTCGGCATACCCCCACTTGTACTCAATCCCAAAGCAATTTCTGTGTTTCATGGTCAATGTGATGTCCCAAGCGATAAAGTAAACCTGCACTGGTGCAGCGGAAACTAATACTGGTCTCCCAGGAGCCGCTCAGAGCACAAATTCTTTGAAGATACCCTGTTCTTGTACTTAACTCGGCATTGCCCCTTTTGATTTCATTCCCGATGAATTTTTGTCTTTCATGGTCAATGTGAAGGTCCAAGGCATACGGTAAACCTGCACTAGTTCATCGGAATCTAATACTGGTCTACCAGGGGCCGCTCAAAGCACAAACTCTTAGAAGATTCACTCATCTTGTTCTTAAGTCGGCATTGTCCCAATTGTATTCAATCTCGATGCAATTTCTGTGTTTCATGGTCAATGTGAAGGTCCTAGAGATACAGTAAATCTGCACTGGTGCATCGGAATCTAATACTGGTCACCCAGGAGCCGCTCAAAGCACTAACTCTTTGAAGTTTCACTCTTCTTGTACTTAAGTTGGCATTGTACCCCTAGTATTAAATCCCGATGCAAATTCTGTGTTTCATTGTCAATGTGAAGGTCCAAAGGATACAGTAAACCTGCACTGGTGCATCGGAATCTAATACACGTCTCCCAGGAGCCGATCAAAGAACAAACTCTTATAAGATTCACTCTTCTTGTACTTAGGTCGGCATCGTCCTTTTTGTATCCAATCCCGATGCAATTTCTATGTTTCATGGTCAATGTGAAGATCCAAGGAATACAGTATACCTGCACTGGTGCTTCGGAATCTCATACTGGTCTCCCAGGGCCCCCTCAAAGCACAAACTCGTAGAATATTCACTCTTCTTGTACTTACGTCGGCATTGTCCCTTTTGTATTCCTTCCCGATGCAATTTCTGTGTTTCATTGTCAATGTGAAGGTACAAAGGGATACAGTAGACCTGCACTGTTGCATCAGAATCTAATAGTGTTCTCCGAGCAGCCGCTAAAAGCACAAACTCTTAGAAGATTTACTCTTCTTCTACGTAAGTCGGAATCGTATATTTTGTATTCAATCCCGATGCAATTTCTGCGTTTCATGGTCAATGTAAAGGTCCAAGCGACACAGGTGACCTGCACTGGTGCATCGGAATCTAATACTGGTCTCCAAGGAGCCGCTCAAAGTACAAACTCTTGGAAGATTCACTCTTCTTGTACTTAAGTCGGCATTGTCCCTTTTCATTCAATGACGATGAAGTTTCTGAGGTTCATGGTCAATGTGATGGTCCAAGGGATACAGTAAACGAGCACTGGCACATCGGAATCTAATACTGGTCTCCCAGGAGCCGCTCAAACCACAAATTCTTAGAAAATTCACTCTTTCTGTACTTAAGTCGGCATTGTCCATTTTATATTCAATCCCGATGCAATTTCTGTGTTTCATGGTCAATGTGATTGTCCAAGGGATACACTAAACTAGCACTGGTGCATCGGAATCTATTGCTGGTCTCCCAGGAGCCGCTCAAAGCACAAACTCTAAGAAGAATCACTCTTCTTGTACTTAAGTCGGCATTGTGCATTTTGTATTCAATCCCGATGCAATTTCTTTGTTTCATGGTCAATTTAAAGGTCCAAGGGATACAGTAAACCTGCACTGGTGCATCGGAATCTAATATTGGGCTCCCGGGAGCTTCTCAAAACTCAAACCCTTAGAAGATTCACTGTTGTTGTACTTAAGTCGGCATTGTGCATTTTGCATCCAATCGCGATATAATTTCAGTGTTTCATGGTCACGTTGACGCTCCAAGGGAATCTATTACTGGTCTCCCAGGAGCCGCTCAAAGCACAAACTCTTAGAAAATTCACTCTTCTTCTCCTTAAGTCTTCACTGTCCATTTTGTATTCAACCCCGATGCAACTTCTGTGTTTCATGGTCAATGTGAAGGTCCAAGGGATACACTAAACCAGCACGGGTGCATCGGAATCAAATACTGGTCCCCCAGGAGCCGCTCAAACCACAAACTCTTAGAAGATTCACGCTTCTTGTACTTAAGTAGGCATTGTGCATTTTGTATTCAATCCCGATGCAATTTCTTTTTTTCATGGTCAATGTAAAGGTCAAAGGGATACAGTAAACCTTCACTGGTGCATCGGAATCTAATACTGGTCTGAAAGGAGCGTCTCAAATCTCAAACTCTTTGAAGATTCACTGTTTTTGTACTTAAGTCGGCATTGTGCATTTTGTATTCAATCCCGATGCAATTTCTTTGTTTCATGGTCAATGTAAAGGTCAAAGGGATACGGTAAACCTTCACTGGTGCATCGGAATCTAATACTGGTCTGCCAGGAAGGTCTCAAATCTCTAACTCTTTGAAGATTCACTGTTTTTGTACTTAAGTCGGCATTGTGCATATTGTATCCAATCCCGATACAATTGCTGTGTTTGATGGTCAATGTGAATGTCCAAGGGATACAGTAAACCTGCACTGGTGCATTGGAATCCAATACTTGTCTCCCAGGAGCCGCTCAAACACAAACTCTTGGAAGATTCACTCTTTTTGTACGTAAGTTGGCATTGTCCCTTTTGTTTTCGATCCCGATGCAATTTCTGTGATCCATGGTCTATGTGAAGGTCCAAGAGTTACAGTAAACTTGCACAGGTGCATGAGGAGCTAATACTGGTCTCCCAGGAGGCTCTCAAAGTTCTAACTCTTTGAAGATTCACTCGTATTGTACTTAAGACGGCATTGTGCATTTTGCATCCAATCGCGATACAATTTCAGTGTTTCATGGTCACGTTGAAGCTCCAAGGGATACAGTAAACCTTCACTGGTCCATCGGAATCTATTACTGGTCTCCCAGGAGCCGCTCAAATTACAAATTCTTAGAAGATTCACTCTACTTCTACTCAAGTCGGCGCTGTCCCTTTTAAATCAATCCCGATGCAGTTTCTGAGGTTCATCGTCAATGTGATGGTCCAAGGGATACAGTAATCGAACACTGGCACATCGGAATCTAACACTGGTCTCCCAGGAGCCGCTCAAAGCACAAACTCTAAGAAAATTCACTCTTCTTGTACTTAAGTTGGCACTGTCCCTTTTGTATTCAATCCCGATGCAACTTCTGTGTTTCATGCTCAATGTGAAGGTCCATGGGATACACTAAACCAGCACTGGTGCATCGGATTCAGATACTGGTCTCCCAGGAGCGGCTCAAAGCACAAACTCTTAGAAGATTCACTCTTCTTGTACTCAAGTCGGCATTGTGCGTTTTGGATAAAATCCCGATGCAATTTCTTTGTTTCATGGTCAATGTGAAGGTCCAAGGGATACACTAAACCAGCACTGGTGCATCGGATTCAAATACTGGTCTCCCAGGAGCCGCCCAAAGCACAAACTCTCTTAAGATTCACTCTTCTTGTACTTAAGTTGGCATTATCACTTTTGTATTCAATGCCGATGCAATTTCTGTGATTCATGGTCAATGTGAATGTCCAAGGGATACAGTAAACCTGCAGTGGTGCATCGGAAACCAATTTTGGTCTCTCAGGAGCCGCTCAAAGCATAAACTCTTAGAAGATTCACTCTTCTTGTACTTAAGTTTGCATTGTCCTTTTGTATTCAATCCCGATGCAATTTCTGTGATTCATGGTCAATGTGACGGTCCAAGGGTTACAGTAAACCTGCAATGGTCCATCAGAATCTATTACTGGTCTCCCAGGTGCCGCTCAAAGCACAAACTCTTTGAAGATTCACTCGTCTTGTACTGAAGACGGCATTGTGCCTTTTGTATTCAATCCCGATGCAATTTTATGTTTCATGGTCAATGTGAAGGTTCAAAGGATACAGTAAACCTGCACTGGTGCATCGGAATCTAATACTGGTCTGCCATGAGCTTCTCAAAACTCAAACTCTTAGTAGACTCATTCCTTGTACTTAAGTCGGCATTGTGCATTTTGCATCCAATAGCGATACAATTTCTGAGTTTCATGGTCAAAGTGAATGTCCAAGGGATACAGTAAACCTGCACAGGTGCATCAGAATCCAATACTGGTCTTCCAGGAGTCGCTCAAAGCACAAACTCTTAGAAGATTCGTTCTTTTTATACTTAAGTTGGCATTGTCCTTTTGTATACAATCCCAATGCAATTTCTGTGTTTCATGGTCAAGTTGAATGTCCAAGGGAGACAGAAAACCTTCACCGGTGCATCGTAATCTATGACTGGTCTCCCAGGAGCCGCTCAAAGCACAATCTCTTAGAAGATTCACTCTTCTTGTACTTAAGTCGGCATTCTCCCTTTTAATTCAATCGTGATGCAGTTTCTGTGGTACATGTTCAATGTGAAGGTCAAATGGATACAGCAAAAGAGCACTGGTACATCGGAATCTAATACTGGGCCCCCAGGAGCCGCTCAAACCATAAATTCTTAGAAAATTCACTCTTCTTGTACTTAAGTCGGCATTGTGCATTTTGTATTCAATCCCCATGCAATTTCTGTGTTTCATGGTCAATGTGAAGGTCCAAGGGATACAGTTAACCTGCACTGGTGCCTCGTATTGTAATACAGGTCTCCCAGGAGCCGCTCACGCCACAAACTCGTAGAAGTCTTACTCTTCTTGTACTTAAGTTGGTATTGTGCTTTTGCATTATCTCCCGATGCAATTTCTTTGATCAATGGTCAATGTGAAGGTCCAAGGGATACGGTAAACCTCCTCTGGTGCATCGGAACCTATTACTGGTCTCCCAGGAGCCAGTCAAAGCACAAACTCTTAGAAAATTCACTCTTCTAGTACTTAAGTCGGCATTGTTTATTTTGCAGTCAATCCCGATGCAATTTCTTTGTTTCATGGTCAATGTGAAGGTCCAAGGGATACAGTAAATCTGCACTGGTGCATCGGAATCTAATGCTGGTCTGCCAGGAGCCTCTCATAGCTCAAAGTCTTAGAAGATTCACTGTTCTTATACTTAAGTCAGCATTGTGCATTTTGTATTCACTCCCGATCAATTTCTTTGTTTCATGGTCAATGTCAATGTCCAAGGGATACAGTAAACCTGCACTGGTGCATCGGAATCCAATACTGGTCTCCCTGGAGCCGCTCAAAGCACAAACTCTTAGAAGAATCACTCTTCTTATACTTAAGTTGGCATTGTCCCTTTTGTATTCAATCCCGATGCAATTTCTGTGATTCATGGTCAATGTGAAGGTCCAAGATTTACAGTAAACCTGCACTGGTGCATCGGTATCTAATACTGGTCTGCCAGGAGCCGTTCAAAGAACAAACACTTAGACGATTCAAACTTCTTGTACTTAAGTTGGCATTGTCCATCTTGTATTCAATCCCGATGCAATTTATGTGATTCATGGTAAATGTGATGGTCCAAGGGTTACTGTAAACCTGCGCTGGTGCATCAGAATCTAATACTGGTCCCCCAAGTGCCGATCAAATCACAGACTCTTAGAAGATTCACTCTTCTTGTACTTAAGTCGACATTGTGCATTTTGTATCCAATCCCGATGCAATTTCTATGTTTCATGGTCAATGAGAAAGTCCAAAGAATACAGTGAACTTGCACTGGTCCATCGGAATCTCGTAGTGGTTTCCCAAGAGACGCTCAAAGCACAAACTCGTAGAGGATTCACTCTTTTTGTACTTAGGTCGGCATTGTACCTTTTGTGTGCAATCCCGATGCAATTTCTGTGTTTCATGGTCTATGTGAAGGTCCAAGGGATACAGTAAACTTGCACAGTTTCATCGGAATCTAATTCTGGTCTCCTAGGAGCCGCTCAAATCACAAACTCATAGAAGATTCACCCTTCATGTACTTAAGTCGGCATTGTCCCTCTTGTATTCAATCTCGATGCAATTTCTGTGTTTCATGGTCAATGTGGAGGTCCAAGTGATACAGTTAACCTGCACTGTTGCATCGGAATCTAATACTGGTCTCCCAGGAGCCGCTCAAAGCACAAACTCTTAGAAGATTCACTCTTCTTGTACTTAAGACGGCATTGTCCCATTTGTATTCAATCCAGATACAATTTCTGTGTTTCATGGTCAATGTCAAGGACCAATGGACACGGTAAACCAGCACTGGTGTCCCGGAATCAAATACTGGTCTCCCAGGAGCCGCACAAACCACAAACTCTTAGAATATTTGCTCTTCTTGTGCTTAAGTCGACATTGTGCGTTTTGTATTCAATGCCAATGCAATTTCTGTGTTTTATGGTCAATGTGTAGGTCAAAGGGATACAGTAAACGTGCACTGGTGCCTCGTAAACTAATACAGGTCTCCCAGGAGCAGCTTAAATCACAAAATCGCAGAAGACTCACTCTTCTTGTACTTAAGTTGGCATTGTGCATTTTGCATTCAATTTCGTTGCAATTTCTGTGTTTCATGGTCAATGTGAAGGTCCAAGGGATACAGTTAACCTGCTCTGGTGCATTGGAATGCAATACTGGTCTTCCAGGAGCCGCTGAAAGCACAAACTCTTAGAAGATTCACTCTCCTTGTATTTAAGTCGGCATTGTGCCTTTTGTATTCAATCCCGATGAAATTACTGTCCTTCATGGTCAATGCGAAGGTATAAGGGATACAGTAAACCGGCACTGGTGCATTGGAATCTATTACTGGTCTCCCAGGAGCCGATCAAAGCACAAACCCTTAGAAGATTCACTCTTCTTGTACTTAAGTCGCCATTGTGCCTTTTGTATTCAATCCCGATGCAATATCTGTGCATCATGGTCAATGTGAAGGTCCACGGGCTACAGTAAACCTGCACTGGTGCATCGGAATCTAATACTGGTGTCCCAAGGAGCCGCTCAAAGCACAAACTCTTAGAGGATTCACTCTTCTTGTACTTAAGTCGGCATTGTGCGTTTTTTATTCAGTCCAGATGCAATTTCTGTGCTTCATGGTCAATGTGAAGGTCCAAGGGATACACTAAACCCGGACTGGTGCATCGGAATCTAATACTGGTGTCCCAAGGGGCCGCTCAAAGCCCAAACTCTTAGAAGATTCACTCTTCTTGTACTTAAGTCGGCATTGTGCCTTTTGTAATCGATCCCGATGCAATTTCTGTGTTTCATGGTCAAGCTAAAGGTCCCAGGGATACAGTAAACCTGCACAGGTGCATCGGAATCTAATACTGGTCTCCAAGGAGCCGCTCAAAGCACAAACTCTTAGGAGATTAACTCATCTTGTTCTTAAGTCGACATTGTCCCATATGTATTCAATCCCGATGCAATTTCTGTGTTTCATGGTCAATGTGATGTCGCAAGCGATACAGTAAGCCTGCACTGGTGCAGCGGAATCTAATACTGGTCTCCCAGCTGCCGCTCAAAGCTCAAACTCTTAGAAGATTCACTCATCTTGTTCTTAAGTCGGCATTGTCCCAAAGGTATTCAATCTCGATGCAATTTCTGTGTTTCATGGTCAATGTGAAGGTCCATGAGATACAGTAAACCTGCACTGTTGCACCGGAATATAATACTGGACTCCCAGGAGCCGCTCAAAGCACAAATTCTTAGAAAAATCACTCTTCTTGTACTTAAGTTTGCATTTCCCTTTTGTATTCAATCCCGATGCAATTTCTGTGATTCATGGTCAATGTGAAGGTCCAAGGGTTACAATAAACTTGCACTGGTGCATCGGAATCTAATACTGGTCTGCCAGGAGCCTATCAAAGCTCAAACTCTTCGAACATTCACTGTTCTTGTACTTAAGTCGGCCTTGTGCATTTTGTATCCAATCCGGATACAATTTCTGTGTTTCATGGTCAATGTGGATGTCCAAGGGATACAGTAAACTTGCACTCGTGCATCGGAATCCAATACTGGTCTCCCAGGAGCCGCTCAAAGCACAAATTCTTAGAAGATATTCTCTTCTTGTACTTAATTTGGCATTGTCCCTTTTGTGTTCAATCCCGATGCAATTTCTGTGATTCATGGTCAATGTGAAGTCCCAAGGGTTACAGTAAACCTGCACTGGTGCATCAGAATCTAATACTGGTCCCCCAGGAATCACTCAGAGCACAAACCTATTGATGATTCAGTCTTCTTTACTTAAGTAGGCGTTAACCCATTTGTAATCAATCCCGATTCAATTTCGGTGTTTCATGGCCAATGTAAAGGTCCAAGTGATACAGTACACCTGTACTGGTGCATCTGAATCTACTACTGGTCTCCCAGGAGCCGCACATAGAACTAACTCTTAGAAGATTCGCTCTTCTTGTACTTAAGTCGGCATTGTGCATTTTATATTCAATCCCGATGCAATATCTGTGTTCCATGGTCAATGTGAAGGTCCAAGCGATACAGTAACCCTGCACTGGTGCATCGGAATCTAATACTGGTCTCTAAGGAGCCGCTCAAAGTACAAACTCTTAGAAGAATCACTCTCCTTGACCTTAAGTCGACATTGTGCCTTTTGTATTCAATCCCGATGCAATATCTGTGCTTCATGGTCAATGTGAAGGTCCAAAGGGTACAGTAAACCAGCACTGGTGCATCGGAATCTAATACTGGTGTCCCAAGGAGCCGCGCAAAGCACAAACTCTTAGAAGATTCACTCTTCATGTACTTAAGTCGGCATTGTGCGTTTTGTATTAAATCCCGATGCAATTTCAGTCCTTCATGGTCAATGTGAAGGTCCAAGGGATACACTAAACCTGGACTGGTGCATCGGAATCTCATACTGGTGTCCCAAGGGGCCGCTCAAAGCACAAACTCTTAGAAGATCCACTCTTCTTGTACTTAAGTCGGCATTGTGCCTTTTGTAATCGATCCCGATGCAATTTCTGTGTCTCATGGTCAAGCTGAAAGTCCAAGGGATACAGTAAACCAGCACTGGTGCAGCGGAATCTAATACTGGTCACCCAGGAGCCGCTCAAAGCACAAACTCTTAGAGGATACACTGTTCTTGTACTTAAATCCGCATTGCATCTTTTGATTTCATTCCCGATGAATTTCTGTCTTTCATGGTCAATGTGAAGTTCCAAGGGATACGGTAAACCTGCACTAGTTCATCGGAACCTAATACTGGTCTCCCAGGGGCCGCCCAAAGCACAACCTCTTAGAAGATTCAATCATCTTGTTCTTAAGTCGGCATTGCCCTAAGTGTATTCAATCTCTATGCAATTTCCGTGTTTCATGGTCAATGTGAAGGTCCTAGACATACAGTAAAACTGCACTGGAGCATCGGAATCTAATACTGGTCTCCCTGGAGCCGCTCAAAGCACAAAATCTTAGAAGATTCACTTTTATTGTACTTAAGTACTCATTGTGGCTTTTGTATTCAATCCCGATGAAATTTCGGTGTTTCATGGTCAATGTGAAAGTCCAAGGGATACAGTAAACCTGCTCTGGTGCATCGGAATGTAATACTGGTATTCCAGGAGCCGCTGAAAGCACAAACTCTTAGGAGATTCACTCTTCTTGTATTTAAGGCGGCATTGTGCCTTTTGTATTCAATCCCGATGAAATTACTGTCCTTCATAGTCAATGTGAAGGTCCAAGGGATACAGTAAACCTGCACTGGTGCATCGGAATCCAATACTGGTCTCCCAGGACACTCTCAAAGCACAAACTCTTAGAAGATTTTCTCTTCTTCTACTTAAGTTGGCATTGTCACTTTTGTGTTCAATCCCGATGCAATTTCTGTGATTCATGGTCAATGTGAAGACCCAAGGGTTACAGTTAACCTGTACTGGTGCAATTGAATCTAATACTGACCCCCAGGAATCACTCAGAGCACAAACCTATAGAAGATTCACTCCTCTTATGGTCTATCTGAAAGTCCAAGGGTTACAGTAAACCTGCACAGGTGCATCAGAATCTAATACTGATCCCGCAGGAGCCGCTCAACGCACAAACTCTTAGAAGATTCACTCATCTTGTACTGAAGACGGCATTGTGCCTTTTGTATTCAATCCCGATGCAATTTCTAATTTTCACGGTCAATGTTAAGGTCCAAGGGATACAGTAAACCTTTACTGGTGCATCGGAATCTATGACTGGTCTCCCAGGAGCTGCTCAAAGCACAAACTCTTAGAAGATTCACTCTTCTTGTATTTAAGTCGGCATTGTCCCTTTTAATTCAATCCCGATGCAGTTTCTGTGGTACATTGTCAATATGAAGGTCCAATGGATACAGTAAAAGAGCACTGGTACATCGGAATCTAATACTGGTCTCCCAGGAGCCGTTCAAACCACAAATTCGTAGAAAATTCACTCTTCTTGTACTAAGTGGGCATTGTGCATTTTGTATTCAGTCCCGAAACAATTTCTGTGTTTCGTGGCCAATGTGAAGGTCCAAGGGATACAGTTAACCTGCTCTGGTGCATCGGAATCTAATACTGGTCTCCCAGGAGCCGCTCAACGCACAAACTCTTAGAAGATTCACTCATCTTGTACTTAAGTCGGCATTGTGCATTTTGTATTTAATCCCTATGCAATTTCTTTGTTTCATGGTCAACGTGAAGGTCCAAGGGATACAGTAAACCTGCACTGGTGCCTCGTAATCTAATACAGGTCTCCCAGGAGCCGCTCAAAACACAAACTCGTATAAGACACACTCTTCTTGTACTTCAGTTGGCATTGTGCTTTTGCATTCAATCCCGAGGCAATTTCTTTGTTTCATGGTCAATGTGAAGGTCCAAGGGATACAGTAAACCTGCACTGGTGCATCAGAATCTAATACTGGGCCCCCAGGAGCCTCTCAAAGACTCAAACTTGTACAAGATTCACTGTTCTTGTACTTAAGTCGGCATTGTGCAATTAGTATCCAATCCCGATACAATTATTAAGTTTCATGGTCAATGTGAGTGTCCAAGGGATACAGTAAACCTGCAGTGGTGCATCGGAATCCAATACTGGTCTCTCAGGAGCCGCTCAAAGCACAAACTCTTAGAAGATTCAATAGTCTTGTACTTAAGTTGGCATTGTCCCTTTTGTATTCAATCCCGATGCAATATCTGTGATTCATGTTCAATGTGACGGTCCAAGGATTACAGTAAACATGCACTGGTGCATCAGAATCTAATACTGGTTTCCCAGGAGCCGCTCAAAGCACAAACTCTTTGAAGATTCACTCGTCTTGCACTTAAGACGGCATTGTGCCTTTTGTATTCAATCCCGATGCAATTTCTATGTTTCATGGTCAATGTGAAGGTCCAAAGTATACAGTAAACCTGCAGTGCTGCATCGGAATCTAATACTGGTCTCCCAGGAGCCGCTCAAAGCACAAACTCTTAGAAGATTCACTCTTCTTGTACTTAAGACGGCATTGTCCCATTTGTATTCAATCCAGATACAATTTCTGTGTTTCATGGTCAATGTCAAGGACCAATGGACACGGTAAACCAGCACTGGTGTCCCGGAATCAAATACTGGTCTCCCAGGAGCCGCACAAACCACAAACTCTTAGAATATTTGCTCTTCTTGTGCTTAAGTCGACATTGTGCGTTTTGTATTCAATGCCAATGCAATTTCTGTGTTTTATGGTCAATGTGTAGGTCAAAGGGATACAGTAAACGTGCACTGGTGCCTCGTAAACTAATACAGGTCTCCCAGGAGCAGCTTAAATCACAAAATCGCAGAAGACTCACTCTTCTTGTACTTAAGTTGGCATTGTGCATTTTGCATTCAATTTCGTTGCAATTTCTGTGTTTCATGGTCAATGTGAAGGTCCAAGGGATACAGTTAACCTGCTCTGGTGCATTGGAATGCAATACTGGTCTTCCAGGAGCCGCTGAAAGCACAAACTCTTAGAAGATTCACTCTCCTTGTATTTAAGTCGGCATTGTGCCTTTTGTATTCAATCCCGATGAAATTACTGTCCTTCATGGTCAATGCGAAGGTATAAGGGATACAGTAAACCGGCACTGGTGCATTGGAATCTATTACTGGTCTCCCAGGAGCCGATCAAAGCACAAACCCTTAGAAGATTCACTCTTCTTGTACTTAAGTCGGCATTGTGCGTTTTGAATTCAATCGCGATGCAATTTCTTTGCTTCATGTTCAATGTGAAGATACAAGGGATACAGTAAACCTGCACTGGTGCATCGGAAACTAATACTGGTCTGCCAGGAGCCTCTCAAAACTCAAACTCTTAGAAGATTCACTGTTCTTGTACTTAAGTCGGCCTTGTGCATTTTGTATCCAATCCGGATACAATTTCTGTGTTTCATGGCCAATGTGAATGTCCAAGGGATACAGTAAACCTGCACTGGTGCATCGGAATCCAATACTGGTCTCCCAGGAGCCGATCAAAGCACAAACCCTTAGAAGATTCACTCTTCTTGTACTTAAGTTGGCATTGTCCCTTTTGTGTTCAATCCCGATGCAATTTCTGTGATTCATGGTCAATGTGAAGGCCCAAGGGTTACAGTAAACCTGCGCTCGTGCATCAGAATCTAATACTGGTTCCTCCAGGAATCACTCAGAGCACAAACACATAGAAGATTCACTCTTCTTTACTTAAGTAGGCGTTAACCCATTTGTAATCAATACCGATGCAATTTCTGTGTTTCATGGTCAATGTAAAGGTCCAAGTAATACAGTAAACCTGTACAGGTGCATCGGAATCTACTACTGGTCTCCCAGGAGCCGCACATAGAACAAACTCAAAGAAGATTCACTCTTCTTGTACTTAAGTCGCCATTGTGCCTTTTGTATTCAATCCCGATGCAATATCTGTGCATCATGGTCAATGTGAAGGTCCACGGGCTACAGTAAACCTGCACTGGTGCATCGGAATCTAATACTGGTGTCCCAAGGAGCCGCTCAAAGCACAAACTCTTAGAGGATTCACTCTTCTTGTACTTAAGTCGGCATTGTGCGTTTTTTATTCAGTCCAGATGCAATTTCTGTGCTTCATGGTCAATGTGAAGGTCCAAGGGATACACTAAACCCGGACTGGTGCATCGGAATCTAATACTGGTGTCCCAAGGGGCCGCTCAAAGCACAAACTCTTAGAAGATTCACTCTTCTTGTACTTAAGTCGGCATTGTGCCTTTTGTAATCGATCCCGATGCAATTTCTGTGTTTCATGGTCAAGCTAAAGGTCCCAGGGATACAGTAAACCTGCACAGGTGCATCGGAATCTAATACTGGTCTCCAAGGAGCCGCTCAAAGCACAAACTCTTAGGAGATTAACTCATCTTGTTCTTAAGTCGACATTGTCCCATATGTATTCAATCCCGATGCAATTTCTGTGTTTCATGGTCAATGTGATGTCGCAAGCGATACAGTAAGCCTGCACTGGTGCAGCGGAATCTAATACTGGTCTCCCAGCTGCCGCTCAAAGCTCAAACTCTTAGAAGATTCACTCATCTTGTTCTTAAGTCGGCATTGTCCCAAAGGTATTCAATCTCGATGCAATTTCTGTGTTTCATGGTCAATGTGAAGGTCCATGAGATACAGTAAACCTGCACTGTTGCACCGGAATATAATACTGGACTCCCAGGAGCCGCTCAAAGCACAAATTCTTAGAAAAATCACTCTTCTTGTACTTAAGTTTGCATTTCCCTTTTGTATTCAATCCCGATGCAATTTCTGTGGTTCATGGTCAATGTGAAGGTCCAAGGGATACAATAAACTTGCACTGGTGCATCGGAATCTAATACTGGTCTGCCAGGAGCCTATCAAAGCTCAAACTCTTCGAACATTCACTGTTCTTGTACTTAAGTCGGCCTTGTGCATTTTGTATCCAATCCGGATACAATTTCTGTGTTTCATGGTCAATGTGGATGTCCAAGGGATACAGTAAACTTGCACTCGTGCATCGGAATCCAATACTGGTCTCCCAGGAGCCGCTCAAAGCACAAATTCTTAGAAGATATTCTCTTCTTGTACTTAATTTGGCATTGTCCCTTTTGTGTTCAATCCCGATGCAATTTCTGTGATTCATGGTCAATGTGAAGTCCCAAGGGTTACAGTAAACCTGCACTGGTGCATCAGAATCTAATACTGGTCCCCCAGGAATCACTCAGAGCACAAACCTATTGATGATTCAGTCTTCTTTACTTAAGTAGGCGTTAACCCATTTGTAATCAATCCCGATTCAATTTCGGTGTTTCATGGCCAATGTAAAGGTCCAAGTGATACAGTACACCTGTACTGGTGCATCTGAATCTACTACTGGTCTCCCAGGAGCCGCACATAGAACTAACTCTTAGAAGATTCGCTCTTCTTGTACTTAAGTCGGCATTGTGCATTTTATATTCAATCCCGATGCAATATCTGTGTTCCATGGTCAATGTGAAGGTCCAAGCGATACAGTAACCCTGCACTGGTGCATCGGAATCTAATACTGGTCTCTAAGGAGCCGCTCAAAGTACAAACTCTTAGAAGAATCACTCTCCTTGACCTTAAGTCGACATTGTGCCTTTTGTATTCAATCCCGATGCAATATCTGTGCTTCATGGTCAATGTGAAGGTCCAAAGGGTACAGTAAACCAGCACTGGTGCATCGGAATCTAATACTGGTGTCCCAAGGAGCCGCGCAAAGCACAAACTCTTAGAAGATTCACTCTTCATGTACTTAAGTCGGCATTGTGCGTTTTGTATTAAATCCCGATGCAATTTCAGTCCTTCATGGTCAATGTGAAGGTCCAAGGGATACACTAAACCTGGACTGGTGCATCGGAATCTCATACTGGTGTCCCAAGAGGCCGCTCAAAGCACAAACTCTTAGAAGATCCACTCTTCTTGTACTTAAGTCGGCATTGTGCCTTTTGTAATCGATCCCGATGCAATTTCTGTGTCTCATGGTCAAGCTGAAAGTCCAAGGGATACAGTAAACCAGCACTGGTGCAGCGGAATCTAATACTGGTCACCCAGGAGCCGCTCAAAGCACAAACTCTTAGAGGATACACTGTTCTTGTACTTAAATCCGCATTGCATCTTTTGATTTCATTCCCGATGAATTTCTGTCTTTCATGGTCAATGTGAAGTTCCAAGGGATACGGTAAACCTGCACTAGTTCATCGGAACCTAATACTGGTCTCCCAGGGGCCGCCCAAAGCACAACCTCTTAGAAGATTCAATCATCTTGTTCTTAAGTCGGCATTGCCCTAAGTGTATTCAATCTCTATGCAATTTCCGTGTTTCATGGTCAATGTGAAGGTCCTAGACATACAGTAAAACTGCACTGGAGCATCGGAATCTAATACTGGTCTCCCTGGAGCCGCTCAAAGCACAAAATCTTAGAAGATTCACTTTTATTGTACTTAAGTACTCATTGTGGCTTTTGTATTCAATCCCGATGAAATTTCGGTGTTTCATGGTCAATGTGAAAGTCCAAGGGATACAGTAAACCTGCTCTGGTGCATCGGAATGTAATACTGGTATTCCAGGAGCCGCTGAAAGCACAAACTCTTAGGAGATTCACTCTTCTTGTATTTAAGGCGGCATTGTGCCTTTTGTATTCAATCCCGATGAAATTACTGTCCTTCATAGTCAATGTGAAGGTCCAAGGGATACAGTAAACCTGCACTGGTGCATCGGAATCCAATACTGGTCTCCCAGGACACTCTCAAAGCACAAACTCTTAGAAGATTTTCTCTTCTTCTACTTAAGTTGGCATTGTCACTTTTGTGTTCAATCCCGATGCAATTTCTGTGATTCATGGTCAATGTGAAGACCCAAGGGTTACAGTTAACCTGTACTGGTGCAACTGAATCTAATACTGACCCCCAGGAATCACTCAGAGCACAAACCTATAGAAGATTCACTCCTCTTATGGTCTATCTGAAAGTCCAAGGGTTACAGTAAACCTGCACAGGTGCATCAGAATCTAATACTGATCCCGCAGGAGCCGCTCAACGCACAAACTCTTAGAAGATTCACTCATCTTGTACTGAAGACGGCATTGTGCCTTTTGTATTCAATCCCGATGCAATTTCTAATTTTCACGGTCAATGTTAAGGTCCAAGGGATACAGTAAACCTTCACTGGTGCATCGGAATCTATGACTGGTCTCCCAGGAGCTGCTCAAAGCACAAACTCTTAGAAGATTCACTCTTCTTGTATTTAAGTCGGCATTGTCCCTTTTAATTCAATCCCGATGCAGTTTCTGTGGTACATTGTCAATATGAAGGTCCAATGGATACAGTAAAAGAGCACTGGTACATCGGAATCTAATACTGGTCTCCCAGGAGCCGTTCAAACCACAAATTCTTAGAAAATTCACTCTTCTTGTACTTAAGTGGGCATTGTGCATTTTGTATTCAGTCCCGAAACAATTTCTGTGTTTCGTGGCCAATGTGAAGGTCCAAGGGATACAGTTAACCTGCTCTGGTGCATCGGAATCTAATACTGGTCTCCCAGGAGCCGCTCAACGCACAAACTCTTAGAAGATTCACTCATCTTGTACTTAAGTCGGCATTGTGCATTTTGTATTTAATCCCTATGCAATTTCTTTGTTTCATGGTCAACGTGAAGGTCCAAGGGATAAAGTAAACCTGCACTGGTGCCTCGTAATTTAATACAGGTCTCCCAGGAGCCGCTCAAAACACAAACTCGTATAAGACACACTCTTCTTGTACTTCAGTTGGCATTGTGCTTTTGCATTCAATCCCGAGGCAATTTCTTTGTTTCATGGTCAATGTGAAGGTCCAAGGGATACAGTAAACCTGCACTGGTGCATCAGAATCTAATACTGGGCCCCCAGGAGCCTCTCAAAGACTCAAACTTGTACAAGATTCACTGTTCTTGTACTTAAGTCGGCATTGTGCAATTAGTATCCAATCCCGATACAATTATTAAGTTTCATGGTCAATGTGAGTGTCCAAGGGATACAGTAAACCTGCAGTGGTGCATCGGAATCCAATACTGGTCTCTCAGGAGCCGCTCAAAGCACAAACTCTTAGAAGATTCAATAGTCTTGTACTTAAGTTGGCATTGTCCCTTTTGTATTCAATCCCGATGCAATATCTGTGATTCATGGTCAATGTGACGGTCCAAGGATTACAGTAAACATGCACTGGTGCATCAGAATCTAATACTGGTCTCCCAGGAGCCGCTCAAAGCACAAACTCTTTGAAGATTCACTCGTCTTGCACTTAAGACGGCATTGTGCCTTTTGTATTCAATCCCGATGCAATTTCTATGTTTCATGGTCAATGTGAAGGTCCAAAGTATACAGTAAACCTGCAGTGCTGCATCGGAATCTAATACTGGTCTGCCAGGAGCTTCTCAAAACTCAAACTCTTAGTAGATTCACTATCCTTGTACTTAAATCGGCATTGGGCATTTGGAATCCAATCCCGATACAATTTCTGAGTTTCATGGTCAATGTGAATGTCCAAGGGATACAGTAAACCTTCACTGGTGCATCGGAAACTATGACTGGTCTCCCAGGAGCCGCTCAAAGCACACACTCTTAGAAGACTCACTCTTCTTGTACTGAAGTTGGCATTGTGATTTTGCATTAAATCCCGAGGCAATTTCTTTGTTTCATGGTCAATGTGAAGGTCCACGGGACACGGTAAACCTGCTCTGGTGCATCGGAATCTATTACTGGTCTCCCAAGAGCCGCTGAAAGCACAACCTCTTAGAAGATTCACTCTTCTTGTACTTAAGTTGGCATTGTCCCTTTTGTATTGAATCCCGATGCAATTTCTGTGATTCATGGTCAATGTGACGGTCCAAGGGTTACAGTAAGCCTGCACTGGTGCATCAGAATCTAATACTGGTCTCCCAGGAGCCGCTCAAAGCACAAACTCTTTGAAGATTCACTCGTCTTGTACTTAAGACCGCATTGTGCCTTATGTATTCAATTCCGATGCGATTTCTATGTTTCATGGTCAATGTGAAGGTCCAAAGAATACAGTAAACCTGCAGTGGTTTATCGGAATCTAATACTGGTCTGCCAGGAGCCTCTCAAAACTCAAACTCTTAGGAGATTCACTGTTCTTGTACTTATGTCGGCAATGTGCATTTTGTATCCAATCCCGATACAATTTCTATGTTTCATGGTCAATGTGAATGTCCAAGGGATACAGTAAACCTGCACTGGTGCATCGGAATCCAATACTGGTCTCCCAGGAGAGGCTCAAAGCACAAACACTTAGAAGGTTCACTCTTTTTGTACTTAGTTCTCATTGTCCCTTTTGTGTTCAATCCTGATGCAATTTCTGTGTTTCATGTTCAATGAGAAGGTCCAAGGGTTACTGTAAACCTGCACTGGTGCATCAGAATCCAATACTGGTACACCAGGAATCACTCAGTGCACAAACACATAGAAGATTCACTCTTCTTTACTTAAGTAGGCGTTAACCCTTTTGTATTCAATCCCGATGCAATTTCTTTGTTTCATGGTCAATGTGAAGGTCCAAGGGGTACAGTAAACCTGCACTGGTGCATCGGAATCTAATACTGGTGTCCCAAGGGTCCGCTCAAAGCACAAACTCTTAGAAGATCCACTCTTCTTGTACTTAAGTCAGCATTGTGCCTTTTGTAATCGTTCCCGATGCAATTTCTGTGTTTTATGGTCAATACGAAAGTCCAAGGGATACAGTAAACCTGCACTGGTGCATCGAAATCTATTACTGGTCTCCCAGGAGCCGGTCAGAGCACAAACTCTTAGAAGATTCACTCTTCTTATACTTAAGTCGGCATTGTGCGTTTTGTATTCAATCGTGATGCAATTTCTTTGTTTAATGTTCAATGTGATGGTCCAAGGGATACAGTAAACCTGCACTGGTGCATCGGAATCTAATACTGGTCCCCCAGGAATCGCTCAGAGCACAAAGACTTAGAAGATGCACTCTTCTTGTACTTAAGTCGGCGTTGTCCCTTTTGTAATCAATCCCGATGCAATTTTCTGTGTTTCATGGTCAATGTAAAGGTCCAAGTGATATAGTAAACCTGCACTGGTGCATCGGATTCTACTACTGGTCTCAAAGGAGCCGCTCATAGAATAAACTCTTAGAAGATTCACTCTTCTTGCACTTAAGTCGGCATTGTGCATTTTGTAATCGATCCCGATACCATATCTGTGTTTCATGGTCAAGCTGAAGGTCCAAAGGATACAGTAAACCTGCACTGGTGCATCGGCATCTAATACTGTTCTGCCAGGAGCCTCTCATATCTCTAACTCTTAGAAGATTCACTGTTCTTGTACTTAAGTCGGCATTGTGCATTTTGTATCCAATCCCGATACAAATACTGTGTTTCATGGTCAATGTGAATGTCCAAGGGATACAGTAAACGAGCACTGGTACATCGGAATCTAATACTGGCCTCCCAGGAGCCGCTCAAACCACAAACTCTTAGAAAATTCACTCTTTTTGTACTTAAGTCGGCATTGTCCCTTTTGTATTCGTTCTCGATGCAATCTCTGTGTTTCATGGTCAATGTGAAAGTACAAGGGATACACTAAAACAGCACTGGTGCATCGGAATCTAATACTGGTCTCCCAGGAGCCGCTCAAACACAAACTCTTAGAAGATTGACTCTTCTTGTATTTAAGTCGGCATTGTGCATTTTGTTTTCAACCCCGTTGCAATTTCTTTGTTTCATGGTCAACGTAAAGGTCCAAGGGATACAGTAAACCTGCACTGGTGAATCAGAATCTAATACTGGTCTGCCAGGAGCCTCTCAAATCTCTAACTCTTAGAAGATTCACTGTTCTTGTACTTAAGTCGGCATTGTGCATTTTGTATCCAATCCCGATACAATTGCTGTGTTTCATGGTCAATGTGAATGTCCAAGGGATACAGTAAACCTGCACTGGTGCATCGGAATCCAATACTGGTCTCCCAGGAGCCGCTCAAACACAAACTTTTGGAAGATTCACTCTTCTTGTACTGATGTCGGCACTTTGCATTTTGTATTCAATCCCGATGCAATTTCTTTGTTTCATGGTCAATGTAATGGTTCAAAGGTACAGTAAACCTGCACTGGTGCATCGGAATCTAATACTGGGCTCCCGGGAGCCTCTCAAATCTCAGACTCTTAGAAGATTCACTATTGTCGTACTTAAGTCGGCACTGTGCATTTTGGATCCAATCCCGATACAATTTCAGTGTTTCATGGTCATGTTGAAGCTCCAAGGGATACAGTAAACCTTCACTGGTCCATCGGAATCTATTACTGGTCCCCCAGGAGCCGCTCAAAGCACAAATTCTTAGAAGATTCACTCTACTTGTACTCTAGTCGGCATTGTCCCTTTTAATTCTATCCCGATACAGTTTCTGAGGTTCATGGTCAATGTGATGGTCCAAGGGATATAGTAATCGAGCGCTGGTACGTCGGAATCTAATACTGGTCTCCCAGGAGCTGCTCAAAGCACAAACTCTTAGAAAATTCACTCTTCTTGTACTTAAGTCGGCACTGTCCCTTTTGTATTCAATCCAAATGCAATTTCTGTGTTTCACTGGCAATGTGAAGGGCAAGGCATACACTAAACCAGCACTGGTGCACCGGAATCAAATACTGGTCTCCCAGGAGCCGATCAAAGCACAAACTCTTAGAAGATTCACTCTTCTTGTACTTAAATCGGCATTGTGCATTTTGAATTCAATCCCGATGCAATTTCTTTGTTTCATGGTCAATGTAATGGTCCAAGGGATACAGTAAACCTGCACTGGTACATCGGAAACTAATACTGGTGTGCCAGGAGCCTCTCAAATCTCTAACTCTTAGAAGATTCACTGATCTTGTACTTAAGTCGGCATTGTGCATTTTGTATCCAATCCCGATACAATTTCTGTGGTTAATGGTCAATGTGAAGGTCGAAGGGATACAGTAAACCTGCACTGGTGCATCGCAATCCAATACTGGACTCCCAGGAGCCGCTCAAAAACAAATTCTTAGGAGATTCACTCTTCTTGTACTTAAGTTGGCATTGTCCCTTTTGTATTCAATCCCGATGCAATTTCTGAGATTCATGGTCAATGCGAAGGTCCAAGGGTTATAGTAAACCTGCACTGGTGCATCAGAATCTAATACTGGTCTCCCAGGAGCCGCTCAAAATTCAAATTCTTAGAAGATTCACTCGTCTTGTACTTAAGACGGCATTGTGCCTTTTGTATTCAATCCCGATGCAATTTCTATGTTTCACAGTCAATGTGAAGGTCTAAGGGATACAGTAAACCTGCACTGGTGCATCGGAATCTACTACTGTTCTGCCAGGAGCCGCACATAGAACCAACTCTAAGAAGATTCACTCTTCATGTACTTAAGTCGGCATTGTGCATTTTGTATTCAATCCCGATACAATTTCTTTGTTCCATGGTCAATGTAAAGGTCCAAGGGATACAGTAAACTTGCACTGGTGCATCGGAATCTAATACTGGGCTCCCGGGAGCCTCTCAAATCTCAAAGTCTTAGAAGATTCACTGTTATTGTACTTAAGTAGGCATTGTGCATTTTGTATCCAATCCCGATACAATTTCAGTGCTTCATGGTCACGTTGAAGCTCCAAGGGATACAGTACACCTTCACTGGTCCATCGGAATCTATTACTGGTCTCCCGGGAGCCACTCAAAGCACAAAATCTTAGAAGATTCACTCTACTTGTACTCAAGTCGGCATTGTCCCTTTTAATTCAATCCCGAAGCAGTTTCTGTGGTTCATGGCCAATGTGATGGTCCAAGGGATACATTAATCGAGCACTGGTACATCGGAATCTAATACTGGTCTGCCAGGAGCCGCTCAAAGCACAAACTCTTAGAAAATTCACTCTTCTTGTACTTAAGTCGTCACTGTCCCTTTTGTATTCAATCCCGATGCAATTTCTGTGTTTCACGGTCAATGTGAAGGTCCAAGGGATACACCAAACCAGCACTGGTGCATCGGAATCAAATACTGGTCTCCCAGGAGCCGCTCAAAGCACAAACTCTTAGAAGATTCACTGTTCTTGTACTTAAGTCGGCATTGTACATTTTGTATTCAATCCCGATGCAATTTCTTTGTTTCATGGTCAATGTAATGGTCCAAGGGATACAGTAAACCTGCACTGGTGCATCGGAAACTAATACTGGTGTGCCAGGAGCCTCTCAAATCTCTAACTCTTAGAAAATTCACTGTTCTTGTACTTAAGTCGGCATTGTGCATTTTGTATCCAATCCCGATACAATTTCTGTGTTTCATGGTCATTGTGAAGGTCGAAGGGATACAGTAAATTTGCACTAGTGCATCGGAATTCAATACTGGACTCCCAGGAGCCGCTCAAAGCACAAACTCTTAGAAGATTCACTCTTCTTGTACTTAAGTCGGCATTGTACATTTTGTATCCAATCCCGATCCAATTTCAATGTTTCATGGTCAATGAGAAGGTCCAAAGAATACAGTGAACTTACACTGGTGCATCGGAATCTCATAGTGGTCTCCCAAGAGCAGCTCAAAGGACAAACTCATAGAGGATTCACTCTTCATGTACTTAAGAAAGCATTGTACCTTTTGTATTCCTTCCCGATGCAATTTCCGTGTTTCATGGTCAATGTGAAGGTCCAAGGGATACGGTAAACCTGCACTAGATCATCGGAATCTAATGCTGGTCTCCCAGGGGCCGCTCAATGCGCAAACTCTTAGACGATTCACTCTTCTTGTACTCAAGTTGGCATTGTCCCTTTTGTATTCAATCCCGATGCAATTTCTGTTATTCATGGTCAATGTGATGGTCCAAGTGTTACTGTAAAACTGCACTGGTGCATCAGAATGTAATACTGGTCCCCCAGGAATCACTCAGAGCACAAACACATAGAAGATTCACTCTTCTTTACTTAAGTAGGCGTTAACACTTTTGTAATCAATCCCGATGCAATTTCTGTGTTTCGTGGTCAATGTAAAGGTCCAAGGGATACAGTTAACCTGCTCTGGTGCATCGGAATCTAATACTGGTCTCCCAGGAGCCGCTCAATGCACAAACTCTTAGAAGATTCACTCATCTTGTACTTAAGTCGGCATTGTGTATTTTGTATTCAATCCCGATGCAATTTCTTTGTTTCATGGTCAATGTAAAGGTCCAAGTGATACAGTAAACCTGCACTGGTTCATCGGAATCTAATGCTGGTCTGCCAGGAGCCTCTCAAAGCTCAAGGTCTTAGAAGATTCACTGTTCTTGTACTTAAGTCAGCATTGTGCATTTTGCATTCAATCCCGATGCAATTTCTTTGTTTCATGGTCAATGTGAATGTCCAAGGGATACAGTAAACCTGCACTGGTGCATCGGATTCCAATACTGGTCTCCCATGAGCCGCTCAAACGCACAAAGTCTTAGAAGAATCACTCTTCTTGTACTTATGTTGGCATTGTCCCTTTGATATTCAATACCGATGCAATTTCTGTGATTCATGGTCAATGTGAAGGTCCAAGGGATACAGTAAACCTGCACTGGTGCATCGGAATCTAATCCTGGGCTGCCAGGAGCCTCTCAAAACTCAATCTCCTAGAAGATTCACCGTTCTTGTACTGAAGTCGACATTGTGCGTTTTGTATCCAATACCGATACAATTTCTATGATTCATTTTCAATGTGATGTCCCAAGAGATACAGTAAACCAGCAGTGGTGCAGCGGAATCTAATACAGGTCTCCCAGGAGCCGCTCAAAGCACAAACTCTTAGAAGGTACACTGTTCTTGAACTCAACTCCGCATTGCACCTTTTGATTTCATTCCCAATGAATTTCTGTCTTTCATGGTCAATGTAAAGGTCCAAGGGATACGGTAAACCTGCACTAGTTCATCGGAATCTAATACTGGTCTCCCAGGGGCCGCTCAAAGCACAAACTCTTAGAGGATTCACTCATCTTGTTCTTAAGTCGGCATTGTCCCAATTTTACTCAATCTCGATGCAATTTCTGTGTTTCATGGTCAATGTGAAGGACCAATGGATACGGTAAACCTTCACTGATGCCTCGGAATCAAAAACTGGTCTCCCAGGAGCCGCACAAACCACAAACTCTTAGAAGATTTACTCTTCTTGTGCTTAAGTCGGCATTGTCGATTTTGTATTCAATCCCGATGCAATTTCTGTGTCTCATGGTCAATGTGAAGGTGAAAGGGATATAGTTAACGTGCACTGGTGCCTCGTAAACTAATACAGGTCTCCCAGGAGCAGCTTCAACCACAAACTCGTAGAAGATAAACTCTTCTTGTACTTAAGTTGGTATTGTGCCTTTTGCATTCAATCCCGATGCAATTTCTGTGTTTCATGGTCAATGTGAATGTCCAAGGGATACAGTAAACCTGCTCTGGTGCATCGGAATCTATTACTGGCCTCCCATGAGCCGCTCAAAGCACAAACTCTATAAAGATTCCCTCTTCTTGCACTTAAGTCAGCATTGTGCGTTTTGTATTCAATGGCGATGCAATTTCTTTGTTACATGTTCAATGTGAAGGTCCAAGGGACACAGTAATCCTGCACTGGTGCATCGGAATCTAATACAGGACTGCCAGCAACCTCTCAAAACTCAAACTCTTAGACGATTCACTGTTCTTGTACTTAAGTCGGCATTGTGCATTTTGTATCCAATCCGGATACAATTTCTGTGTTTCATGGTCAATGTGAATCTCCAAGGGATACAGTAAACCTGCACTGGTGCATCACAACCTAATACTGGTTCCCCAGGAATCGCTCAGAGCACAAACACTTACGAGAATCACTCTTCTTGTACTTAAGTAGGCGTTAACCCTTTTGTAATCAATCCCGATGCAATTTCTGTGTTTCATGGTCAATGTAAGGGTCCAAGTGATACAGTAAACCTGCACTGGTGCATCGGAATCTACTACTGGTCTCCCAGGAGCCGCTCATAGACAAACTCTTAGAAGATTCACTCCTCTTCTACTTAAGTCCGCATTGTGCATTTTGTATTTAATCCCGATGCAATATCTGTGTTCCATGGTCAATGTGAATGTCCAAGCGATACAGTAAACCTGCACTGGTGCATCGGAATCTAATACTGGTCTCCAAGGAGCCGCTTAAAGTACAAACTCTTAGAAGATTCACACTTCTTGTACTTAAGTCGCCATTGTGCTTTTTGTATTCAATCCCAATGCAATACCTGTGCTTCATTGTCAATGTGAAGGTCCAAGGGTTACAGTAAACCTGCACTGGTGCATCGGAATCTACTACTGGTCTCTCAGGAGCCGAACATAGAATAAACTCTTTGAAGATTCACTCTTCTTGTACTTAAGTCGGCATTGTGAATTTTGTAATATATCCAGATGCAATTTCTGTGTTTCATGGTCAAGTTGAAGGTCCAAGGAATACAGTAAACCTGCACTGGTGCATCGGAATCTATGACTGGTCTCCCAGGAGAGGCTCAAAGCACAATGTCTTAGAAGATTCCCTCTTCTTGTACTTAAGTCGGCATTGTCCCTTTTAATTCAATCCCGATGCAATTTCTATGTTTCGTGGTCAATATGAAGGTCCAAGGGATACAGTAAACCAGCACTGGTGCATCGGAATCTAATACTGGTCTCCCAGGAGCTGCTCAAAACACAAACTCTTTGAAGATTCACTCGTCTTGTACTTAAGACGGCATTGTGCCTTTTGTATTCAATCCCGATGCAATTTCTATGTTTCATGGTCAATGTGAAGGTCCAAGGAAACAGTAAACCTGCACTGGTGCATCGGAATCTAATACTGGTCTGCCTGGAGCTTCTCAAGGCTCAAACTCTTAGAAGATTCACTCTTCTTGTACTTAAGTCGGCATTGTGCATTGTGTATCCAATCCCGATACAATTTCTGTGTTTCATGGTCAATGTGAATGTCAAAGGGATACGGTATACCTGCACTGGTGCATCGGAATCCAATACTGGTCTCCCAGGAGCCGCTCAAAGCACAAACTCTTAGAAAAATCACTCTTCTTGTACTTAAGTCGAAATTGTGCTTTTTGTATTCGATCCCCATGTAATTTCTGTGTTTCATGGTCAATTTGAATGTCCAAGGGATGCAGTAAAACTTCACTGCTGCATCGGAATCTATGACTGGTCTCCCAGGAACCGCTCAAAGCACAAATTCTTAGAAGCTTTACTCTTCTTGTACTTATGTCGGCATTGTGCATTTTGTAATCGATCCCGATGCAATTTCTGTGTTTTAAGGTCACGCTGAAGGTCCAAGGGATACAGTAAGCCTGCACTGGTGCATCGGAATCTATGACTGGTCTCCCAGGAGCCGCTCAAAGCACAAATTCATAGAAGTTTCACTCTTCTTGTACTTACGTCGGCATTGTCCCTTTTAATTCAATCCCGATGCAATTTCTATGTTTTATGGTCAATATGAAGGTCCAAGGGATACAGTAAACCTGCACTGGTGCATCGGAATCAATGACTGGTCTCCCAGGAGCCGCTCAAAGCACAAATTCTTAGAAGATTCACTCTTCTTGTACTTAAGTCGGCATTGTCCCTTTTAATTCAATCCCGATGCAATTTCTATGTTTCATGGTCAATATGAAGGTCCACGGGATACAGTAAACCTGCACTGGTGCATCGGAATCTAATACTGGTTCCCAAGGAGCCGCTCAAAGCACAAACTCTTAGAAGATCCACTCTTTTTGTGCTTAAGTCGGCATTGTGCCTTTTGTAATCGATCCCGATGCAATTTCTGTGTTTCATGGTCAATGTAAAGGTCCAACGGATACGGTAAACCTGCACTGGTGCATCGGAATCTATTACTGGTGTGCCAGGAGCCTCTCAAATCTCTAACTCTTAGAAGATTCACTCTTCTTGCACTTAAGCCGGCATTGTGCATTTTGTATCCAATCCCGATACAATTTCCGTGTTTCATGGTCAATGTGAATGTCCAAGGGATACACTAAACCTGCACTGGTGCATCGGAATGTAATAGTGGTCTCTCAGGAGCCGCTCAAAGTACAAACTCTTAGAAGATTCACTCTTCTTGTACCTAGGTTGGAATTGGCCCTTTTGTATTCAATCCCGATGCAATTTCTGTGATTCAAGGTCAATGTGAAGGTCCAAGGGTTACAGTAAACCTGCACTGGTGTATCAGAATCTAATACTGGTGTCCCAGGAGCCGCTCAAAGCACAAACTCTTTGAAGATTCACTCACCTTGTACTTAAGACGGCATTGTGCCTTTTGTATTCAATCCCGATGGAATTTCTATGTTTCAAGGTCAATGTGAAGGTCCAAGGAAACAGTAAACCTGCACTGGTGCATCGGAATCTAATACTGGTCTGCCTGGAGCTTCTCAAGACTCAAACTCTTAGAAGATTCACTCTTCTTGTACTTAAGTCGGCATTGTGCATTTTGTATCCAATCCCGATACAATTTCTGTGTTTCATGGTCAATGTGAATGTCAAAGGGATACGGTATACCTGCACTGGTGCATCGGAATCCAATACTGGTCTCCCAGGAGCCGCTCAAAGCACAAACTCTTAGAAGACTCACTCTTCTTGCACTTGAGTTGGCATTGACCGTTTTGCATTCAATCCCGATGCAATTTCTGTGATTCATGGTCAATGTGAAGTTCCAAGGGTTACAGTAAACCTGCACTGGTGCATCAGAATCTAATCCTGGTCCCCCAGGTACCGCTCAAGCTCAAACTCTTAGAAGATTCACTCTTCTTGTAATTAAGTCGGCATTGTGCCTTTTGTATTCAATCCCAATGCAATTTCTATGTTTCATGGTCAATGTGAAGGTCCAAGGAATACAGTAAACCTGCACTGGTGCATCGGAATCTAATACTGGTGTCCCAAGGAGCCGCTCAAAGCACAAACTCTTAGAAAAATCACTCTTCTTGTACTTAAATCAGGATTGTGCCATTTGTATTCGAACCCCTTGTAATTTCTGTGTTTCATGGTCAATTTGAATGTCCAAGGGATACAGTAAAACTTCACTGCTGCATCGGAATCTATGACTGGTCTCCCAGGAACCGCTCAAAGCACAAATTCTTAGAAGATTTACTCTTCTTGCACTTGAGTCGGCGTTGTCAATATCATTTCAATCCCGATGCAGTTTCTGTGGTACATGGTCAATGTGAAGGTCCTATGGATACAGTAAACGAGCACTGGTACATCGGAATCTAATACTGGTCTCCCAGGAACCGCCCAAACCACAACTCTTAGAAAATTCACTCTTCTTGTCCTTTTGTCGGCATTGTGCATTTTGTAATCGATCCCGATGCAATTTCTGTGTTTCATGGTCAATATAAAGGGCCAGGTGATACCGTATACCTGCACTGGTGCATCGGAATCTACTACTGGTCTCCCACGAGCCGATCATAGAATAAACTCTTAGAAGATTCACTCTTCTTGTACTTAAGTCGGCATTGAGCATTTTGTAATTGATCCCGATGCAATTTCTGTGTTTCATGGTCAAGCTGAAGGTCCAAGGGATACAGTAAACCTGCACTGGTGCATCGGAATCTATGACTGGTCTCCCAGGAGCCGCTCAAAGCACAAATTCTTAGAAGATTCACTCTTCTTGTACTTAATTCGGCATTGTCCCTTTTAATTCAATCCCGATGCAATTTCTATGTTTCATGGTCAATATGAAGGTCCAAGGGATACAGTAAACCTGCACTGGTGCATCGGAATCTAATACTGGTTCCCAAGGAGCGGCTCAAAGCACAAACTCTTAGAAGATCCACTCTTCTTGTACTTAAGTCGGCATTGTGCATTTTGTATCCAATCCCGATACGATTTCTGTGTTTCATGGTCAATGTGAATGTCAAAGGGATACAGTAAACTTGCACTGGTGCATCTGAACCCAATATTGGTCTCCCAGGAGCCGCTCAAAGCACAAACCCTTAGAACATTCACTCTTCTTGTACTTAAGTTGGCATTGTCCCTTTTGTATTCAATCCCGATGCAATTTCTGTGATTCATGGTCAATGTGAAGGTCCTAGGGTTACAGTAAACCTGCACTGGTGCATCAGAATCTAATCCTGGTCCCCCAGGAGCCGCTCAAAGCACAAACTCTTAGAAGATTCACTATTCTTGTACTTAAGACGGCATTGTGCCATTTGTATTCAATCCCGATGCAATTTCTATGTTTCATGGTCAATGTGAAGGTCCGAGGGATACAGTAGACCTGCACAGGTGCATCGGAATCTAATACTGGTGTCGCAAGGAGCCGCTCAAAGCACCAACTCTTAGACGATTCACTCTTCTTGTACTTAAGTCGGCATTGTGCCTTTTGTATTCAATCCCGATGCAATATCTGTGCTTCATGGTCGATGTGAAGGTCTAAGGGTTACGGTAAACCTGCGCTGGTGCATCGGAATCTAATACTGGTGTCTCAAGGAGCTGCTCAAATCACAAACTCTTAGAAGATTCACTGTTCTTGTAATTAAGTCGGCATTGTGCGTTTTCTATTCAATCCCGATTCATTTTCTGTGCTTCATGGTCAATGTGAAGGTCCAAGGGATTCACTAAACCTGCAGTGGTTCATCGGAATCTAATACTGGTTCCCAAGGAGCCGCTCAAAGCACAAACTCTTAGAAGATCCACTCTTCCTGTACTTAAGTCGGCATTGTGCCTTTTGTAATCGATCCCGATGCAATTTCTGTGTTTCATGGTCAAGCTGAAGGTCCAAGGGATACAGTAAACCTGCACTGGTACATCGGAATCTAATACTGTTCTCCCAGGAGCCGCTCAAAGCACAAATTCTTAGAAGATTCACTCTTCTTGTACTTAAATCGGCACTGTGCCTTTAGTAATCGATCCCGATGCAATTTCTGTGTTTCATGGTCAAGCTGAAGGTCCAAGGGATACACTAAACCTGCACTTGTGCATCGGAATCTAATACTGGTGTCCCAAGGAGCCGCTGAAAGCACAAACTCTTAGAAGATCCACTCTTCTTGTACTTAAATCGGCACTGTGCCTTTAGTAATCGATCCCGATGCAATTTCTGTGTTTCATGGTCAAACTGAAGGTCCAAGGGATACAGTAAACTTGCACTGGTACATCGGACTCTAATTCTGGTCTCCCAGGGGCCGCTCAAACCACAAACGTTTAAAAAATTCACTCTTCTTGTACTTAAGTCGGCACTGTCCCTTTTGTATTCAATCCCAATGCAATTTCTGTGTTTCATGGCCAATGTGAAGGTCCAAGGGATTCACTAAACCTGCAGTGGTTCATCGGAATCTAATACTGGTTCCCAAGGAGCCGCTCAAAGCACAAACTCTTAGAAGATCCACTCTTCCTGTACTTAAGTCGGCATTGTGCCTTTTGTAATCGATCCCGATGCAATTTCTGTGTTTCATGGTCAAGCTGAAGGTCCAAGGGATACAGTAAACCTGCACTGGTACATCGGAATCTAATACTGTTCTCCCAGGAGCCGCTCAAAGCACAAATTCTTTGAAGATTCACTCTTCTTGTACTTAAGTCGGCATTGTGCCTTTTGTATTATACCCCGATGGAATATCTGTGCTTCATGGTCAATGTGAAGGTCCAAGGGGTACAGTAAACCTGCACTGGTGCATCGGAATCTGATACTGGTGTCCCAAGGAGCCGCTCAAAGCACAAACTCTTAGAAGATTCACTGTTCTTGTACTTACGTCGGCATTGTGCGTTTTCTATTCAATCCCGATTCAATTTCTGTGCTTCATGGTCAATGTGAATGTCCAAGGGATACAGTAAACCTGCAGCGGTGCATCGGAATCTAATACTGGTGTCCCAAGGAGCCCCTCAAAGCATAAACTCTTAGAAGATTCACTCTTCTTGTACTTAAGTTAGCATTGTCCTTTTTTTGTTTATTCCCGATGCAATTTCTGTGATTGATGGTCAATGTGAAGGCCCAAGGGTTACACTAAACCAGCACTGGTGCATCAGAATCTAATACTGGTTACCCAGGAATCGCTCAGAGCACAAACATTTAGGAGATTCACTCTTCTTGTACTTAAGTAGGCGTTAACCATTTCGTAATCAATCCCGACGCAATTTCTGTGTTTCATGGTCAATATAAAGGTCCAAGTGATACAGTAAACCTGCACTGGTGCATCGGAATCTACTACTGGTCTCCCAGGAGCCGCTCATAGAACAAACTCTTTGAAGATTCGCTCTTCTTGTACTTAAGTCCGCATTGTGCATTTTGTATTTAATCCCGATGCAATATCTGTGTTCCATGGTCAATGTGAAGGTCCAAGCGATACAGTCAACCTGCACTGGTGCATCTGAATCTAATACTGGTCTCCAAGGATCCGCTCAAAGTACAAACTCTTAGAAGATTCACTCTTCCTTTACTTAAGTCGCCATTGTACCTTTTGTATTCTATCCCGATGCAATATCTGTGCTTCATGGTCAATGTGAAGGTCCAAGGGGTACAGTAAACCTGCACTGGTGAATCGGAATCTAATACTGGTGTCCCAAGGAGCCGCTCAAAGCACAAACTCTTAGAAGATCCACTCGTCTTGTACTTAAGTCGGCGTTGTCCATTTTGTAATTTATCCCGATGCAATTTCTGTGTATCATGGTCAATGTAAAGGTCCAAGTGATACAGTATACTTGCACTTGTGCATCGGAATCTACTACTGGTCTCCCAGGAGCCGCTCTTAGAATAAACTCTTAGAAGATTCACTCTTCTTGTACTTAAGTCGGCATTGTGCATTTTGTAATCGATCCCGATGCAATTTCTGTGTTTCATGGTCAAGCTGAAGGTCCAAGGGATACAGTAAACCTGCACTGGTACGTCGGAATCTAATACTGGTCTGCCTGGAGCTTCTCAAGACTCAAACTCTAAGAAGATTCACTCTTCTTGTACTTAAGTCGGCATTGTGCATTTTGTATCCAATCCCGATACAATTTCTGTGTTTCATGGTCAATGTGAATGTCAAAGGGATACGGTATACCTGCACTGGTGCATCTGAATCCAATACTGGTCTCCCAGGAGCCGCTCAAAGCACAAACTCTTAGAAGATTCACTCTTCTTGTACTTGAGTTGGCATTGTCCGTTTTGCATTCAATCCCGATGCAATTTCTGTGATTCATGGTCAATGTGAAGGTCCAAGGGTTACAGTAAACCTGCTCTGGTGCATCAGAATCTAATCCTGGTATCCCAGGTGCCGCTCAAGCACAAACTCTTAGAAGATTCACTCTTCTTGTACTTAAGTCGGCATTGTACCTTTTGTATTCTATCCCGATGCAATATCTGTGCTTCATGGTCAATGTGAAGGTCCAAGGGTTACAGTAAACCTGCACTGGTGCATCGGAATCTAATACTGGTGTCCCAAGGAGCCGCTCAAAGCACAAACTCTTAGAAAAATCACTCTTCTTGTACTTAAGTCGGAATTGTGCCTTTTGTATTCGATCCCCATGTAATTTCTGTGTTTCATGGTCAATTTGATAGTCCAAGGGATACAGCAAAACTTCACTGCTGCATCGGAATCTATGACTGGTCTCCCAGGAACCGCTCAAAGCACAAATTCTTAGAAGATTTACTCTTCTTGCACTTAAGTCGGCATTGTCAATTTCAATCCAATCCCGATGCAGTTTCTGTGGTACATGGTCAATGTGAAGGTCCTATGGATACAGTAAACGAGCACTGGTACATCGGAATCGAATTCTGGTCCCCCAGGAGCCGCCCAAACCACAATTCTTAGAAAATTCACTGTTCTTGTACTTATGTCGGCATTGTGCATTTTGTAATCGATCCCGATGCAATTTCTGTGTTTTAAGGTCACGCTGAAGGTCCAAGGGATACAGTAAACTTGCACTGGTGCATCGGAATCTGTGACTGGTCTCCCAGGAGACGCTCAAACCACAAATTATTAGAAGTTTCACTCTTCTTGTACTTAAGTCGACATTGTGCCTTTTGTATTCAATCCCGATGCAATATCTGTGCTTCATGGTCGATGTGAAGGTTTAAGGGGTACAGTAAACCGGCACTGGTGCATCGAAATCTAACACTGGTGTCCCAAGGAGCCGCTCAAATCACAAACACTTACAAGATTCACTGTTCTTGTACATAAGTCGGCATTGTGCGTTTTCTATTCAATCCCGATTCAATTTCTGTGCTTCATGGTCAATGTGAAGGTCCAAGGGATACAGTAAACCTGCAGTGGTGCATCGGAATCTAATACTGGTGTCATAAGGAGCCGCTCAAAGCACAAACTCTTAGAAGACTCACTCTTCTTGTACTTAAGTTGGCATTATCCCTTTTGTATTCAATCCCGATGCAATTTCTGTGATTCATGGTCAATGTGAAGGTCCAAGGATTACAGTAAACCTGCACTGGTGCATCGGAATCTAATATTAGTCACCCAGGAGCCGTTCAAAGTTCAAACTCCTAGAAGATTCACTCGTCTTGTACTTAAGAAAGCATTGTGCCTTTTGTATTCAATCCCGATGCTATTTCTATGTTTCATGGTCAATTTGAAGGTCCAAGGGATACAGTAAACCTGCACTGGTGCATCGGAATCTAATACTGGGCTCTCAGGAGCCTCTCAAAACTCAAACTCTTAGAAGAGTCACTGTTCTTGTCCTTAAGTCGGCATTGTGCATTTTGTATCCAATCCCGATACAATTTCCGTGTCTTATGGTCACTGTGAATGTCCAAGGGATACAGTAAACCTGCACTGGTGCATCGGAATCCAATACTGGTCTCCCAGGAGCCGCTCAAAGCACAAACTCTTAGAAGATTCACTCTTCTTGTACTTAAGTTGACATTGTCTTTTTGTATTCAATCCCGATGGAATTTCTGTGATTCATGGTCAATGTGAATGTCAAAGGGATACAGTAAACCTGCACTGGTGCATCGGAATCCAATACTGGTCTCCCAGGAGCCGCTCAAAGCACAAACTCTTAGAAGATTCACACTTCCTGTACTTAAGTCGGCATTGTGCATTTTGTATCCAATCCCGATTCAATTTCTGTGCTTCATGGACAATGTGAATGTCAAAGGGATACAGTAAACCTGCACTGCTGCATCGGAATCCGATACTGGTCTCCCAGGAGCCGCTCAAAGCACTAACTCTTAGAAGACTCACTCTTCTTGAACTTAAGTTGGCATTGTCCCATTTGTATTCAATCCCGATGCAATTTCTGTGATTAATGGTCAATGTGAAGGTCCAAGGGGTACAGTAAACCTGCACTGGTGCATCAGAATCTAAATCTGGTCACCCAGGGGCCGCTCAAAGTTCAAACTCTTAGAACATTCACTCGTCTTGTACTTAAGAAAGCATTCTGCCTTTTGTATTCAATCCCGATGCAATTTCTATGTTTCATGGTCAATATGAAGGTCCTAGGGATACAGTAAACCTGCACTGGTGCATCGGAATCTATTACTGGGCTCCTAGGAGCCTCTCAAAACTCAAACTCTTAGAAGTTTCACTGTTCTTGTACTTAAGTCGGCCTTGTGCATTTTGTATCCAATCCCGATACAATTTCCGTGTTTAATGGTAAATGTGATTGTCCAAGGGACACAGTAAACCTGCACTGGTGCATCGGAATCCAATACTGGTCCCCCAGGAGCCGCTCAAAGTACAAACTCTTTGAAGATTCACTCTTCTTGTACTTAGGTTGGCATTGGCCATTTTGTACTTAATCCCGATGCAATTTCTGTGATTCATGGTCAATGTGAAGGTCCAAGGGCTACAGTAAACCTGCACTGGTGTATCAGAATCTAATACTGGCGTCTCAGGACCCGCTCAAAACACATACTCTTTCACGATTCACTCGTCTTGTACTTAAGACGGCATTGTGCCTTTCGTACTCTATCCCGATGCAATTTCTATGTTTCATGGTCAATGTGAAGGTCCAAGGGATACAGTAAACCTGCACTGGTGCATCAGAATCTAATACTGGTCAGCCAGGAGCTTCTCAAGTCTCAAACTCTTAGAAGATTCACTCTTCTTGTACTTAAGTCGGCATTGTGCATTTTGTATCCAATCCCGTCACGATTTCTGTGTTTCATGGTCAATGTGAATGTCAAAGGGATACAGTAAACTTGCACTGGTGCATCTGATTCCAATACTGGTCTCCCAGGAGCCGCTCAAAGCACAAACTCTTAGAAGATTCACTCTTCTTGTACTTAAGTTGGCATTGTCCCTTTTGTATTCAATCCCGATGCAATTTCTGTGATTCATGATCAATGTAAAGGTCCAAGGGTTACAGTAAACCTGCACTGGTGCATCAGAATCTAATCCTGGTCCCCCAGGAGCCGCTCAAAGCACAAACTCTTAGAAGATTCACTATTCTTGTACTTAAGACGGCATTGTGCCATTTGTATTCAATCCCGATGCAATTTCTATGTTTCATGGTCAATGTGAACGTCCAAGGGATACAGTAAACCTGCACTGGTGCATCGGGATCTAATACTAGTGTCGCAAGGAGCCGCTCAAATCACAAACTCTTAGAAGATTCACTGTTCTTGTAATTAAGTCGGCATTGTGCGTTTTCTATTCAATCCCGATTCAATTTCTGTGCTTCATGGTCAATGTGAAGGTCCAAGGGATTCAGTAAACCTGCAGTGGTTCATCGGAATGTAATACTGGTGTCCCAAGGAGCCGTTTAAAGCACAAACTCATAGAAGATCCACTCGTCTTGTACTTAAGTCGGCATTGTGCCTTTTGTAATCGATCCTGATGCAATTTCTGTGTTTCATGGTCAAGCTGAAGGTCCAAGGGTTACAGTAAACCTGCACTGGTGTATCGGAATCTACTACTGGTCTCCCAGGAGCCGCTCATAGAACAAACTCTTAGAAGATTCACTCTTCTTGTACTTAAGTCCGCATTGTGCATTTTGTATTTAATCCCGATTGCAATTTCTATGTTTCATGGTCAATGTGAACGTCCAAGGGATTCAGTAAACCTGCAGTGGTTCATCGGAATCTAATACTGGTGTCCCAAGGAGCCGCTCAAAGCACAAACTCTTAGAAAATCCACTCTTCTTGTACTTAAGTCGGCGTTGTCCCTTTTGTAATTTATCCCGATGCAATTTCTGTGTTTCATGGTCAATGTAAAGGTCCAAGTGATACAGTATACTTGCACTTGTGCTTCGGAATCTACTACTGGTCTCCCAGGAGCCGCTCATAGAATAAACTCTTAGAAGATCCACTCTTCTTGTACATAAGTCGGCATTGTGCATTTTGTAATCGATCCTGATGCAATTTCTGTGTTTTATGGTCAAGCTGAAGGTACAAGGGATACAGTAAACCTGCACTGGTGCATCGGAATCTAAGACTGGTCTCCCAGGAGCCGCTCAAAGCACAAATTCTTAGAAGATTCACTCTACTTCTACTTAAGTCGGCATTGTCCCTTTTAATTCAAACCCGATGCAATTTCTATGTTTCATGGTCAATATGAAGGTCCAAGGGATACAGTAAACCTGCACTGGTGCATCGGAATCTAATACTGGTGTCCCAAGGAGCCGCTGAAAACACAAACTCTTAGAAGATCCACTCTTCTTGTACTTAAATTGGCACTGTGCCTTTAGTAATCGATCCCGATACAATTTCTGTGTTTCATGGTCAAGCTGAAGGTCCAAGGGATACAGTAAACCTGTTCTGGTAAATCGGAATCTAATTCTGGTCTCCCAGGGGCCGCTCAAACCACAAACGTTTAGAAAATTCACTCTTCTTGTACTTAAGTCGGCACTGTCCCTTTTGTATTCAATCCCAATGCAATTTCAGTGTTTCATGGCCAATGTTAAGGTCCAAGGGATACACTAAACAAGCACTGGTGCATCGGAATCAAATACTGGTCTCCCAGGAGCCACTCAAAGCACAATTTCTTAGAAGATTCACTCTTCTTGTACTTATGTCGCCATTGTGCATTTTGTATTCAATCCCGATGCAATTTCTTTGTTTCATGGTCAATGTAAAGGTCCAAGGGATACAGTATACCTGCACTGGTGCATCGGAATCTAATACCGGTGTGCCAGGAGCCTCTCAAATCTCTAACTCTTAGAAGATTCACTCTTCTTGTACTTAAGTCCGCATTGTGCATTTTGTATTTAATCCCGATGCAATATCTGTGTTCCATGGTCAATGTGAAGGTCCAAGCGATACAGTCAATCTGCACTGGTGCATCTGAATCTAATACTGGTCTCCAAGGATCCGCTCAAAGTACAAACTCTTAGAAGATTCACTCTTCTTGTACTTAAGTCGCCATTGTACCTTTTGTAATCTATCCCGATGCAATATCTGTGCTTCATGGTCAATGTGAAGGTCCAAGGGGTACAGTAAACCTGCGCTGGTGCATCGGAATCTATGACTGGTCTCCCAGGAGCCGCTCAAAGCACAAATTCTTAGAAGATTCACTCTTCTTCTACTTAAGTCGGCATTGTGCCTTTTGTAATCGATCCCGATACAATTTCTGTGTTTCATGGTCATATGAAGGTCCAAGGGATACAGTAAACCTGCACTGGTACATCGGAATCTAGTACTGGTCTCCCACGGGCCGCTCAAACCACAAACTCTTAGAAAATTCACTCTTCTTGTACTTAAGTCGGCACTGTCCATTTTGTATTCAATCCCGATGCAATTTCTGTGTTTCATGGTCAATGTGAAGGTCCAAGAAATACACTAAAGCAGCACTGGTGCATCGGAATCAAACACTGGTCTCCCAGGAGCCGCTCAAAGCACAAACTCTTAGAAGATTCACTCTTCTTGTACTTAAGTCGGCATTGTGCGTTTTGAATTAAATCCCGATGCAATTTCAGGCCTTCATGGTCAATGTGAAGGTCCAAGGCATACACTAAACCTGGACTGGTGCATCGGAATCTAATACTGTTGTCCCAAGGGGCCGGTCAAAGCACAAACTCTTAAAAGATCCACTCTTCTTGTACTTAAGTCGGCATTGTGCCTTTTGTAATCGATCCCGATGCAATTTCTGTGTTTCATGGTCAAGCTGAAAGTCCAAGGGATACAGTAAACCAGCACTGGTGCATCGGAATCCAATACTGGTCTCCCAGGAGCCGTTCAAAGCAAAAACTCTTAGAAGACTCACTCTTCATGTACTTAAGTTGGCATTGTCCCTTTTGTGTTCAATCCCGATGCAATTTCAGTGATTCATGGTCAATGTGAAGGTCCAAGGATTACAGTAAACCTGCACTGGTGCATCGGAATCTAATACTGGTCACCCAGGAGCCGTTCAAATTTTAAACTCTTAGAAGATTCACTCGACTTGTACTTAAGAAAGCATTGTGCCTTTTGTATTCAATCCCGATGCAATTTCTTAGTTTCATGGTCAATATGAAGGTCCAAGGAATACAGTCAACCTGCACTGGTGCATCGGAATCTAATACTGGGCTCTCAGAAGCCTCTCAAAACTCAAACTCTTAGAAGAGTCGCTGTTCTTGTTCTTAAGTCGGCATTGTGCATTTTGTATCCAATCCCGATACAATTTCCGTGTCTTATGGTCACTGTGAATGTCCAAGGGATACAGTAAACCTGCACTGGTGCATCGGAATCTAATACTGGTCTGCCAGGAGCTTCTGAAGGCTCAAACTCTTAGAAGATTCACTCTTCTTGTACTTAAGTCGGCATTGTGCATTTTGTATCCAATCCCGATACAATTTCTGTATTTCATGGTCAATGTGAATGTCAAAGGGATACAGTAAACCTGCACTGGTGCATCGGAATCCAATACTGGTCTCCCAGGAGCCGCTCAAAGCACAAACTCTTAGAAGATTCACTCTTCTTGTACTTAAGTTGGCATTGTCTTTTTGTATTCAATCCCGATGCAATGTCTGTGATTCATGGTCAATGTGAATGTCAAAGGGGTACAGTAAACCTGCACTGGTGCATCGGAATCCAATACTGGTCTCCCAGGAGCCGCTCAAAGCACAAACTCTTAGAAGATTCACACTTCCTGTACTTAAGTCGGCATTGTGCATTTTTTATCCAATCCCGATACAATTTCTGTGCTTCATGGACAATGTGAATGTCAAAGGGATACAGTAAACCTGCACTGGTGCATCGGAATCCAATACTGGTTTCCCAGGAGCCGCTCAAAGCACTAACTCTTAGAGGACTCACTCTTCTTGTACTTAAGTTGGCATTGTCCCGTTTGTATTCAATCCCGATGCAATTTCTGTGATTGATGGTCAATGTGAAGGTCCAAGGGTTACAGTAAACCTGCACTGCTGCATCAGAATCTAATTCTGGTCACCCAGGAGCCGCTCAAAGTTCAAACTCTTAGAACATTCACTCGTCTTGTACTTAAGAAAGCATTCTGCCTTTTGTATTCAATCCCGATGCAATTTCTATGTTTCATGGTCAATATGAAGGTCCAAGGGATACAGTAAACCTGCACTGGTGCATCGGAATCTAATACTGGTCTGCCAGGTGCTTCTCAAGACTCAAACTCTTAGAAGATTCACTCTTCTTGTACTTAAGTCGGCCTTGTGCATTTTGTATCATATCCCGATACAATTTCCGTGTTTAATGGTCAATGTGAATGTCCAAGGGACACAGTAAATTTGCACTGGTGCATCGGAAAGTAATACTGGTCTCTCAGGAGCCGCTCAAAGTACAAACTCTTTGAAGATTCACTCTTCCTGTACTTAGGTTGGCATTGGCCCTTTTGTACTCAATCCCGATGCAATTTCTGTGATTCATGGTCAATGTGAAGTTCCAAGGGCTACAGTAAACCTGCACTGGTGTATCAGAATCTAATACTGGTGTCCCAGGAGCCGCTCAAAACACATAATCTTTGACGATTCACTCGTCTTGTACTTAAGACGGCATTGTGCCTTTTGTATTCAATCCCGATGCAATTTCTATGTTTCATGGTCAATGTGAAGGTCCAAGGGATACAGTAAACCTGCACTGGTGCATCGGAATCTAATACTGGTCTGCCAGGTGCTTCACAAGACTCAAACTCTTAGAAGATTCACTCTTCTTGTACTTAAGTCGGCATTGTGCATTTTGTATCCAATCCCGACACGATTCCTGTGTTTCATGGTCAATGTGAATGTCAAAGGGATACAGTAAACTTGCACTGGTGCATCTGAATCCAATACTTGTCTCCCAGGAGCCGCTCAAAACACATAATCTTTGACGATTCACTCGTCTTGTACTTAAGACGGCATTGTGCCTTTTGTATTCAATCCCGATGCAATTTCTGTGATTCATGGTCAATGTGAAGGTCCAAGGGTTACAGTAAACCTGCACTGGTGCATCAGAATCTAATCCTGGTCCCCCAGGAGCCGCTCAAAGCACAAACTCTTAGAAGATTCACTATTCTTGTACTTAAGACGGCATTGTGCCATTTGTATTCAATCCCGATGCAATTTCTATGTTTAATGGTCAATGTGAACGTCCAAGGGATACAATAAACCTGCACTGGTGCATCGGAATCTAATACTGGTGTCGCAAGGAGCCGCTCAAAGCACAAACTCTTAGACGATTCACTCTTCTTGTACTTAAGTCGGCATTGTGGCTTTTGTATTCAATCCCGATGCAATATCTGTGCTTCATGGTCGATGTGAAGGTCCAAGGGTTACAGTAAACCTGCACTGGTGCATCGGAATCTAATACTGGTGTCCCAAGGAGCCGCTCAAAGCACTAACTCTTAGAGGACTCACTCTTCTTGTACTTAAGTTGGCATTGTCTTTTTGTATTCAATCCCGATGGAATTTCTGTGATTCATGGTCAATGTGAATGTCAAAGGGATACAGTAAACCTGCACTGGTGCATCAGAATCTAAATCTGGTCACCCAGGGGCCGCTCAAAGTTCAAACTCTTAGAACATTCACTCGTCTTGTACTTAAGAAAGCATTCTGCCTTTTGTATTCAATCCCGATGCAATTTCTATGTTTCATGGTCAATATGAAGGTCCTAGGGATACAGTAAACCTGCACTGGTGCATCGGAATCAATTACTGGGCTCCCAGGAGCCTCTCAAAACTCAAACTCTTAGAAGTTTCACTGTTCTTGTACTTAAGTCGGCCTTGTGCATTTTGTATCCAATCCCGATACATTTTCCGTGTTTAATGGTCAATGTGATTGTCCAAGGGACACAGTAAACCTGCACTGGTGCATCGGAATCCAATACTGGTCTCCCAGGAGCCGCTCAAAGTACAAACTCTTTGAAGATTCACTCTTCTTGTACTTAGGTTGGCATTGGCCATTTTGTACTCAATCCCGATGCAATTTCTGTGATTCATGGTCAATGTGAAGGTCCAAGGGCTACAGTAAACCTGCACTGGTGTATCAGAATCTAATACTGGTGTCTCAGGACCCGCTCAAAACACATACTCTTTCACGATTCACTCGTCTTGTACTTAAGACGGCATTGTGCCTTTCGTACTCAATCCCGATGCAATTTCTATGTTTCATGGTCAATGTGAAGGTCCAAGGGATACAGTAAACCTGCACTGGTGCATCAGAATCTAATACTGGTCAGCCAGGAGCTTCTCAAGACTCAAACTCTTAGAAGATTCACTCTTCTTGTACTTAAGTCGGCATTGTGCATTTTGTATCCAATCCCGTCACGATTTCTGTGTTTCATGGTCAATGTGAATGTCAAAGGGATACAGTAAACTTGCACTGGTGCATCTGAATCCAATACTGGCCCCCCAGGAGCCGCTCAAAGCACAAACTCTTAGAAGATTCACTCTTCTTGTACTTAAGTTGGCATTGTCCCTTTTGTATTAAATCCCGATGCAATTTCTGTGATTCATGATCAATGTGAAGGTCCAAGGGTTACAGTAAACCTGCACTGGTGCATCAGAATCTAATCCTGGTCCCCCAGGAGCCGCTCAAAGCACAAACTCTTAGAAGATTCACTATTCTTGTACTTAAGACGGCATTGTGCCATTTGTATTCAATCCCGATGCAATTTCTATGTTTCATGGTCAATGTGAACGTCCAAGGGATACAGTAAACCTGCACTGGTGCATCGGGATCTAATACTGGTGTCGCAAGGAGCCGCTCAAATCACAAACTCTTAGAAGATTCACTGTTCTTGTAATTAAGTCGGCATTGTGCGTTTTCTATTCAATCCCGATTCAATTTCTGTGCTTCATGGTCAATGTGAAGGTCCAAGGGATTCAGTAAACCTGCAGTGGTTCATCGGAATGTAATACTGGTGTCCCGAGGAGCCGTTTAAAGCACAAACTCATAGAAGATCCACTCGTCTTGTACTTAAGTCGGCATTGTGCCTTTTGTAATCGATCCCGATGCAATTTCTGTGTTTCATGGTCAAGCTGAAGGTCCAAGGGTTACAGTAAACCTGCACTGGTGCATCGGAATCTACTACTGGTCTCCCAGGAGCCGCTCATAGAACAAACTCTAAGAAGATTCACTCTTCTTGTACTTAAGTCCGCATTGTGCATTTTGTATTTAATCCCGATGCAATTTCTATGTTTCACGGTCAATGTGAACGTCCAAGGGATTCAGTAAACCTGCAGTGGTTCATCGGAATCTAATACTGGTGTCCCAAGGAGCCGCTCAAAGCACAAACTCTTAGAAAATCCACTCTTCTTGTACTTAAGTCGGCGTTGTCCCTTTTGTAATTTATCCCGATGCAATTTCTGTGTTTCATGGTCAATGTAAAGGTCCAAGTGATACAGTGTACTTGCACTTGTGCTTCGGAATCTACTACTGGTCTCCCAGGAGCCGCTCATAGAATAAACTCTTAGAAGATCCACTCTTCTTGTACATAAGTCGGCATTGTGCATTTTGTAATCGATCCCGATGCAATTTCTGTGTTTCATGGTCAAGCTGAAGGTACAATGGATACAGTAAACCTGCACTGGTGCATCGGAATCTAAGACTGGTCTCCCAGGAGCCGCTCAAAGCACAAATTCTTAGAAGATTCACTCTACTTCTACTTAAGTCGGCATTGTCCCTTTTAATTCAAACCCGATGCAATTTCTATGTTTCATGGTCAATATGAAGGTCCAAGGGATACAGTAAACCTGCACTGGTGCATCGGAATCTAATACTGGTGTCCCAAGGAGCCGCGGAAAGCACAAACTCTTAGAAGATCCACTCTTCTTGTACTTAAATTGGCACTGTGCCTTTAGTAATCGATCCCGATACAATTTCTGTGTTTCATGGTCAAGCTGAAGGTCCAAGGGATACAGTAAACCTGTTCTGGTAAATCGGAATCTAATTCTGGTCTCCCAGGGGCCGCTCAAACCACAAACGTTTAGAAAATTCACTCTTCTTGTACTTAAGTCGGCACTGTCCCTTTTGTATTCAATCCCAATGCAATTTCAGTGTTTCATGGCCAATGTTAAGGTCCAAGGGATACACTAAACAAGCACTGGTGCATCGGAATCAAATACTGGTCTCCCAGGAGCCACTCAAAGCACAATTTCTTAGAAGATTCACTCTTCTTGTACTTATGTCGCCATTGTGCATTTTGTATTCAATCCCGATGCAATTTCTTTGTTTCATGGTCAATGTAAAGGTCCAAGGGATACAGTATACCTGCACTGGTGCATCGGAATCTAATACCGGTGTGCCAGGAGCCTCTCAAATCTCTAACTCTTAGAAGATTCACTCTTCTTGTACTTAAGTCCGCATTGTGCATTTTGTATTTAATCCCGATGCAATATCTGTGTTCCATGGTCAATGTGAAGGTCCAAGCGATACAGTCAATCTGCACTGGTGCATCTGAATCTAATACTGGTCTCCAAGGATCCGCTCAAATTACAAACTCTTAGAAGATTCACTCTTCTTGTACTTAAGTCGCCATTGTACCTTTTGTAATCTATCCCGATGCAATATCTGTGTTTCATGGTCAATGTGAAGGTCCAAGGGGTACAGTAAACCTGCGCTGGTGCATCGGAATCTATGACTGGTCTCCCAGGAGCCGCTCAAAGCACAAATTCTTAGAAGATTCACTCTTCTTGTACTTAAGTCGGCATTGTGCCTTTTGTAATCGATCCCGATACAATTTCTGTGTTTCATGGTCATATGAAGGTCCAAGGGATACAGTAAACCTGCACTGGTACATCGGAATCTAGTACTGGTCTCCCAGGGGCCGCTCAAACCACAAACTCTTAGAAAATTCACTCTTCTTGTACTTAAGTCGGCACTGTCCATTTTGTATTCAATCCCGATGCAATTTCTGTGTTTCATGGTCAATGTGAAGGTCCAAGAAATACACTAAAGCAGCACTGGTGCATCGGAATCAAATACTGGTCTCCCAGGAGCCGCTCAAAGCACAAACTCTTAGAAGATTCACTCTTCTTGTACTTAAGTCGGCATTGTGCGTTTTGAATTAAATCCCGATGCAATTTCAGGCCTTCATGGTCAATGTGAAGGTCCAAGGCATACACTAAACCTGGACTGGTGCATCGGAATCTAATACTGTTGTCCCAAGGGGCCGCTCAAAGCACAAACTCTTAAAAGATCCACTCTTCTTGTACTTAAGTCGGCATTGTGCCTTTTGTAATCGATCCCGATGCAATTTCTGTGTTTCATGGTCAAGCTGAAAGTCCAAGGGATACAGTAAACCAGCACTGGTGCATCGGAATCCAATACTGGTCTCCCAGGAGCCGCTCAAAGCAAAAACTCTTAGAAGACTCACTCTTCTTGTACTTAAGTTGGCATTGTCCCTTTTGTGTTCAATCCCGATGCAATTTCAGTGATTCATGGTCAATGTGAAGGTCCAAGGATTACAGTAAACCTGCACTGGTGCATCGGAATCTAATACGGGTCACCCAGGAGCCGTTCAAATTTTAAACTCTTAGAAGATTCACTCGACTTGTACTTAAGAAAGCATTGTGCCTTTTGTATTCAATCCCGATGCAATTTCTTAGTTTCATGGTCAATATGAAGGTCCAAGGAATACAGTCAACCTGCACTGGTGCATCGGAATCTAATACTGGGCTCTCAGGAGCCTCTCAAAACTCAAACTCTTAGAAGAGTCGCTGTTCTTGTTCTTAAGTCGGCATTGTGCATTTTGTATCCAATCCCGATACAATTTCCGTGTCTTATGGTCACTGTGAATGTCCAAGGGATACAGTAAACCTGCACTGGTGCATCGGAATCTAATACTGGTCTGCCAGGAGCTTCTGAAGGCTCAAACTCTTAGAAGATTCACTCTTCTTGTACTTAAGTCGGCATTGTGCATTTTGTATCCAATCCCGATACAATTTCTGTATTTCATGGTCAATGTGAATGTCAAAGGGATACAGTAAACCTGCACTGGTGCATCGGAATCCAATACTGGTCTCCCAGGAGCCGCTCAAAGCACAAACTCTTAGAAGATTCACTCTTCTTGTACTTAAGTTGGCATTGTCTTTTTGTATTCAATCCCGATGCAATGTCTGTGATTCATGGTCAATGTGAATGTCAAAGGGATACAGTAAACCTGCACTGGTGCATCGGAATCCAATACTGGTCTCCCAGGAGCCGCTCAAAGCACAAACTCTTAGAAGATTCACACTTCCTGTACTTAAGTCGGCATTGTGCATTTTTTATCCAATCCCGATACAATTTCTGTGCTTCATGGACAATGTGAATGTCAAAGGGATACAGTAAACCTGCACTGGTGCATCGGAATCCAATACTGGTTTCCAAGGAGCCGCTCAAAGCACTAACTCTTAGAAGACTCACTCTTCTTGTACTTAAGTTGGCATTGTCCCATTTGTATTCAATCCCGATGCAATTTCTGTGATTGATGGTCAATGTGAAGGTCCAAGGGTTACAGTAAACCTGCACTGCTGCATCAGAATCTAATTCTGGTCACCCAGGAGCCGCTCAAAGTTCAAACTCTTAGAACATTCACTCGTCTTGTACTTAAGAAAGCATTCTGCCTTTTGTATTTAATCCCGATGCAATTTCTATGTTTCATGGTCAATATGAAGGTCCAAGGGATACAGTAAACCTGCACTGGTGCATCGGAATCTAATACTGGTCTGCCAGGTGCTTCTCAAGACTCAAACTCTTAGAAGATTCACTCCTCTTGTACTTAAGTCGGCCTTGTGCATTTTGTATCCAATCCCGATACAATTTCCGTGTTTAATAATCAATGTGAATGTCCAAGGGACACAGTAAATTTGCACTGGTGCATCGGAAAGTAATACTGGTCTCTCAGGAGCCGCTCAAAGTACAAACTCTTTGAAGATTCACTCTTCCTGTACTTAGGTTGGCATTGGCCCTTTTGTACTCAATCCCGATGCAATTTCTGTGATTCATGGTCAATGTGAAGTTCCAAGGGCTACAGTAAACCTGCACTGGTGTATCAGAATCTAATACTGGTGTCCCAGGAGCCGCTCAAAACACATAATCTTTGACGATTCACTCGTCTTGTACTTAAGTCGGCATTGTGCATTTTGTATCCAATCCCGACACGATTCCTGTGTTTCATGGTCAATGTGAATGTCAAAGGGATACAGTAAACTTGCACTGGTGCATCTGAATCCAATACTTGTCTCCCAGGAGCCGCTCAAAACACATAATCTTTGACGATTCACTCGTCTTGTACTTAAGACGGCATTGTGCCTTTTGTATTCAATCCCGATGCAATTTCTGTGATTCATGGTCAATGTGAAGGTCCAAGGGTTACAGTAAACCTGCACTGGTGCATCAGAATCTAATCCTGGTCCCCCAGGAGCCGCTCAAAGCACAAACTCTTAGAAGATTCACTATTCTTGTACTTAAGACGGCATTGTGCCATTTGTATTCAATCCCGATGCAATTTCTATGTTTAATGGTCAATGTGAACGTCCAAGGGATACAGTAAACCTGCACTGGTGCATCGGAATCTAATACTGGTGTCGCAAGGAGCCGCTCAAAGCACAAACTCTTAGACGATTCACTCTTCTTGTACTTAAGTCGGCATTGTGGCTTTTGTATTCAATCCCGATGCAATATCTGTGCTTCATGGTCGATGTGAAGGTCCAAGGGTTACAGTAAACCTGCACTGGTGCATCGGAATCTAATACTGGTGTCCCAAGGAGCCGCTCAAATCACAAACTCTTAGAAGATTCACTGTTCTTGTAATTAAGTCGGCATTGTGCGTTTTCTATTCACTCCCGATTCAATTTTTGTGCTTCATGGTCAATGTGAAGGTCCAAGGGATTCAGTAAACCTGCAGTGGTTCATCGGAATGTAATACTGGTGTCCCAAGGAGCCGTTTAAAGCACAAACTCATAGAAGATCCACTCTTCTTGTACTTAAGTCGGCGTTGTCCCTTTTGTAATGAATCCCGATGCAATTTCTGTGTTTCATGGTCAATGTAAAAGTCCAAGGGATACAGTAAACCTGCACTGGTGCATCGGAATCTAATACTGGTTCCCAAGGAGCCGCTCAAAGCACAAACTCTTAGAAGATCCACTCTTCTTGTACTTAAGTCGGCATTGTGCCTTTTGTAATCGATCCCGATGCAATTTCTGTGTTTCATGGTCAAGCTGAAGGTCCCAGGGGTACAGTAAACCTGCACTGGTGCATTGCAATCTAATACTGGTGTCCCAAGGAGCCGCTCTAAGCACAAACTCTTAGAAGTTTCACTGTTCTTGTACTGAAGTCGGCATTGTACGTTTTCTATTCAATCCTGATTCAATTTCTGTGCTTCATGGTCAATGTGAATGTCCAAGGGATACAGTAAACCTGCAGTGGTGCATAGGAATCTAATACTGGTTTCCCAAGGAGCCCCTCAAAACATAAACTCTTAGAAGATTCACTCTTCTTGTACTTAAGTTAGCATTGTCCCGTTTGTGTTTAATCCCGATGCAATTTCTGTGATTCATGGTCAATGTGAAGGCCCAAGGGTTACACTAAACCTGCACTGGTGCATCAGAATCTCATACTGATCCCCCAGGAATCGCTCAGAGCACAAACACTTAGGAGATTCACTCTTCTTGTACTTAAGTAGGCGTTAACCCTTTTGTAATCAATCCCGATGCAATTTCTGTGTTTCATGGTCAATGTAAAGGTCCAAGTGATACAGTAAACCTGCACTGGTGCATCGGAATCTACTACTGGTCTCCCAGGAGCCGCTCATAGAACAAACTCTTAGAAGATTCACTCTTCTTGTACTTAAGTCCGCATTATGCATTTTGTATTTAATCCCGATGCAATATCTGTGTTCCATGGTCAATGGGAAGGTCCAAGCGATACAGTCAACCTGCACTGGTGCATCTGAATCTAATACTGGTCTCCAAGGATCCGCTCAAAGTACAAACTCTTAGAAGATTCACTCTTCTTGTACTTAAGTCGCCTTTGTACCTTTTGTATTCTATCCCGATTCAATATCTGTGCCTCATGGTCAATGTGAAGGTCCAAGGGGTACAGTAAACCTGCACTGGTGCATCGGAATCTAATACTGGTGTCCCAAGGAGCCGCTCAAAGCACAAACTCTTAGAAAATCCTCTCTTCTTGTACTTAAGTCGGCGTTGTCCCTTTTGTAATTTATCCCGATGCAATTTCTGTGTTTCATGGTCAATGTAAAGGTCCAAGTGATACAGTATACTTGCAATTGTGCATCGGAATCTACTACTGGTCTCCCAGGAGCCGCTCATAGAATAAACTCTTAGAAGATTCACTCTTCTTGTACTTAAGTCGGCATTGTGCATTTTGTATCAATCCCGATACAATTTCCGTGTTTCATGGTCAATGTGAATGTCCAAGGGATACAGTAATCCTGCACTGGTGCATCGGAATGTAATACTGGTCTCTCAGGACCCGCTGAAAATACAACCTCTTAGAAGATTCTTTCTTCTTGTACTTAGGTTGGCAGTGGCCCTTTTGTATTCAATACCGATGCAATTTCTGTGATTCATGGTCAATGTGAATGTCCAAGGGTTACAGTAAACCCGCACTGGTGTATCAGAATCTAATAGTGGTGTCCCAAAGCCGCTCAAAGCACAAAATCTTTGAAGATTCACTCGTCTTGTACTTAAGACGGCATTGTGCCTTTTGTATTCAATCCCGATGCAATTTCTATGTTTCATGGTCAATGTGAAGGGCCAAGGGATACAGTAAACCTGCACTGGTGCATCGGAATCTAATACTGGTCTGCCAGGAGCTTCTCAAGACTCAAACTCTTAGAAGATTCACTCTTCTTGTACTTAAGTCGGCATTGTGCATTTTGTATCCAATCCCGATACAATTCCTGTGTTTCATGGTCAATGTGGATGTCAAAGGGATACAGTAAACCTGCACTGGTGCATCGGAATCCAATACTGGTCTCCCAGGAGCCGCTCAAAGCACAAACTCTTAGAAGATTCACTCTTCTTGTACTTAAGTTGGCATTGTCCCTTTTGTATTCAATCCCGATGCAATTTCTGTGATTTATGGTCAATGTGAAGGTCCAAGGGTTACAGTAAACCTGCACTGGCGCATCAGAATCTAATCCTGGTCCCCTGGAGCCACTCAAAGCACAAATTCTTAGAAGATTCACTCTTCTTGTACTTAAGACGGCATTGTGCCTTTTGTATTCAATCCCGATGCAATTTCTATGTTTCATGGTCAATGTGAAGGTCCAAGGAATACAGTAAACCTGCACTGGTGCATCGGAATCTAATACTGGTGTCCCAAGGTGCCGCTCAAAGCACGAACGCTTAGAAAAATCACTCTTCTTGTACTTAAGTCGGCATTGAGCTTTTGTATTCGATCCCGATGTGATTTCTGTGTTTCATGGTCAAGTTGAATGTCCAAGGGATACAGTAATCCTTCACTGCTGCATCGGAATCTATGACTGGTCTCCCAGGAACCGCTCAAAGCACAAATTCTTAGAAGATTTACTCTTCTTGCACTTAAGTCGGCATTGTACCTTTCAATTAAATCCCGATGCAGTTTCTGTGGTACATGGTCAATGTGAAGATCCAATGGATACAGTAAACGAGCACTGGTACATCGGAATCTAATACTGGTCTGCCAGGAGCCGCTCAAACCACAAACTCTTAGAAAATTCACTCTTCTTGTACTTATGTCGGCATTGTGCATTTTGTAATCGATCCCGATGCAATTTCTGTGTTTCATGGTCAAGCTGAATGTCCAAGGGATACAGTAAACCTGCACTGGTGCATCGGAATCCATGACTGGGCTCCCAGGAGCCGCTCAAAGCACAAATTCTTAGAAGATTCACTCTTCTTGTACTCAAGTGGGCATTGTCCATTTTAATTCAATCCCGATGCAATTTCTATGTTTCATGGTCAATATGAAGGTCCAAGGGATGCAGTAAACCTGCACTGGTGCATCGGAATCTAATACTGGTTCCCAAGGAGCCGCTCAAAGCACAAACTCTTAGAAGATCCACTCTTCTTGTACTTAAGTCGGCATTGTGCCTTTTGTAATCGATCCCGATGCAATTTCTGTGTTTCATGGGCAATGTAAAGGTCCAAGGGATACAGTAAACCTGCACTGGTGCATCGGAATCTAATACCGCTGTGCCAGGAGCCTCTCATATCTCTAACTCTTAGAAGATTCACTATTCTTGCACTTATGCCGGCATTGTGCATTTTGTATCCAATCCCGATACAATTTCTGTGTTTCATGGTCAATGTGAATGTCCAAGGGAAACAGTAAACCTGCACTGGTGCATCGGAATCTAATACTGGTGTCCCAAGAAGCCGCTCAAAGCACAAACTCTTAGAAAATCCACTCTTCTTGTACTTAAGTCGGCGTTGTCCCTTTTGTAATTTATCCCGATGCAATTTCTGTGTTTCATGGTCAATGTAAAGGTCCAGGTGATACAGTATACTTGCACTTGTGCTTCGGAATCTACTACTGGTCTCCCAGGAGCCGCTCATAGAATAAACTCTTAGAAGATCCACTCTTCTTGTACATAAGTCGGCATTGTGCATTTTGTAATCGATCCCGATGCAATTTCTGTGTTTCATGGTCAAGCTGAAGGTACAAGGGATACAGTAAACCTGCACTGGTGCATCAGAATCTAAGACTGGTCTCCCAGGAGCCGCTCAAAGCACAAATTCTTAGAAGATTCACTCTACTTCTACTTAAGTCGGCATTGTCCCTTTTAATTCAAACCCGATGCAATTTCTATGTTTCATGGTCAAAATGAAGGTCCAAGGGATACAGTAAACCTGCACTGGTGCATCGGAATCTAATACTGGTGTCCCAAGGAGCCGCTGAAAGCACAAACTCTTAGAAGATCCACTCTTCTTGTACTTAAATTGGCACTGTGCCTTTAGTAATCGATCCCGATACAATTTCTGTGTTTCATGGTCAAGCTGAAGGTCCAAGGGATACAGTAAACCTGTTCTGGTAAATCGGAATCTAATTCTGGTCTCCCAGGGGCCGCTCAAACCACAAACGTTTAGAAAATTCACTCTTCTTGTACTTAAGTCGGCACTGTCCCTTTTGTATTCAATCCCAATGCAATTTCAGTGTTTCATGGCCAATGTTAAGGTCCAAGGGATACACTAAACAAGCACTGGTGCATCGGAATCAAATACTGGTCTCCCAGGAGCCACTCAAAGCACAATCTCTTAGAAGATTCACTCTTCTTGTCCTTATGTCGCCATTGTACATTTTGTGTTCAATCCCGATGCAATTTCTTTGTTTCATGGTCAATGTAAGGGTCCAAGGGATACAGTAAACCTGCACTGGTGCATCGGAATCCATGACTGGGCTCCCAGGAGCCGCTCAAAGCACAAATTCTTAGAAGATTCACTCTTCTTGTACTCAAGTGGGCATTGTCCATTTTAATTCAATCCCGATGCAATTTCTATGTTTCATGGTCAATATGAAGGTCCAAGGGATGCAGTAAACCTGCACTGGTGCATCGGAATCTAATACTGGTTCCCAAGGAGCCGCTCAAAGCACAAACTCTTAGAAGATCCACTCTTCTTGTACTGAAGTCGGCATTGTGCCTTTTGTAATCGATCCCGATGATATTTCTGTGTTTCATGGGCAATGTAAAGGTCCAAGGGATACAGTAAACCTGCACTGGTGCATCGGAATCTAATACCGCTATGCCAGGAGCCTCTCATATCTCTAACTCTTAGAAAATTCACTATTCTTGCACTTATGCCGGCATTGTGCATTTTGTATCCAATCCCAATACAATTTCTGTGTTTCATGGTCAATGTGAATGTCCAAGGGAAACAGTAAACCTGCACTGGTGCATCGGAATCTAATACTGGTGTCCCAAGAAGCCGCTCAAAGCACAAACTCTTAGAAAATCCACTCTTCTTGTACTTAAGTCGGCGTTGTCCCTTTTGTAATTTATCCCGATGCAATTTCTGTGTTTCATGGTCAATGTAAAGGTCCAGGTGATACAGTATACTTGCACTTGTGCTTCGGAATCTACTACTGGTCTCCCAGGAGCCGCTCATAGAATAAACTCTTAGAAGATCCACTCTTCTTGTACATAAGTCGGCATTGTGCATTTTGTAATCGATCCCGATGCAATTTCTGTGTTTCATGGTCAAGCTGAAGGTACAAGGGATACAGTAAACCTGCACTGGTGCATCGGAATCTAAGACTGGTCTCCCAGGAGCCGCTCAAAGCACAAATTCTTAGAAGATTCACTCTACTTCTACTTAAGTCGGCATTGTCCCTTTTAATTCAAACCCGATGCAATTTCTATGTTTCATGGTCAAAATGAAGGTCCAAGGGATACAGTAAACCTGCACTGGTGCATCGGAATCTAATACTGGTGTCCCAAGGAGCCGCTGAAAGCACAAACTCTTAGAAGATCCACTCTTCTTGTACTTAAATTGGCACTGTGCCTTTAGTAATCGATCCCGATACAATTTCTGTGTTTCATGGTCAAGCTGAAGGTCCAAGGGATACAGTAAACCTGTTCTGGTAAATCGGAATCTAATTCTGGTCTCCCAGGGGCCGCTCAAACCACAAACGTTTAGAAAATTCACTCTTCTTGTACTTAAGTCGGCACTGTCCCTTTTGTATTCAATCCCAATGCAATTTCAGTGTTTCATGGCCAATGTTAAGGTCCAAGGGATACACTAAACAAGCACTGGTGCATCGGAATCAAATACTGGTCTCCCAGGAGCCACTCAAAGCACAATCTCTTAGAAGATTCACTCTTCTTGTCCTTATGTCGCCATTGTACATTTTGTGTTCAATCCCGATGCAATTTCTTTGTTTCATGGTCAATGTAAAGGTCCAAGGGATACAGTATACCTGCACTGGTGCATCGGAATCTAATACCGGTGTGCCAGGAGCCTCTCAAATCTCTAACTCTTAGAAGATTCACTCTTCTTGTACTTAAGTCCGCATTGTGCATTTTGTATTTAATCCCGATGCAATATCTGTGTTCCATGGTCAATGTGAAGTTCCAAGCGATACAGTCAATCTGCACTGGTGCATCTGAATCTAATACTGGTCTCCAAGGATCCGCTCAAAGTACAAACTCTTAGAAGATTCACTCTTCTTGTACTTAAGTCGCCATTGTACCTTTTGTATTCTATCCCGATGCAATATCTGTGCTTCATGGTCAATGTGAAGGTCCAAGGGGTACAGTAAACCTGCGCTGGTGCATCGGAATCTATGACTGGTCTCCCAGGAGCCGCTCAAAGCACAAATTCTTAGAAGATTCACTCTTCTTGTACTTAAGTCGGCATTGTGCCTTTTGTAATCGATCCCGATACAATTTCTGTGTTTCATGGTCAGATGAAGGTCCAAGGGATACAGTAAACCTGCACTGGTACATCGGAATCTAGTACTGGTCTCCCAGGAGCCACTCAAAGCACAATCTCTTAGAAGATTCACTCTTCTTGTCCTTATGTCGCCATTGTACATTTTGTGTTCAATCCCGATGCAATTTCTTTGTTTCATGGTCAATGTAAAGGTCCAAGGGATACAGTATACCTGCACTGGTGCATCGGAATCTAATACCGGTGTGCCAGGAGCCTCTCAAATCTCTAACTCTTAGAAGATTCACTCTTCTTGTACTTAAGTCCGCATTGTGCATTTTGTATTTAATCCCGATGCAATATCTGTGTTCCATGGTCAATGTGAAGGTCCAAGCGATACAGTCAATCTGCACTGGTGCATCTGAATCTAATACTGGTCTCCAAGGATCCGCTCAAAGTACAAACTCTTAGAAAATTCACTCTTCTTGTACTTAAGTCGGCACTGTCCATTTTGTATTCAATCCCGATGCAATTTCTGTGTTTCATAGTCAATGTGAAGGTCCAAGAAATACACTAAAGCAGCACTGGTGCATCGGAATCAAATACTG